>NC_064640.1:170379224-170686643 GCF_023864345.2 Schistocerca serialis cubense
TATTCATTTATTACCCACAATATACGAGCCCAACGCGATCGCCAGCCGGAGCGGCCGAGCGGTTCTAGGCGCTTCAGTCTGGTACCGCGCGACCGCTACGTCGCAGGTTCGAATCCTGCTTCGGGCATGCGTGTGTATAATCTACATCTACCTCTACATGATTACTCTACAATTCACATTTAAGTGCTTGGCAGAGGGTTCATCGAACCACAATCATACTGTCTCTCTACCATTCCACTCCCGAACAGCGCGCAGGAAAAGCAAACACCTAAACCTTTCTGTTCGAGCTCTAATTTCTCTTATTTTATTTTGATGATCATTCCTACCCATGTAGGTTGGGCTCAACAAAATATTTTCACATTCGGAAGAGAATGTTGGTGACTGAAATTTCGTAAATAGATCTCGCCGCGACGAAAAACGTCTTTGCTTTGATGACTTCCATCCCAACTCGCGTATCATATCTGCCACACTCTCTCCCCTATTACGTGATAATACAAAACGAGCTGCCCTTTTTTGCACCCTTTCGATCTCCTCCGTCAATCCCATCCGGTAAGTATCCCACACCGCGCAGCAATATTCTAACAGAGGACGAACGAGTGTAGTGCAAGCTGTCTCTTTAGTGGACTTGTTGCATCTTCTAAGTGTTCTGCCTTTGGCTCGCCTTCCCCACAATATTATCTATGTGGTCTTTCCAACTGAAGTTGTTCGTAATTTTAACACCCAGGTACTTAGTTGAATTGACAGCTTTGAGAATTGTACTATTTATCGAGTAATCGAATTCCAACGGATTTCTTTCGGAACTCATGTGGATCACCTCACGCTTTTCGTTATTTAGCGTCAACTGCCACCTGCCACACCATACAGCAATCTTTTCTAAATCGCTTTGCAACTGATACTGGTCTTCGGATGACCTTACTGGACGGTAAATTACAGCATCATCTGCGAACAACCTAAGACAACTGCTCAGATTGTCACTCAGGGCATTTATATAGATCAGGAACAGCAGAGGTCCCAGGACGCTTCCCTGGGGAACACCTGATATCACTTCAGTTTTACTCGATGGATTGCCATCTATTACTACGAACTGCGACCTTCCTGACAGGAAATCACGAATCCAGTCGCACAACTGAGACGATACCCCATAGGCCCGCAGCTTGATTAGAAGTCGCTTGTGAGGAACGGTGTCAAAAGCTTTCCGGAAATCTAGAAATAAGGAATCAACTTGAGATCCCATGTCGATAGCGACCATTACTTCGTGCGAATAAAGCGCTAGCTGCGTTGAACAAGAACGATGTTTTCTGAAGCCATGCTGATTACGTATCAATAGATCGTTCCCTTCGAGATGATTCATAATGTTTGAATACAGTATATACTCCAAAACCCTACTGAAAACCGACGTCAATGATATAGGTCTGTAGTTCGATGGATTACTCCTACTACCCTTCTTAAACACTGGTGCGACCTGCGCAATTTTCCAATCTGTAGGTACAGATCTATCGGTGAGCGAGCGGTCGTATATGATTGCTAAGTAGGGAGCTATTATATCAGCGTAATCTGAAAGGAACCTAATCGGTATACAATCTGGACCTGAAGACTTGCCCGTATCAAGCGATTTGAGTTGCTTCGCAACCCCTAAGGTATCCACTTCTAAGAAACTCATGCTAGCAGCTGTTCGTGTTTCAAATTCTGGAATATTCCATTCGTCTTCCCTGGTGAAGGAATTTCGGAAAACTACGTTCAATAACTCCGCTTTAGCGGCACAGTCGTCGCTAACAGTACCATCGGCACTGCGCAGCGAAGGTATTGACTGCGTCTTGCCGCTTGTGTACTTTACATACGACCAGAATTTCTTCGGATTTTCTACCAAATTTCGAGACAATGTTTCGTTGTGGAACCTATTAAAGGCATCTTGCATTGAAGTCCGTGCCAAATTTCTCGCGTCTGTAAATTTTAGCCAATCTTCGGGATTTTGCGTTCTTCTGAACTTCGCATGCTTTTTCAGTTGTCTCTGCAACAGCGTTCGGACCTGTTTTGTGTACCATGGGGGATCAGTTCCATCTCTTACCAATTTATGAGGTATGAATCTCTCAATTGCTGTTGCTACTATATCTTTGAATTTGAGCCACATCTCGTCTACATTTCCATAGTCAGTTCGGAAGGAATGGAGATTGCCTCTTAGGAAGGCTTCTAGTGACACTTTATCCGCTTGACCCTAGCTACAACGACCTTGTGATCACTAATCCCTGTATCAGTCATGATGCTCTCTATTAGCTCTGGATTGTTTGTGGCTAAGAGGTCAAGTGTGTTTTCGCAACCATTTACAATTCGCGTGGGTTCGTGGACTAACTGCTCGAAATAACTTTCGGAGAAAGCATTTAGGACAATCTCGGAAGATGTTTTCAGCCTACCACCGGTTTTGAACAAGTATTTTTGCCAACATATCGAGGGAAGGTTGAAGTCCCTACAAACTATAACCGTATGAGTGGGGTATTTATTTGTTACGAGACTCAAATTTTCTCTGAACTGTTCAGCAACTATATCATCGGAGTCTGAGGGTCGGTAGAAGGAGCCAATTATTAACTTAGTTCGGCTGTTAAGTATAACCTCCACCCATACCAATTCCCACGGAGTATCTACTTCGACTTCACTACAAGATAAACCACACTGACAGACACAAACATTCCACCACCAATTCTGCCTAATCTATCTTTCCTGAACACCGTCTGAGACTTCGTAAAAATTTCTGCAGAACTTATTTCAGGCTTTAACCAGCTTTCTGTACCTATAAAGATTTCAGCCTCTGTGCTTTCTATTAGCGCTTGAAGCTCAGGGACTTTCCCAGCACAACTACAACAATTTACAACTACAATTCCGACTGTTCCTTGATCCAAGCACGTCCTGTATTTGCCATGCACCCTTTGAGATTGCAGCCTACCCCGTACTTTCCCGAGGCCTTCTAACCTAAAAAACCGCCCAGTCCACGCCACACAGCCTCCGCTACCCGTATAGCCGCCAGCTGAGTGTAGTGAACTCCTGACCTATTCAGCGGAACCCGAAACCCCACCACCCTATGGCGCAAGTCAAGGAATCTGCAGCCAACACGGTCGCAAAACCGTCTGAGCCTCTGATTCAGACCCTCCACCCGGCTCTGCACCAAAGGTCCGCAGTCGGTTGTGTCAACGGTGCTGCAGATTGTGAGCTCTGCCTTCATCTCGTAAGCAAGACCGGCAGCCTTCACCAAATCAGATAGCCGCTGGAATCCAGAGAGAATTTCCTCAGATCCAAAGCGACACACGTCATTAGTGCCGACATGTGCCACCACCTGCAGCTGGTTGCACCCTGTGCTCTTCATGGCATCCGGAAGGACCCTTTCCACATCAGGAATGAGTCCACCCGGAGTGCACACGGAGTGCACACTGGATTTCTTCCCCTCCTCAGCCGCCATATCCCTAACAGTGGAGCTCCTAACTACCAATGAGCCCACCCTCTGCGATTGCCCAGACCTTGAAGGCTGAGAATCATCCTCTGAAACAGGGCAGGCAGCTGTATCTGGCTCAGCCAGAGGCAGTACCTGAAACCTGTTTGTCAGACGCACCGGGGAGGCTTTCTGATCAGCCTCCGGGGACGTCTTTCGCTGCCTGCCACGCCTTGGAACGACCTCCCAATCAACCACAGGCGAGGGTTCAGCCCCACTGCGGGCAGCAACCGGGGCAACCACAGCGGCAGACCGATCTGGGGACAGGCGGGACGAGGTTGACATCCCCGTGATACCCAAGTCCGGCTCCCCACAGTGGTGCCCATTGACAACAGCCTCAAGCTGCACTACCGAAGTCAGCGCCGCCTGCAGCTGTGAGCGAAGGGATATTCTTAGGTTAGTTAGGTTTAAGTAGTTCTAAGTTCTAGGGGACTGATGACCTCAGATGTTAAGTCCCATAGTGCTCAGAGCCATTTGAACCATTTTGAACCAAACGCGATCTGATTGCTATACATTGACAACATGACTTCCAATAATTAAGACAAAAGAATAGCCCTGAATTGCAAGAAATCCTAACAATAATACAAATCCAAAAAATATGAAATGAAATAAATATAAAACTATCTCCAGCTCTGTTAATTGCCTAAAATCACTTCAATCACGAATCCCGATAGTGGAAACCACATTCTTTTTCATAAGTAACTTACCTCACAGAAAATCTTCATAGCACGAACTACAGCAAGTAGCAACAATCGCCAGCTAAATAAAAGGGTTCTAACTATTATAGACTCTAACTACTAGAAGTCATATGGTTCGCAAAAGGAAGATTTTGTTGAAGAGCAAACGATGAATTTAGAAAATGTTACCTTATTCATGTGACATCAAGTTCCAAAATTATATAGTTGTCAATAATTCCACTACCCAAAAGTTATCAACCATACGTCCACCATCATACCTTTAATTGCATCTTTTCTTGTAAGAAATTTCATCCATTTCACACTGCGTATCCTACCAACATAGAGCATCCACTAAGAAAAACATTTCGATACACTTCTCTATCCACTCGCTAACTGCTAATCCGTTCAACCACAGAATCTCTTGCCGAGGGCGCAGAGCGCTGTCAGCGATATTAACACAGTCTATAGCGCTGCCAACATAAAACAGGCTACTTACAAAGGCAATCGAATGGATGTATGAAGGATGCCTGGAACGGAAGACAATACGAAAACGTTAATAAGTGATTGCATGTTATAACTGTAGAAAAATGAATGGGACATGTCAAGCATAGGCAGGAGAACATAAGAATTTCTCCCTAATATCAGGGCTAGACTAAAAAAGAGTTTTCTTAACTCGTTGAGTGCATTCATACATTACCTGACTGGCCATGGCCCATATGCTACATACACTCCTGGAAATTGAAATAAAAACACCGTGAATTCATTGTCCCAGGAAGGGGAAACTTTATTGACACATTTCTGGGGTCAGATACATCACATGATTACACTGACAGAACCACAGGCACATAGACACAGGCAACAGAGCATGCACAATGTCGGCACTAGTACAGTGTATATCCACCTTTCGCAGCAATGCAGGCTGCTATTCTCCCATGGAGACGATCGTAGAGATGCTGGATGTAGTCCTGTGGAACGGCTTGCCATGCCATTTCCACCTGGCGCCTCAGTTGGACCAGCGTTCGTGCTGGGCGTGCAGACCGCGTGAGACGACGCTTCATCCAGTACCAAACATGCTCAATGGGGGACAGATCCGGAGATCTTGCTGGCCAGGGTAGTTCAAAAATGGCTCTGAGCACTATGCGACTCAACTGCTGATGTCATCAGTCGCCTAGAACTTAGAACTAATTAAACCTAACTAACCTAAGGACAGCACACAACACCCAGCCATCACGAGGCAGAGAAAATCCCTGACCCCGCCGGGAATCGAACCCGGGAACCCGGGCCAGGGTAGTTGACTTACACCTTCTAGAGCACGTTGGGTGGCACGGGATACATGCGGACGTGCATTGTCCTGTTGGAACAGCAAGTTCCCTTGCCGGTCTAGGAATGGTAGAACGATGGGTTCGATGACGGTTTGGATGTACCGTGCACTATTCAGTGTCCCCTCGACGATCACCAGTGGTGTACGGCCAGTGTAGGAGATCGCTCCCCACACCATGATGCCGGGTGTTGGCCCTGTGTGCCTCGGTCGTATGCAGTCCTGATTGTGGCGCTCACCTGCACGGCGCCAAACACGCATACGACCATCATTGGCACCAAGGCAGAAGCGACTCTCATCGCTGAAGACGACACGTCTCCATTCGTCCCTCCATTCACGCCTGTCGCGACACCACTGGAGGCGGGCTGCACGATGTTGGGGCGTGAGCGGAAGACGGCCTAACGGTGTGCGGGACCGTAGCCCAGCTTCATGGAGACGGTTGCGAATGGTCCTCGCCGATACCCCAGGAGCAACAGTGTCTCTAATTTGCTGGGAAGTGGCGGTGCGGTCCCCTACGGTACTGCGTAGGATCCTACGGTCTTGGCGTGCATCCGTGCGTCGCTGCGGTCCGGTCCCAGGTCGACGGGCACGTGCACCTTCCGCCGACCACTGGCGACAACATCGATGTACTGTGGAGACCTCACGCCCCACGTGTTGAGCAATTCGGCGGTACGTCCACCCGGCCTCCCGCATGCCCACTATACGCCCTCGCTCAAAGTCCGCCAGCTGCACATACGGTTCACGTCCACGCTGTCGCGGCATGCTACCAGAGTTAAAGACTGCGATGGAGCTCCGTATGCCACGGCAAACTGACTGACACTGACGGCGGCGGTGCACAAATGCTGCGCAGCTATCGCCATTCGACGGCCAACACCGCGGTTCCTGGTGTGTCCGCTGTGCCGTGCGTGTGATCATTGCTTGTACAGCCCTCTCGCAGTGTCCGGAGCAAGTATGGTGGGTCTGACACACCGGTGTCAATGTGTTCTTTTTTCCATTTCCAGGAGTGTATCTATACAACACCAAAAGACTGATGAACGACAGTTGTTCCTCCAGCAGTGTGGGGACACCAGAACACACGTTGTGGGACTGCATGCTCTATGATGATGTGGCGGGTAATGGCCATCAGGCATTAAGGATGTTTAATCCCAAAGCCACACTGTGGAGTGTGTCAGTCTCTCGCGTCTTTGAAGGCACTGCAGCCACAGTATCCAGGAAGGTCAAGGAAGACTTCACGAGGCATTCAACCACACATCAGCATTCTGCCATCCAAGCTGGGCAACGTGGACAACATATTCTGCAGATGGAGAAAACACTTCTGAAGTTAGAGACCGCAAATGAAATAATTTTTCAAGAATTTACACTGCTTTGGTGCAAGTGATCATGGTAGTTGTTGATTAGGGTAGTTTGGGGGGGGGGGGGGGGTGAGTTGCAAAATCGACCATCTACAGGTTAGATGCACCAAAATAATAAAAAAAAGAAAGAACAGATTGTTTAGTGCTAACAGTAGAATTAGTAGTTGGGTGACTGGATGTGGGGTCTACTGTAGTTCTGCAGTAGTAGCAGTAGTGGTAGAATTTAAAAAAAAATAATTATCGGAAATAAGTTGTTAATATACAAATGTGCTATTATCCAAGAAAATGTGATTTTTATGATCTATTTTAGCTTTTCAAATAATAGGATGTAACTGTGAAGAATAAATAAATAAATAGCCAACAAAGTAAGGAAAGTGTTACTGCAGTATTAGTTAAAAAATGTATTCTTGCTGAATTAAAGCTAACTCATTAACAGTAGTTAAGCACACTCAATAATAATTCAAAAGAGTAAAACTATTTCACGATGTAAAAGTAGGCAGAAATTGGAGCAGTCATTAGGTTTTTTATTGTTGAAAGAATTACACACAGATGACCACTGAAGTTTAACAGAATGATTTTATGACAATAAACAAATAACCAATTTCACACACGGACTGTCAGTGAAAACTGCTACGTTAATGTTAAAGTGCGACCACCTGTTTTGCTACACTGGTCATGTAATAAGTAGTAATTCAACAGTCTCTCCAGTTTAAGTATCTGTGACTTCATCATTTTAGTTTGCCAATACATACACAGCCACAGTAAACTACTGAATGCATACTGAGGCCGGCCGTTGTGGCCGAGCGGTTCTAGGCGCTTCAGTCCGGAACCGCGCTGCTGCTACGGTCTCAGGTTCGAATCCTGCCTCGGGCAAGGATGTGTGTGATGTCCTTAGGTTAGTTAGGTTTAAGTAGTTCTAAGTCTAGGGGACTGATGACCTCAGATGTTAATCTCCATATTGCTTAGAGCCATTTGAACCATTTAAATGCATACTGAAAAGTTCTGTTAAGTACAGGTAGTCTTTTTGCTTGGTAATTGATGAAAGTCCAGTTAGAGTACATTGACACTATGTCCCCATGTATCAAGGCACAATAAAGCTAAGCTAAAGCATTCAGAGTTCATGCTTGTTTATCAGTTTTAGAAGTCACTTTAAGAATCAGGGTTAATTTTTTTACAGAGATTCTGAGCCAATCAAACTTTTCAAATCAGAGAAACACTAAATTTTAGGAGGAACAGTTAATGGTAACGAGCAGCTCTTACCTTTCTTGAATGTACAGTCTTAAACATAAAACCAGGCCGCGGGCTGGCCGCCGCAGAGACAAAGTCGTAGATGTGTTCTTAAGAAGACCAACATATCCGGCACCCCTCAGAATTCCAAGTGTAGTCGTACCTACAATCTGGCAACACTGTAGGATGTGGAAACGTACGGAGGAAGTGCTGTCACTCTTCAAGAGCTGTTAAAATGCTCTGTCTGCTCGTGGTCCTGTTCTAAGCGTCGAGCAGTGTAGAAATGAAGTCTCGAGTCCATCCCATTCCCTATATTTTTAAATCGCATTTAGGTTGGCCGCCGAAGTTATCAGTTTGATGGAAACTCAAAGACAATTCGATTCACTTTCTAACCCATCTGTAATAGCAAAAATTTCCAGAAACTATTCCGCAGAACAGCTCATAGCAGCACCAAGATCGGTTTACGATCGAGAGTTTCCTTGCTCTACAGCGGCCACCAGCTACCGGCTGCCAGCCACACAAAAATGGTTCAAATGGCTCTGAGCACTATGCGACTTAACTTCTGAGGTCATCAGTCGCCTAGAACTCAGAACTAATTAAACATAACTAACCTAAGGACATCACACACATCCATGTCCGAGGCAGGATTCGAACCTGCGATCGTAGCGGTCGCTCGACTCCAGACTGCAGCGCCTAGAACCGCACGGCCACTCCGGCGGCGCCAGCCACACACAACGTGCAGCCACACATCATGCGCCTTCCGACCAGGCGACTGCGGCACAGCGCTGTAAGTGTATTTAGCGTAATATTCCTATTTGAAGTTGTAGTATTCATCTTGCAATTACGTGTTGAAGTTCGCATACCTGAACCTTACGACCGTAAATACTTTAGTATTAAAGAAGACCACTCACAGAAACACAGATGCATTGAGTTGTTGATAGGGACACACAAAAGGAAGAAAACTTGATAACTTTCGGATTTTATGATTTTACAAGCTACAGAAAAATAAAATACACGAATACTCAAACACACATGCAGACACACGAGTATGCCCCTACATGTTTCCAGCAAAACTGAATGTGTACAGTGCATTGAAATATCGTTTTGGGAAGATGCGAGCCACTGGCAAAACACCCGATCTCAACGAGATAGAGCGTGGTTACTAATAATGCTCAGATGCATCGCCTGCAAACTGGACGTCATAAATCAATAACTCTCGCAGTTACTTGTCTCAAGCCTACTGAAAACTAAAAAGGTAATTCACCAGATGCTATTCACATTTTAGAGCATCTACAGTGGTTATACTGTAAACAGTATGAACAGGCAGCACATCTTAATTATAATTGTAGACTCAGAAAATGTGTTTCTCGAGATCGCTGTCATTGACACTGTATGTTCCGCGCAGCGAAGGTTATGTACAAGCCACTTCCAGTTGTTTGAAAACGGTGGGGATCCATCGATACAGTGAGGCATTGTCCTCATACAACAACGTAATGGCACATTGTTCCTTCTTGTAGAGAGCTTGGCTCTCCGAGATCTGTACAGTCATTAACTGACAACTCTCCTGTAACTCTGCAGCAGTAGCAGAAACGCGTGTCGAATTCTTCTACTTAACGGACTGATATGCCTTCCGCATCGAGACGGATCGATAGCCAACACTGTCGGCTCTACGCGGACGGCAGGACTTATGCAGATATCTTTGTGTGATGTGACCCGCCGGCATCACAAAACACACGACCAGGTGCAGTAGATTGAACAGGAGAGTGTGGCGGTCTAACTAGTTCACTAAATCATGCATTACAGACAAATGATGTAAGAAAGCAGTGCCCAAGATAGCAAGCTAACATCCGCCTCAACGTTGTACATTTATGGTGGAAGTTATGATCTGAATCCAGAACCAGATTTATCCTTTCAGCCGCGTCAGTGGCCGCGGAGTCTTGGTCGCCATGTCACGGATTGCGCGGCCCCTCTCGCCGGAGGTTCGAGTCATCCCTCGGGCATGGGTGTGTGTGTTGTTCTTAGCATAAGTTGGTTTAAGTAGTGTGTAAGTCTCGGGACCGATGACCTCAGTAGTTTGGTCCCTTAGAAATTCACACACATTTGACAATTTAGCCTTTCAAATGTTGCAGTTGGCGAATTGTTGCCCGCTGTGAGAATAGGCAGTGGTCTGGTGGAAGGGCGCACAGCTAGGGATCTTGGGTACACACTTATCTCTGACCTGGTATCAATAAGGAAAAGGTCACTGTTTAGTTTGTCATTCACAAAAAGTCTAGCCAAAGCTGTCATTGCCGAAACTGTATCGGTTCGCATTGGTTGTAGGCGCTTCAAATGGCGGAGACGAGTGAGTGTGCCTACTACCACTCGCCCTTGGAGTTTGGGTGGACACATGACATGGAACATTGTCTTTCAGCCTTACCGAAACGTCGCTGGAAACCGACACCATTTGCCGCCCTGATCTTCACGCGCGGGCGCACGACTTGCCTCTCCTGCTTCTGAAATCTTGCGTTGAGGCGAGCTAATTCATCGACTAAGTTGTTCATAGATGGCTCCGGTGTCGGCCTATGAGACGGTGGCGTTGTAGTGCATAATACGGTAGCACCCGAAGCAACTGCCGATGAGCCGGCCCGGATGGTCGAGTGGTTCTAGGCGCTACAGTGTGGAACCGCGCGACCGCTACGGTCGCAGGTTCGAATCCTGCCTCGGGCGTGGATGTGTGTGATGTCCTTAGGTTAGTTAGGTTTAAGGGGGACTGATGACCTCAGAAGTTAAGTCCCATAGTGCTCAGAGCCATTTGAACCATTTTTTGAACTGCCGATGATATGCGTGATTAGGGGCCGCCCGCCATATTTGCGTGTTCATTTGTAGGCAGATCTGTAAAGGCTGATAAAATAGCCCGAACATGCTGAGTTGAACGACGGAACCAAAACAGCTTGAGAGATTGTTCAGACAGTAGGCTCCGTCCAGGCAGTGCGCATGACGAACGGACCACTTGGGATGGGAAACGACTGGCACTCGATTCGCTATCAACGATCTTATGCAACCGTGATTCTGGCGACAACACAAAACGTTGAAAAACTGCTTCATTTAGAACTGCGAAAGACTGGCACTCAGATCCAATTGTGCAATAACTGCTGTGAACTGTTCCATGTCCGACATAATGTCGAGCGAGAGGAAGATGGCTTCCACTTACGTTAACCACAACTGAGCAACGGTAAGCCAAAAGGGGGGAGGGGCGTGGGGAGGGGGCATCCTGACGTTCCTGTGGCCCATGTGATTGCCGTTGCTTGCAGTCGCCACACGTGTCGTAGTAGAATCTTGCTGTGGTGTCTCAGGTTCTTCTTTCACAGAAGTGGAACTGCTGGAAGCCGCTTTGCAAACAGGTTAAACCAATACATTTGTAGAAGATAATCATCAAGTTCGATGTCACCACTATGGCAAATGCATTATTTCCTCTTCAATATAAGGATATACGCTGGACGTGAATGCACTGTATACTTTACTCTCAGAATTCATATCTATTAACTGAAACCCGTAAATTCACAGTACAACGCAAACATAGAACCAAACTCGAGTACCAAAGAACAAAGGGGACAAAGATAACATACAATTTTACGAAAGATCCTTAAATTTTAATGCTCACACTGTTTCGACTTGTGTTGATCTTATTGTCTGACGTCGCCACAGCACTAGCCCCAAAAGATAACATCCCTAATAAAGAGACAATAATACAGAACTGATTGCAGAACATGAATATACGCAGGGAGGCTTCGCGAGATACGAACAACATAAAGTTCCAAATCGAGGAAGGCTACTGTGCAGGAAACTGTACGCAATGACAGAAAATGCGGGCTCCAAAATCCGTTGAAAATCAAACCAGCGAACGTACGCAGTCTACGTTCCACTCCATGTTACGTTAACACGAAAAGGGAAACAGTTGTTGTCGGAGCGTGGAAAAAGAAACGCAAAGCGCTGACGTTAATGTCTAGAATGAGTCATCCTCAAGCAAAACTGTCATTCCATCTATAAAGAGTGAAAAAACGACATCTATCATCTACTCGTTATGAGTACAATATGTCTGCTGCTCCGGCGGGGTCACGAATTTTCTCTGCCTCGTGATGACTGGGTGTTGTGTGATGTCCTTAGGTTAGTTAGGTTTAAGTAGTTCTAAGTTCTAGGGGACTGATGACCATAGATGTTAAGTCCCATAGTGCTCAGAGCCATTTGAACCATTTAAATGCATACTGAAAAGTTCTGTTAAGTACAGGTAGTCTTTTTGTTTGGTAATTGATGAAAGTCCAGTTAGAGTACATTGACACTATGTCCCCATGTATCAAGGCACAATAAATCTAAGCTAAAGCATTTAGAGTTCATGCTTGTTTATCAGTTTTAGAAGTCACTTTAAGAATCAGAGTTAATTTTTTTACAGAGATTCTGAGCCAATCAAACTTTTCAAATCAAAGAAACACTAAATTTTAGGAGGCACAGTTAATGGTAACGAGCAGCTCTTACCTTTCTTGAATGTACAGTCTTAAACATAAAACCAGGCCGCCGGCTGGCCGCCGCAGAGACAAAGTCGTAGATGTGTTCTTAAGAAGACCAACATATCCGGCACCCCTCAGAATTCCAAGTGTAGTCGTACCTACGATCTGGCAACACTGTAGGATGTGGAAACGTATGGAGGAAGTGCTGTCACTCTTCAAGAGCTGTTAAAATGCTCTGTCTGCTCGTGGTCCTCTTCTAAGCGTCGAGCAGTGTAGAAATGAAGTCTCGAGTCCATCCCAATCCTTATATTTTTAAATCGCATTTCGGTTGGCCGCTGAAGTTATCAGTTTGATGGAAACTCAAAGACAATTCGATTCACTTTCTAACCCATCTGTAATAGCAAAAATTTCCAGAAACTATTCCGCAGAACAGCTCATGGCAGCACCAAGATCGGTTTACGATCGAGAGTTTCCTTGCTCTACAGCGGCCACCAGCTACCGGCTGCCAGCCACACAAAAATGGTTCAAATGGCTCTGAGCACTATGCGACTTAACTTCTGAGGTCATCAGTCGCCTAGAACTCAGAACTAATTAAACCTAACTAACCTAAGGACATCACACACATCCATGCCCGAGGCAGGATTCGAACCTGCGATCGTAGCGGTCGCTCGGCTCCAGACTGCAGCGCCTAGAACCGCACGGCCACTCCGGCGGCGCCAGCCACACACAACGTGCAGCCACACATCATGCGCCTTCCGACCAGGGGACTGCGGCACAGCGCTGTGAGTGTATTTAGCGTAATATTCCTATTTGAAGTTGTAGTAATCATCTTGCAATTACGTGTTGAAGTTTGCATACCTGAACCTTACGACCGTAAATACTTTAGAATTAAAGAAGACCACTCACAGAAACACAGATGCATTGAGTTGTTGATAGGGACACACAAAAGGAAGAAAACTTGATAACTTTCGGATTTTATGATTTTACGAGCTACAGAAAAATAAAATACACGAATACTCAAACACACACGCAGACACACGAGTATGTCCCTACATGTTTCCAGCTAAACTGAATGTGTACAGTGCATTGAAATATCGTTTTGGGAAGATGCGAGCCACCCGATCTCAACGAGATAGAGCGTGGTTACTAATAATGCTCAGATGCATCGCCTGCAAACTGGACGTCATAAATCAATAACTTTCGCAGTTACTTGTCTCAAGCCTACTGAAAACTAAAAAGGTAATTCACCAGATGCTATTCACATTTTAGAGCATCTACAGTGGTTATACTGTAAACAGTATGAACAGGCAGCACATCTTAATTATAATTGTAGACTCAGAAAATGTGTTTCTCGAGATCGCTGTCATTGACACTGTATGGTCCGCGCAGCGAAGGTTATGTACAAGCCACTTCCAGTTGTTTGAAAACGGTGGGCATCCATCGATACAGTGAGGCATTGTCCTCATACAACAACGTAATGGCACATTGTTCCTTCTTGTAGAGAGCTTGGATCTCCGAGATCTGTACAGTCATTAACTGACAACTCTCCTGTAACTCTGCAGCAGTAGCAGAAACGCGTGTCGAATTCTTCTACTTAACGGACTGACATGCCTTCCGCATCGAGGCGGATCGATAGCCAACACTGTCGGCTCTACGCGGACGGCAGGACTGATGCAGATATCTTTGTGTGATGTGACCCGCCGGCATCACAAAACACACGACCCGGTGCAGTAGATTGAACAGGAGAGTGTGGCGGTCTAACTAGTTCACTAAATCATGCATTACAGACAAATGATGTAAGAAAGCAGTGTCCAAGATAGCATGCTAACATCCGCCTCAACGTTGTACATTTATGGTGGAAGTTATGATCTGAATCCAGAACCAAATTTATCCTTTCAGCCGCGCCAGTGGCCGCGGAGTCTTGGGCGCCATGTCACGGATTGCGCGGCCCCTCTCGCCGGAGGTTCGAGTCATCCCTCGGGCATGGGTGTGTGTGTTGTTCTTAGCATAAATTGGTTTAAGTAGTGTGTAAGTCTCGGGACCGATGACCTTAGTAGTTTGATCCCTCAGAAATTCACACACGCCCGCATCTCGTGGTCGTGTGGTAGCGTTCTCGCTTCCCACGCCCGGGTTCCCGGGTTCGATTCCCGGCGGGGCCAGGGATTTTCTCTGCCTCGTGATGGCTGGGTGTTGTGTGCTGTCCATAGGTTAGTTAGGTTTAAGTAGTTCTAAGTTCTAGGGGACTGATGACCATAGATGTTAAGTCCCATAGTGCTCAGAGCCATTTGAACCATTTTTTTAGAAATTCACACACATTTGACAATTTATCCTTTCAAATGTTGCAGTTGGCGAATTGTTGCCCGCTGTGAGAATAGGCAGTGGTCCGGTGGAAGGGCGCACAGCTAGGGATCTTGGGTATACACCTATCTCTGACCTGGTATCAATAAGGAAAAGGTCACTGTTTAGTTTGCCATTCACAAAAAGTCTAGCCAAAGCTGTCATTGCCGAAACTGTATCGGTTCGCATTGGTTGTAGGCGCTTCAACTGGCGAAGACGAGTGAGTGTGCCTACTACCACTCGCTCTTGGAGTTTGGGTGGACATATGACATGGAACATTATCTTTCAGCCTTACCAAAACATCGCTGGAAACCGACACCATTTGTCGCCCTGATTTTCACGCGCGGGCGCACGACTTGCCTCTTCCTGCTTCTGAAATCTTGCGTTAAGGCGAGCTAATTCATCGACTAAGTTGTTCATAGATGGCTCCGGTGTCGGCCTATGAGGCGGTGGCGTTGTAGTGCATAATACGGTAGCACCCGAAGCAACTGCCGATGAGCCGGCCAGGATGGCCGAGTGGTTCTAGGCGCTACAGTGTGGAACCGCGCGACCGCTACGGTCGCAGGTTCGAATCCTGCCTCGGGCGTGGATGTGTGTGATGTCCTTAGGTTAGTTAGGTTTAAGTAGTTCTAAGTTCTAGGTGACTGATGACCTCAGAAGTTAAGTCCCATAGTGCTCAGAGCCATTTGAACCATTTTTTGAACTGCCGATGATATGCGTGATTAGGGGCCGCCCGCCATATTTGCGTGTTCATTTGTAGGCAGATCTGTGAAGGCTGATAAAATAGCCCGAACATGCTGAGTTGAACGGCGGAACAAAAACAGCTTGAGAGATTGTTCAGACAGTAGGCTCCGTCCAGGCAGTGCGCATGACGAACGGACCACTTGGGATGGGAAACGACTGGCACTCGATTCGCTATCAACGATCTTATGCAACCGTGATTCTGGCGACAACACAAAACGTTGAAAACTGCTTCATTTAGAACTGCGAAAGACTGGCACTCAGATCCAATTGTGCAATAACTGCTGTGAACTGTTCCATGTCCGACATAATGTCGAGCGAGAGGAAGATGGCTTCCACTTACGTTAACCACAACTGAGCAACGGTAAGCCAAAAGGGGGGAGGGGCGTGGGGAGGGGGCATCCTGACGTTCCTGTGGCCCATGTGATTGCCGTTGCTTGCAGTCGCCACACGTGTCGTAGTAGAATCTTGCTGTGGTGTCTCAGGTTCTTCTTTCACAGAAGTGAAACTGCTGGAAGCCGCTTTGCAAACAGGTTAAACCAATACATTTGTAGAAGATAATCATCAAGTTCGATGTCACCACTATGGCAAATGCATTATTTCCTCTTCAATAAAAGGATATACGCTGGACGTGAATGCACTGTACACTTTACTCTCAGAATTCATATCTATCAACTGAAACGCGTAAATTCACAGTACAACGCAAACATAGAACCAAACTCGAGTACCAAAGAACCAAGGGGACAAAGATAACATACAATTTTACGAAAGATCCTTAAACTTTAATGCTCACACTGTTTCGACTTGTGTTGATCTTATTGTCTGACGTCGCCACAGCACTAGCCCCAAAAGATAACACCCCTAATAAAGAGACAATAATACAGAACTGATTGCAGAACATGAATATACGCAGGGAGGCTTCGCGAGATACGAACAACATAAAGTTCCAAATCGAGAAAGGCTACTGTGCAGGAAACTGTACGCAATGACAGAAAATGCGGGGTCCAAAATCCGTTGAAAATCAAACCAGCGAACGTACGCAGTCTACGATCGACTCCATATTATGTTAACACGAAAAGGGAAACAGTTGTTGTCGGAGCGTGGAAAAAGAAACGCAAAGCGCTGACGTTAATGTCTAGAATAAGTCATCCTCAAGCAAAACTGTCATTCCATCTACAAAGAGTGAAAAAACGACATCTATCATCTACTCGTTATGAGTGCAATATGTCTGCTGCTCCGGCGGGGTCAGGGATTTTCTCTGCCTCGTGATGACTGGGTGTTGTGTGATGTCCTTAGGTTAGTTAGGTTTAAGTAATTCTATGTTCTAGGGGACTGATGACCATAGATGTTAAATCCCATAGTGCTCAGAGCCATTTGAACCATTTTTTTTTTGTCTGTTGCTGACGCATTGTCAATAAAAGCGAAGAGCTTTTCAACCTTCAGTACACTTAAGAGCGAACCCGAACGAACAACAGGTTCACCAAGCCGAGCCTAGTGCTGAGGTTCTATGCAGCTCCGGTGCAAAGTGTTATTAATTTAGCCCCTGCCCTTTTGATACGAACGACGCCTCTAGGCTACAACAAAGTTCGTATGAAAATCATCGAGTTGCAGTGCGACGCATAGATGGGCAGACGGTTGCAGAATTTCCCGATGATATCCTACGCTGCTGATTTATAACGCCAAACTCACACTACGTCGCATGATAGCCCAGACTTAATTTTTGCCTGTGAATGACTTCCTCGACAGTGTGTGAACAGCATCAACACCCCTACACCCCATATACGACACAGACCCATTACATGTCAATTAATCGCAGCCAAATGCACTATGGTTGTATTTTTCTACCATCATCATCAGTGTTCTGCCTAAAGGCAGGTTTACACATGGTAGTTCTCCAGGCTGTCCGGTCTACTGCCATCCTCTTCAGGTCTGCATAATTTCCTCTTCCCTTTATGTCGTCTATCACCTTGTATCTCCTTCTTCCTCTCAGTCTTCTCCCACAAACCAATTCTTCCAAAGCATCTACTAGCAAGCACTCCCTTCTCAATGATTGTCCCAACCAGTTCTTTTTCCTTTCTCTTACAACCTTCAGCAGACATCTTCTCTCACCAACCCTTTTTCTACCAACGAGCTAATTTCTTCCGCAGTAGACTGACTGTCACCCTGTTGTGGAGTCCGCCCCGATAGCTGTGTGATCAGCGTGACGGATTACCGTCGTACGGGCTCGGGTTCGATTCCCGGCTGGGTTGGAGATTTTCTCCGCTCAGGGACTGGGTGTTGTGTTGTCTTCATCATCATTTAATCCTCATCCAGCGCGCAGGTCGCTCAATGTGGCGTCGAATGTAATGAGACCTACAATTATACCAACAAGGCGGCCGGACCTGCCCCGCAAGGGGCCTCCCGACCAATGTCACCAAATGCTCATTTTCATTACCCTGTTGTGGAGACGAGAAACAAATGTTACGGTTTACCACATCATCGTTCGCGCTCACTCCCTCTCCCACCCGCCAAAACTTCCGTGGACGTCTCATAATTTATGACAATGAACGGAAAATTATACCCAAAAGTGATGATGGTTTAAACTTTCAACAAAGATGGAGAAGAGTAGATGTATCAATTTGAGGTAAGGGACCCTGGTCCGGAAACGACTGAGTCGTTAGTCATAGCCAGCAGGTGTGGCCGAGCGGTTCTAGGCGCTTCAGTCTGGAACCGCGCAACCGCTACGGTCGCAGGTTCGAATCCTGCCTCAGGCATGGATGTGTGTGATGTCATTAGGTTAGTTAGGTTTAAGTGGTTCTAAGTTCTAGGGGACTGATGACCTCAGCAGTTAACTCCCATAGTGCTCAGAGCCAATGCGTTAGTTATAAGCGAGAATCGTTCTGATACCTCCGACAGCGGACCTCTGCTATTGCAGGCTCTTTGCTTTCCACATTTTCAGAGGTGGTAGTATGGATAGTATGGACTAAAACAAGACAAAAATGTATAGTAAGCATGGGCTCGAACACTTGTATATCTTTGCCACTGTGAGAGACATTTCTTCCACCGAACAAGGATTCATAGCTTTTAAGTAACACAATATGGAAGGCAAAGAGCTTACAGTAAAACAAGTCCAACGCCAGAGCTTCCAGAACGATTTTCGCTTATAACTTTCGTCTCGGTCGTTGCCGGATGAGGTCCCTTACTTCACATTCATACAGTTACTTTTCTCCATTGTCCCTGAAAATTTATACCATCATCACAGAATCATGCTGTAGGTCTAAATCTGCGTCCATTGTCATAAGTTATGAGACATCCACAGAGTGTGTGGTGGATGGTGGTAGGCAGTGGACGTGAACAATGGTGTGGTAGTCTGTAACACTTATTTCTCGCCTCCACGATGGGGTGAAGTCAGCTGCCAAAGAAATTAAGTTGTTGGCAGAAAGATGCAAGCATAGAGCATTTTGCTGCAATTACTTGGCGTACAACGGGGCTGTATTCTGTGTGGAATACGGAATTGTTGATGCTATTCACCCACAGTTGAGCAGTTGTTTCACAGGCAGAGATCAAGTCCGGGCTATAATCCGACTTCGTGGTAGTTTGGCGGTATGAATCAGCAGCGTATGGACAGTAGCGTGTCCCAAGACATAAGGGAGATTTTTTGCGCCAAATAAAATACACATACCCTCTATTTTTTGGTTTGACCTTAATAACTCACATTCTAAATATTATTAACATTAAATTATGAGAACACGTGCGGACTCGATGCCAAACGTGGGACATGAAAATCTGTGATGAGTGAGTAAAGAAGGATTTTGGAATTTAATGTTTATTTGGTAAATAAAACGCTAATATGCCCAAATCGTGTTTATATACTGTTCAACATGTAAGAAATATTATTCTTTAAGTTTTCTTCTCAAAGACTGTTTTCTGCAGTCAGGATAAATCTTTCGGTACTCTTGTATGCAATGTAACAAAAATTGCTTTTGTTTCTCCTCAACTGTGATTAAACCATGGAATTCTTGCGTCAATTTAACCGTTCTTTCGGCTGTTTGGTTCACTGCCCTGAGCGTTGAAACCTCCTTTCTGGCTTGTTGAAGTATTATTAAACCATGTGGTAGGACATTCGTTGAGAAAACTCATCAATTTTAAGACGATCGAACAAGGACTTTCTTCTGACTGGAATGAAGTCGTAGATGTTTCTCTCTGTAGTTAAAAAAGAGAAAGTGAGTAAACCAAAGTGTGATGTAAGCAGAAACCTAAAGAAACAGCTTCTATATTTATTTATTTACCTTACTATGCAATGGAACGCAAAGTTCTTCCTTCGATGGGAGGTAACGTTTACCGTGAACTGATAAATTATATTTCGTTAAGTTTTCAATCATTTAATCTGAGTTTCTACACTTATGTTCATAAATTAAGGATAATGCTGATACATGGTGAAACAACGCTCTGGTGGGCGGTTTGCCGGTTTAAATCACCTCGGGGTATGACCATGCGGTGCATTTGACCTGCGGTGGCGCTGGGAGCAGTCCAACGCAGAGGTGTGTTGGTGCATGTCAGAGTACAGTGCAGGGAGTAAGTGTGCAGACGTTTTCAGACTTGCTAATGGTGACTGTGTGTTGAAAATGGCTCAAAGAACACATATTGATGACGTTATGAGGGGTAGAATACTAGGGCAACTGGCGGCTGGTCAAACACAGCAGGTCGTGGCACGGACCCTCCGTATGCCAAAAAGTGTGATCTCAAGATTATGGCAACGATTCCAGCAGACAGGAAACGTGTCAGGCGCTACAGTACTGGACGTTCACAGTGTGCAACACCACAAGAAGACCGGCATCTCACCATCACTGCCCGCACACGGCCACGGAGTACTGCAGGCAGCCTTGTTCGGGACCTTACTGTAACCATTGGAACAGTTGTCTCCAGACACACAGTCTACAGACAACTGAACAGACACGGTTTATTCGCCCGGGGACCTGCAAGGACACAGGAGAGCCCGTAAAGCCTGGAAGAACACAGTACATGGTCATTGGAACAGTGGTCCCAGGTTATGTTCACGGACGAGTCCTGGTATAGTCTGAACAGTGATTCTCGTTGGGTTTTCAACTGGCGTGAACCAGGAACCAGATACCAACCCCTTAATGTCCTTGAAAGGGACCTGTATGGTGGTCGTGGTTTGATGGTGTGGAGTGGGATTATGATTGGTGCACGTACACCCCTGCATGTCTTTGACAGAGGAACTGTAACAGGTCAGGTGTATCGGGACGTCATTTTGCACCAGTATGTCTGCCTTTTCAAGGGTGCAGTGGGTTCCACCTTCCTCCTGATGGATGATAACATACGGCCCCACGGAGCTGCCATCGTGGAGGAGTACCTTGAAACAGAAGATATCAGGCGAATGGATTGGCCTGCCTGTTCTACAGACCTAAACCCCATCGAGCACATCTGGGATGCTCTCGGTCGACGTACCGCTGGACGTCTTCGAACCCCTAGGAAGCTTCAGGAGCTCCGACAGGCACTGGTGAAAGAAAGGGAGGTTATACCCCAGCAGCTGCTCGACCACTGATCCGGAGTATGCCAACCCGTTGTGCGGCATGTGTACGTGTGCATGGTGATCATATCCCATACTGATGTCGGGGTATATGCGCAGGAAACAGTGGCGTTTTGTAGCTCATGTGTTTCGGGATGGTTATCTCAACTTATCACCAATACCGTCGACTTATAGACCTGTGTCGTGTGTGTTCCCTATGTGCCTATGCTATTAGCGCCAGTTTTGCGTAGTGCCACGTTGTGTGGCACCACATTCTGTAATTATCCCTAATTTATGAGCATGAGTGTAGATCAGCGTCATCGTCAAATAGTGACAAGACATAAACTTCATGTCAGATTCCAAAAATGCTGGCTTATCTTCTGTAAAGCTGCATTTGAAATGCTTTTATGAATTTTCATTTCATTTTATCACAAATCAGCACAAACCTTGGTAAGCTGCTTTTACTACCAAATTACGTCGGAGTCATGGCTTGTCATATGATTCCAAGATGAATAGACAAACGTCTATCAGCGCTACCTTTTCTTTGCTCGTTATTTTGAACTGAGCACAATGTAATGATATTTTTAGTAAATAAATAACTCTCGCCATCCATTGAGCTTGGTGCATGGTATCTGGAGTTCGAATCTTAAATTTTCTCTGCGTATCTCTAAAAAAAATCGCAGAAAGCACTACCAGCTATTGACAGTCACCTCTGACTATTTATTTGGTCAGTTCAGTTCAGCAAACCTCAAAAAGATTGTCAGGTTCGGAAACAGTCCGGTGCACTGCGAGCGTTTCTTTATAGCACTGTATTTTATCTGAATCGATGCTTTTCCAGTTATCTCAGACGTTTTGAAGAGTAGAACATCAGGATTTGTTGTCACCTGATTGACTTTTACTTCGAACACGCATTTTAACACCAATTCATACGCATGATGGCAGCAAGCAAAACTGAATGACTCTCTGTCGCTTTAAGCTGTTTCTGTCTTCATTTATTTTTATTAATTGGCGTGTGCAATGTCAAGCAAATTATCCAACTTGTTGACAAAGACTTGTCATCGCTACTCAAATACGTTTTGGTTTTCTTGAGCATTTTTTGCAACTCCCCCAATCTTGATATAGGTTCACTAGCTTCTTCACACAATTAGGTAAAATTCTGGTAGGTATAGGCGCCTTTTCCCAAAAGATAATACATTCACTAATAGTGAGATTCGCCTTTTCACTGACAGTAAAATTCACTTCACGAGTATTATAAAACAAAACTGCCAGAACTTGTTCATTAGTGGGCAGTTTTGAATTTTGCATTTGATGTTTCAGAATGCCTAATAAAACAACAGACTTTTTAGAACGTCTACGTAATTCCACTGACATGTTCACTGACTGACAACAATACGTTTACTAACAGTGTCACAAACACATTGACATGGGAGCGCGCGTTTGCCTTACTTAGCAAGTACTGAAACCTGACATGTTTCATTCGGAAGTCGGCATGGACTTCTGATTTTCTAAATTTCTGAAATTTTATTAACAATTTGTTTTGACTCGTACAAATAAATTAAGGGAGTTGCATTAAAAAAAATCTTCGAATTTCTTTGGAACACCGTAATGGACTGCCTCGGCTAAATTTAATATTCAGTGTGCCTAAGATAGGAAGAACAGAAATCATTGTTACAGTTATTGCTTTATTGTATTTAATTTGCAGTCAGTGCACTAAGTATTATGAGTAACTACGCACTGGTTCCTGAAGCTAGTTACAGATAAGGGACATTACTTTTCGTATTCCGACCCTCAGCGGCCGCGTCTTTTCGCCTTTGAGACGTCAGCCATGATCACTTCCGAGCCTGCTCAAGGCACACATCGGCTGGTAGTATAATTGAATATTGGCAATAACGCAGAATAAGTTTGACAACTCTGTAACTGACAAGTTACTTCTTGGTTGGCACAGAGTTATCCTGCTATATTCACTTTATTTTATGTGTCATTACCATTGAATAATCTTTGTGATTTTCGCTTAAGGTGGGACATGAGATTATCAATTTATGGTTTTGAATCCAGGAAAGTCATTCCACGTGAAAACTTTTACTAATCTCGCCTTTCACGACGTGATTTATCTGTCCGGAGCAATAAGCAAGAGATTAGTACTGAAGATCATCGTTAGTTCAGGGGTAATGTGATCGCCTGTCAACTCAAGGCTGTGTTGGCTTGCGGTTGCATTCTCACTGAATATCACATTTTTAGCCGTTTTGTTAGAGAGCTTCAAGCAGCCACATCAAAAACCAATAAGGAAATCTTAAGAAAAGTTCTCCTTCAAATATCTTCTAGCTTCTTTAAGAACCTCATAGTATAACGGTGAAAAACTTATGAAACTGCACAATTGATAATGCCTCTTTCCACTTCTCTTGACATAACTTTTGGTTTTTGTGAATACACAGTTTTATCTATGAAATTTCACATTTCCACACTACTTAAGTATAGCGCAGGACAGCAAGTAAGCCGACCGGGGTGCCCGAGCGGCTCTTGGCGCTACAGTCTGGAACCGCGCGACCGCTACGGTCGCAGGTTCGAATCCTGCCTCGGGCATGGATGTGTATGATGTCCTTAGGTTAGTTAGGTTTAAGTAGTTCTAAGTTCTAGGGGACTGATGACCTCAGAAGTTAAGTCCCATAGTGCTCAGAGCCATTTGAACCATTTGACAGCAAGTAAACAGGGGCAGTTTAGAAGTCCAAAGCGAATAATATCGTTCTAATTCTTGCTGATGCCGGCACACTCGTGTTACATATACTTCATGTTTTATTAAAATAGATTACCGCCATAAGGTTATCGTGGAAAGTTGTATTTCATTTGTATTAATTCAGTGCATCTATTAACAGGGTTTTCCATTAACTAGTTGAACACAGCAGTAAACATTAATAAATCACCAAAAATATATTCTCTCACCATATCTAAAACAGTCTGACAATGCTCAGGTAGTTTACCGATTCCAAACCTGCAGAAATCGATTAGTTCTGAGTTATAGCTGTCGAGAGACCTAGTCTGAAGTGTATTTTAATCTTAAAACGAATCTTCTTGACGGTTGTTCAATAAGGAGCAGGAATGTTAAGCGTATGAGAGTATAAAACCAGAATAATAAGCGCTTTTCGGATGATTTCCCAAACAACGTCCTGGATAGTTTTGTTTTTGAAATCAGCAGAATGTGTTTCCGTTTAGTAGTACACACGATGTAGTTTTGTCTGTCGTTTTCCTTACACTGACACCGAAAGGTGTCTCAGTTGTTTGCAACAAATACCAGCTGCAATGAACACATCCCTGGGAAGGAGCTCCCAGTGCACAGCACCATTTTTCAATCAACAGATGCAAAATATGTTTACAATGACCTTTGCTTGAGCATATGTCTCGTTGCGAATCAGTCGTTAATTTCGTCCTGAGTAGTTAACGCAATGGCATAGTAACTCGCCACCAGTAACGATGTTGCATTCGCCACCAGTAACGATGTTGCATAGGAATGCTCAATGTATGAACAGATGGCGTTCAAGCAAAAATGCAGTAACATCACTATTTGATTTTTGTTGCTTTGAACTGGGGCTTGGAGTGCTGCTACATCAGACTTCTGAATCTTGCCTATTGAAAGCAAATGTCGCACGACACTTAAATGGTCACATTTCATCACATACAGTCCATCACACGTGTCTACTATCGAGACTTCCTGATGTCGCCAATCATTCACGCCAGGACGATCTTTCTTGAAACAAGAAAATCATTTTCTGACGTGTTTTCCCCAAAAGGCACTCGCCTCACACACAATACAAAAATTCTGAGTTGCCTTTGCTGCCTTCACCCCTCTAATAAATGTTGGATCTTTTTCTTTTTGCGAGTATATTTTATACCCCTTGAACAATGTTCTTAAGATTCAAGCACATATTGAATAAAATGTGTGCCGCCGTAGTTTGTAAGTAATTTACTTTTTTTTCATGTAGTTCAATAATTGTCACCTGTTTGTATGGAATGGAGTGGACTGGAACTTGATACTTTATATTCATGCCGGCCGGTGTGGCCGAGCCGTTCTAGGCGCTTCAGTCTGGAACCGCGCGACCGTTCCGGTCGCAGGTTCGAACCCTGCCTCGGGCATGGATGTGTGTGGTGTCCTTAGGGTTAAGTAGTTCTAAGTTCTAGGGGACTGATGACCTCAGATGTTAAGTCCCATAGTGCTCAGAGGCATTTTATATTCATATTGCGCAACACTTACCAATAGACCATGAGCAGAAACAACACCATAACAGCTCATGGAGAATGACAGTATTCCCTCCATACACTTCCACATCCTACAGTTCTGCCAGATGATACATAGGGCCAGACTTAGCATTCTGAGAGGCTGCCGGTTATATTGGCTGCCTTTAGTGAATGACTCCGACTTACTCTCTCCGGTGGTCGGTTGGCGGCTGGGTTTTATGTCTAAGACTGTACATGTACTGCACTATCCCCAGCGTGGACGCTGGAGAACAAGATAAAAGCAGGTAGCAGGTGAAATGTTGATTAGTGGGCATTTTATGGTGTGTGGGATCTTTGGATTCCGATGTTAAGAGCTCGATCATGATCTAGGCACACTGCAAAGTAGATCAGTGAGTAGTTGGTTAGTATTATACCTACATACAAACAATACTTCTGCTTTTCATCAGTGAAGAATCAGTAGTAGTTTATTCTACAACATTTGTATTTGCAGCATACAGTTTCAGCTAAAACTAATTAATAAAAGGCAACTATTATTTGTAGAGCAATGAGAGCAACTACTTAATAAAGGAATAAAATTGTAGGTAGTAAATTACACGCAGAAGAACACCCAATTTTCTTAAACGGTTTGGAGGTGAAGTAGTGAGGGGAAGGTGGTTACAGACCGTTTTCAGTAATTGAGGTTAGCAGAGTCGGTAATATGAAATTGAACTGTTAGGCCGTTAAAGGGGCACCAGAATGGAAAGACACTGATTACTGAATCCGAGGTTTGATAAGCTGCAAATAATACAGGTTGGGCCAAATAAAGATCGCCCAGACGAGTGGATATGACTGGACATCTACACCTACATCATACTCCGCAAGCCACCTAATGGTGTGAGGCGGACCGTACTTTCGGTACCACTAACTGATCCCTCCAACCCTGTTCCAATCGCGAATAGTGCGTGGGAAGAATGATTGTCGGTAAGCCTCTGTATTGGCTCTGATTTCTCGAATTTTCTCCTCGTGGTCAATACGCGAGATGTATGTGGGGGAAGTAATATGTTGTCTGACTCCTCCTGAAAAGTGCTGTCCCGAATTTCAGTACTAAATCTCTCTGCGATGCACAATGTCTCTCTTGTAACGTCTGCTAGTGGAGTTTGTTTAGCAGCTCCGTAACGCTCTCTCGCCAACTAAACGATCGCGTGACGAAACGCGCCGATCTTCGTTGGATCTTCTCTATCTCCTCTATCCGTCCTACCTGATAGGAACCCCAGATAGATGAACAATACTCAAGAATCTGACGAACAACCGCTTTATAAGCCACTTCTTTCGTGGATGAGTTACATTTCCTTAAGATTCTTCCGATGAACCTGAGTCTTATGTCTGCTTTCCCCACTATCTGTTTTATGCGGTCATTTCACTTAAGGTCGCTCTGGATAGTTACACCTAGATATTTTACGGCAGACGCTGTCTCCAGCTTATTGTCATCAATTGTGTAGCTGTACAGTAATAGATTTCTTCTCCTATGAATGGGCAATACGTTACATTTATTTACGCTCAGGGTCAACTGCCAGAGTCTGCACCATTCATCAATTCTCTGCAGGTCGTTCTGCAAATTCTTACTATCTTCTGGCGTTGCTACTTTAGTATAAACAACTGCATCATCTGCGAATAGCCTAAAAATCATCCGACGCTTTCTGCTAGATCATTTACATATATTGTGAACAGCAACGGTCCCATCACACTTCATGGTAGTGCTCTGGATACGACTTTACGTCTGTCGATTTAGTTCCGTTAAGAACGACGTGTTGAGTTCTAACTGCAAGAAAGACTTGAATCCAATGGCAGATCTGCTCCGATACTCCGTAAGCTCGTATTTTTTTTCATTAAACGGCAATGCGGGACGGTGTCAAATGCCTCACTGAGATCAAGGAACACGGCATCAGCCTGAGCGCCGTTGTCCACTGCGCTGTGGAGTTCATGGAGAAACAGAGCGAGCTGAGTTTCGCAGCATCTCTGTTTGTGGAATCCATGCTGATTTTTATAGAGGAGCATACATGAACATATGTATATAATCACACCCCGTGACCTATAGTTACTGACTCAGCAGCAGCAGTGACGGAACATTTGAGCGGAAACTTAGAGAATATTTGGTCATGTTGTAGTTTTAGGTGGAGATTTTAATCACCAGCTACAGACAGGGAGACTTAGATAATTAGAACGGTAAATACGGCCAGAGAATCATGTGGAATTATTCTAAGTGCTTTATTCGAAAATTACCTTGAGCAGTTAATCAGCGACCCAACTCGTGAAGATAACATCTTAGACCTGCTAGTGAAAAACAAGACCCGAACTTTTCGACTCAGTTAGCGAGGAACAGGGACTCAGTGATCATAAGGCCTTTTCCGACTCTCGAAATACGACTGTAAATAGTAACAGATAGAAAGGTAGGAAGGTGTTCCTGCTTAGAAAGAGATGCAAGAAACAGATTTCAGATTACCTGAGGGGTCAGAACGTTGAGTATCAGTGGACAGAGTTCAGGAGCATTGTACACCGAAGAACCAAAGAAACTGGTATACCTGTCTAATATCGCGTAGAGCCCGCGCGAGCACGCAGAAGCGCCGTAACACGACGTGGCATGGACTCAACTAAAGTCTGAAGTAGTGCTGGAGGGAACTGAAACCATGAACCCTGTAGGGCTGTCCATAAATTCGTAGAGTAAGAGAGGGTGGAGATCTCTTCTGAACAGCATGTTGCAGGGCATCTCAGATATGCTCAATAATGTTCATGTCAGGGGAGTTTGGTGCTCAGCAGAGGTGTTTAAAACTATAAGAGTGATCCTGGAGCCACTCTGTAGCAATTCTGGACGTGCGAGGTGTCGCATTGTCCAGCTGCAATTTCCCACGTCCGTCGCAATACACAATCGACATGAATGGATGCAGGTGATCAAACAGATTGCTCAAGTAGGTGTCACCTGTCAGAGTCGTATATAGACGTATCAGGGGTCATCAGGGGTCTCTTATCACGCCAAATGCACACGCCTCACACCGTTACAGACATCCACCAGCTTGAACAGTCCCCTGGAGACATGCAGGGTCCATGAATCCATGAGGTTGTCTCCATATCCGTACACGTTTATCCGCTCGATACAATTTGAAACGAGACTCGTCCAACCAGGCAGCATGTTTCCAGTCATCAACAGTCCAATGTCGGTGTTGACTGGCCCAGGTGAGGCGTAAAGCTTTGTGTCGTGCAGTCAGCAAGGGTACACGAATGGGCCTTCGGCTCCGAAAGCCCATATCGATGATGTATCGTTGAATGGTTCGCACGCTGACACTTGTTGATGGCCCAGCGTTGAAATCTGCAGCAATTTGCGGAAGAGTTGCACTTTCGTCACGTTGAACGATTCTCTTCAGTCGTCGTTGGTCCCGTTCTTGCACGAGCTTTTCCCGGCCACAGCGATGTCGAAGATTTGATGTTTTACCCGAGTCCTGATATTCACGGTACACTCGTAAAATGGTCGTACGGGAAAATCCCCACTTCATCGATACCTCGGAGATTCTGTGTCCCATGGCTCGTGGGCCGACTGTAACAGCACGTTCAAACTCACTTAAATCTTGGTAACCTGCCATTGTAGCAGAAGTAACCGATCTAACAACTGCGCCAGACACTGGTTGTCATACAGGTGTTGCCGATCTCAGCGCCGTATGCTGCCTGCTTACATATCTCTGTATAAGAATACGCATTTTCTGGCGCTTCAGTGTACAATACATTTTAGACAGATATGTGCCGAGCAAAGTAGAAAGGGACGGAAAAAATTCGCCGTTGCGGAAAATTGTTACGAAAACAGAGAGAGCTTCATTCCAAATTTAAACGTAACTGAAGCCTCACAAATAAACAAAATCTAAATGAAGCCAAAACTAATGTCAGGAGAGCAACGCGTGAAGCGTCCAACGATTTCGAAATAAAAATACTGTCTGCCGACATTACAGAAAATCCTAAGATGTTTTGGTCTTATATTAAATGAGTAAATGAATCAAAGCCATCTGTCTAGATATTCTGTGAGATATAATGGCAATGAAACTCAGGATAACATAGGAAAAGCCGGAGGACTAAACGTCTTTATCCAAAACTGTTTCACAGAGGAAGATCGCTCTATAAAGCCTCCTTTAAACTGTCGCACGAACGACAAAAGGGCCGATATCGAAATAAGTGACCATGGGATAGAAAAGTAAAAGTCGCTCAAGAGAGGGAAGGCCACTGGAATTGACCTGATACTAGTACTGTTCTGCATAAAGTATGTGAAAGAACTTGCCCCTCTTCTAGCGGCAGTTCACCGTAGGTCTTCGGAGGAGTGAAGTGTTTCTGACGATTGGAAAAAAGCACAGGTCATTCCGGTTTACAAGAAGGGTCGTCGAACAGACACACAAAACAGTAGACCTATATCTCTGACATCGGTCAGTTGTACGGTTTTGGAATATGTATTTTGCACACGTATCTTCTCCGTCGATCCAAGGTGGGTTCTGCAAACAATGATCGTGTGAAACCCAGCTATTTCTGTTCGTCCACGAGACCCACAAATCAGTATATACAGGCGCCCAGGTAGATGAAGTGCTCCTTGACCTCCGGAAGGCATTCGATACAGTTCTACCCTGCCCCCTAATGAACAACATATGAGTACGTGGAATATCGAACCAACTATGTGATTGGACTGCAGAGTTTCTAGCAAACACAATAGATCAGGTAATACTGATTGGAAAGAATTCTTCAGACGTAAAAGTAACTTCGGGTGTACCCCAGGGGAGTGATATAGGACTATTACATTTCACAATATGTGACCTAGTAGATAATTTCAGAAGTTCCATGATGCTTTCCACAGATGATGCTGTTGTGTACAGGAAAGTTACGACGCTAGAAAATTGTAGCGAAATGCAAGAAGACCTGTAGAGGATCGACATTTCATGCAGGGAGTGGCAATTGACCTCCAACATACATAAATGTAATTTATTATGGACACATACACAGAGAGACCCCTTATTGTATGATTACACAATTGCAGGACAATCACTGGAAGCAGTTACTTCCATAAAACATCTAGAAGTATGCATACAGAGGGATTTCAAATGGAATGACCATTTTAAATTAATCACGATTAAGACAGTTGCCAGACTGAGATTCATTGGAAGAATCCTCAGGAAATGTGGTCTATCAACAAAGGAGGTAGCTTACAAATCACTCGTTCGACCAGTGTGGGATCAGTACCATATCGGGTTGCTCGAGGACGTAGACAATATCCAAATAAGAGCTGTGTGTTTCGTTACTGATTCACTTAGCACGCACGAAAACGTCACAGAGATAGTCAACCAATAACAGAGGAAGGCGCTGGACGAGAGGAGTTCTGCATCATGTTCTGCGTTATTGTTAAACTTGCGAGAGCTTACGCTCTTTCGCATAAAACCTGGACGGAGGCCGGGCACCGCAGAGTCCAAGTCCGCGCCAGTAGCACGTGGGACAAAAAACCTGACCAAGCTCATAATACTCTTACGGGCGCTCAGAGGTGAGGCGCGAGCGCGTTTGGTTTTTATGCAGCGTTATCTGCTGATACACTATGTGATCAAAAGTTTCCGGACACCTGGCTGACAATGACTTATAAGATTGTGGCGCCCTCCATCGGTAATGCTGGAATTCTGTATTGTGCTGTCCTACCCTAAGCCTTGATGACAGCTTCCACTATCGCAGGCATAAGTTCAATAATGTGCTAGAAGGTTTCTTGGTGAATGGCAGCCCATTCTTCACGGAGTGCTGCCCTGTGGAGAGGTATCGATGTCGATCGGTGAGGCCTGGCACGAATTCGGCGTTCCAAAACATCCCAAATGTGTTCTATAGGATTCATGTCAGGACTCTGTGCAGGGCAGTCCATTACAGGGATGTTATTGTGGTGTAATCACTCCGCCACAGGCCGTGCATTATGAACATGTGTTCGATCGTGTTGAAAGATGCAATCGCCATCCCTGAATTGCTCTTCGACAGTGGGAAGCAAGAACGTACTCAAAACATCAATGTAGGCCTGTGCTGTGATAGTGCCATGCAAAACAACAAGGGGTGCAAGCCCCCTCCATTAAAAACACGACCACACCATAACACCACCGACTCCAAATTTTACTGTTCGCACTACACACGCTGGCGGATGACGTTCACCGATCATTCGCCATACCCACACCCTGCCATCGGATCGCCACATTGTGTACCGTGATTCGTCACTCCACACAACATTTTTCCACACAACATGAAATCCAAGTTTTCTGCTGCGTGTGTTGTCCTTAGCGTAAGTTAGTTTAAGTTAGATTAAGTAGTGTGTAAGCTTGCGGACCGATGACCTCAGCAGTTTGGTCCTACAAGACCTTACCACAAATTCCCAATTTTCCAAGTTTTCTCGCCTCCCGCCTAATTGTCATCGTACTTGCAGTTTGGAATTCCTGTGTGATGGTCTGGATAAATGTCTGCCTATTACACATTACGACCCTCTTCAACTGTCGACGGTCTCTGTCAGTCAACAGACGTAGTCGGCCTGTACGCTTTTGTGCTGTACGTGTCCCTTCACATTTCACTTCACTATCACATCGGAAACAGTGGACCTAGGAATGTTTAGGAGTGCGGAATTCTCGCGTACAGACGCATGACACAAGTGACACCAAATCACCTGACCCTCGTTCGAAGTCCGTGAGTTCCGCGAAGCGCCCCATTCTGCCCTCTCACGATGTGTAATCATTACTGAGATCGGTGATGTGGAGTACCTGGCAGCAGGAGGCAACGCAATGCACCTAATATGAAAAACGTATGTTTTGAGGAGGTGTCCGGATACTTTTGATCACATAGTGTACTTTCTAATATCGTGTACTCTGCGTGGAAAAATATCCAACATTCCATTCTTCCAGATCAACTGCATTGGTATCAAATGGGGATAGAAAAGCTGTTGCTAGTGAACGAATAACAATGATAATTGTAACAATAACAAACTAATAATGAATGAAGTTTTTTTTTAATTCCGATTTTGGCCGTCTAGGGACCGCGTTAAACAAATATTTTTCAATGTACATTTCTCCTATTGCGCTCCTCCTCTTTTCTCTTCTGCCAATATGTCTTCATCCTCTCTCTGTGCTGCTCCCTTCGGTCTTCTGTCCACACTGTTCCTCCAGTTCTTCTCTTCTTCACTTCAAATCCTTCAAAATGTTGAATTTTGTCTCTCATTAAGTCTCTGTTGGTTATATCATCTTCTCCTATACCCATCTCCTCTAAGTCTGCTTTGACTTCTTTGAACCAGGTAATTTGGGTTCTGGGGTTCTTGTCAAAAAACATGAATATTTTCTTTGTCAGCCTTTCATCATTCATTCTTTTCAAATGGGCGTAAAAGCTTACTCTTCTCTTCCTCATAGTATCTCCCACTTTCTCAATTTTGTCATACACTTCTCTATTACTTCTAAGCTTCCAAGTCCCATTCTCAAACCTCGGCCCAAGTACTCTTCTAATGATTTTTCTCTCCTTTTTTGCTATAGCTTCCATTTCCTTGTTAGTGTTCATTGCTAAACATTCAGATGCATACAGACACTCTGGCTTAATCACAGTGTTGTAGTGCCTTATTTTTGCGTTAATTGATACTGACTTCCTGTTGTACAAATTCTTTGTTAGCTGGAATGCCATTTCCATTTTTCTTGTTCTTGTTTTATTTCCTTCTTTATCTGAAGCACTGGGTTGGATGATTTCCCCTAAATATTTGAAATTAGAAACCTTCTTTATCTGGCCATACTTTGTAATCATATTGTTCGGTGCCTCTTTTACATTGGTTAGGTACTCTGTCTTTTCAAAGGAGATTTTCAGTCCTGCTTTTTCTGCTGTTTCATTCAGAATATTGATCTGTTTGACTGCTTCTTCCAAACTTCCTGCCAGAATCGCTAAGTCATCAGCAAAAGCGAGGCAATCTACTTCTAATCCATCCTTTATTCTTCCTAATCTGATTTTTTGTATTCCTTCTTCAGTCATTTTCTTCCTCCACTCTCTAATAACTTTTTCTAACACACAGTTGAATAGGGTAGGTGACAACCCATCTCCTCGTCTGAATCCTGTTCTGATTTTGAATGGTCTGGATACCTCACCACGGAACTTTACTTTTGCCTAGGTATTCGTAAGTGTTTCTTTGACGATTGCGACTGTTTTCTTGTCTGCTCCAAACTCACTAAGGATGTTAACCAAGGTTGTTCTGTCAACGGAGTCGTACGCCTTCTTGAAGTCAACAAACGTGATAAAGATGTCTTTTCCTCTTAATCGTTTATATTTAATAATTAACTTCAAGTTTAAAATTTGCTCCACACAAGATCTTCCCTTCCTAAAGCCTGCTTGGTATTCACCAATTTCTTGATCAAGTTGTTTCTCCAATCTGTTTTGTAGGGCCTTAGATAGAATTTTATACGTTACCGGAAGTAAAGATATCCCTCTGTAGTTATTTGCATCGGTTTTATCCCCTTTCTTGAAGATGGGGTGGATTAATTCAGTTTTCCATTCTTCCGGTATACGTTCCGTTCTCCAAATCTCATTGATAGCATTATAGCATTGCATACGAACTAATTGAAAAGAAAATTAAATAAGAAAGATTGATTTCAACTGGCGCAATGTAAACGTTTTCTGACATTTTGTTGCTGAATTCCGTTCCCGCTATTTCGAGATAAAAAAGAAAAAAAAACTGAAGCGGTGCACGTCGGTAGTGCCACCGAGATCTGAACCAGCAACTACTCTCGCCTTAGCTCACTACATGAATATGGCGTCAAAAAAAACATGACACTGCTTTCTTTAGCCATACGCCATTGCCCTTCTGGTAGTTAATGCTAATTGTTCACAACACGGAATACAATACCAGTTGAAATTTAAGCGTAACATTATCTTCCTAGGGTCGAAAAACTAAATTTACAATATCGTGTGAAAAATGAATACTACGAGAATTTAGCAGAATAACTCAGAGCCAATCCCAAATGTGAGTGAATGATCACGAGGTGCCAAACATCGTCAGAAAGACTGCCAAGTCTCAACTGCACTAGCAGTATGAAGAACATTACGGACACCTCCCAATATCCTCTCCCTGTTATCCACAGCCTGCTCCTGCCAGACCTCTGTGGAGCTGCAGTGACAGACGCTGATCTAAGGGACAGCTTCACACCGCCAATAGATTACACCATTGAAAAACACAAACGAGTTACACAATTATCCTGTTCGGCTTGTAGCGAAAGCTTATTAAAAAAAAGTGTACAAAACGACCTTGTCCAGAATGTCAATAAACCGTAAGAGGCTACGCACTTTTGACCTCAAATGAACTGTATCTACGTCCAGTCCAGTGCCATACACAACTAAAATATCACAAATACCACCAGCATGTGGAGATGTTACGAATAATAAACGAATACATCGATGCCATATACACTCCTGGAAATTGAAATAAGAACACGGTGAATTCATTGTCCCAGGAAGGGGAAACTTTATTGACACATTCCTGGGGTCAGATACATCACATGATCACACTGACAGAACCACAGGCACATAGACACAGGCAACAGAGCATGCACAATGTCGGCACTAGTACAGTGTATATCCACCTTTCGCAGCAATGCAGGCTGCTATTCTCCCATGGAGACGATCGTAGAGATGCTGGATGTAGTCCTGTGGAACGGCTTGCCATGCCATTTCCACCTGGCGCCTCAGTTGGACCAGCGTTCGTGCTGGACGTGCAGACCGCGTGAGACGACGCTTCATCCAGTCCCAAACATGCTCAATGGGGGACAGATCCGGAGATCTTGCTGGCCAGGGTAGTTGACTTACACCTTCTAGAGCACGTTGGGTGGCACGGGATACATGCGGACGTGCATTGTCCTGTTGGAACAGCAAGTTCCCTTGCCGGTCTAGGAATGGTAGAACGATGGGTTCGATGACGGTTTGGATGTACCGTGCACTATTCAGTGTCCCCTCGACGATCACCAGTGGTGTACGGCCAGTGTAGGAGATCGCTCCCCACACCATGATGCTGGGTGTTGGCCCTGTGTGCCTCGGTCGTATGCAGTCCTGATTGTGGCGCTCACCTGCACGGCGCCAAACACGCATACGACCATCATTGGCTCCAAGGCAGAAGCGACTCTCATCGCTAAAGACGACACGTCTCCATTTGTCCCTCCATTCTCGCCTGTCGCGACACCACTGGAGGCGGGCTGCACGATGTTGGGGCGTGAGCGGAAGACGACCTAACGGTGTGCGGGACCATAGCCCAGCTTCATGGAGACGGTTGCGAATGGTCCTCGCCGATACCCCAGGAGCAACAGTGTCCCAAATTTGCTGGGAACTGGCGGTGCGGTCCCCTACGGCACTGCGTAGGATCCTACGGTCTTGGCGTGCATCCGTGCGTCGCTGCGGTCCGGTCCCAGGTCGACGGGCACGTGCACCTTCCGCCGACCACTGGCGACAACATCGATGTACTGTGGAGACCTCACGCCCCACGTGTTGAGCAATTCGGCGGTACGTCCACCCGGCCTCCCGCATGCCCACTATACGCCCTCGCTCAAAGTCCGTCAACTGCACATACGGTTCACGTCCACGCTGTCGCGGCATGCTACCAGTGTTAAAGACTGCGATGGAACTCCGTATGCCACGGCAAACTAGCTGACACTGACGGCGGCGGTGCACAAATGCTGAGCAGCTAGCGCCATTCGACGGCCAACACCGCGGTTCCTGGTGTGTCCGCTGTGCCGTGCGTGTGATCATTGCTTGTACAGCCCTCTCGCAGTGTCCGGAGCAAGTATGGTGGGTCTGACACACCGGTGTCAATGTGTTCTTTTTTCCATTTCCAGGAGTGTAGTAACAAATCATACTGAAGTTTTACAGGAAGAGCAGAACAGGCAAATGTACGGTAGTGCACGTTCATACGTTTATTCACTTCCAGATCTACCACAGGTAATGAATACTAAGAAGCTTGTTCATTATCTTTGTACGAGGGCTATTCGGAAAGTAAGGAACGATAGGTCGCGAAATGGAAACCACAGTGAAAATCAAAACTGTTTTATTTGCAACAGTTAGCTATAACTTCCAGGTAGTTATCTCCATTGTCGCCGATCCGATTTAGACGTTTGTCGTAGTGTTGTACCAACTTCCCAATACCCTCGTTATAGAAAGCAGCCGCCAGTGCTTTCCGCCAATTCCCTACGCTGGCCTACAGCTCGTTGTCTGTGCCAAAATGTTGTCTTCATAGCCAGCGGTTCATGTGAGCAGAGGTGAAACTCAGAGGGAGACAATTACGGGCAGTACTGTGGATAATCAAACATTTCCAATTGAAAACGATGCAGGGGCATCTTTATTGCCCCTGCAGAAGGCGGCTGAGACTTGCCTTGAAGAAGAAAACGCCCGACAGTTGTGTAATGTTGGCTGCATACTTCAGGCGAAATTTCTCACTAGGTTCTCGTACTTGGCGGGAGACCCTTTCTAGATACCTTTATGTGCTCCCAGTGTGCTCAGAACTAAAAAAAAGTAACGTAAAGCGATCGACGGATATACTAGAGACACTGGCCAACACACCTGTGCAAAACTTCATCGGATTTTCACTGTGGTTTCCATTCGCCACCGATCGTTCCTTACTTTCGGAATAACCCTCGTAATTTATCTCGTCTTGTTTGACAGTGAAATACAAATTCGTGTGACTGACATTTGCTTCGACTCTGTTCAGAAACATTCTCTTGTTTTGTTGGTGATGTAAGTTGGTATTCGCGAAGCAGACGACGATGGTACTCCTGCGAGGTTGCCAGGAGGCATATGACACGGCTGGTTAAGATTCGCCGCTTACTCGTAACAGCAGGGCAATTGAAATAGTAGCGAAAGTAAGTGATAAGACACAGCTTTTTCAGAAAAATTGTAAATGATTTTCAAAGCAGTTATCGTTTAGATAATGAGCACTTGAAACCACGTGGCCAAGGCAATGCTGCAGTCGCACTCTTTCAATGCCATAATCGTAACTGTGGTAGAGAGTTCGTAACATCATAGATGAGACTACAGGTTGCTTACGCGTGAAACGACCTTTTTGGAATCAAAACTTTTTACGTTAATAACTTAATGTGACGTCTTCAGTAGGTATTGTTCAGAATATTTCATTCATATAACAAGAAAAAGTCAAGTAAATTTAGCAGAATCAATCATTCCGGCACCCGCAAAACACAGTTATGACAACGGGGTTGCCAAACAATGTCCATGGCGTTCCAAAGTCTTGACTGCTCTTGTGGCAAGAAGAGTGCATTTTCTTAGATGGAATCGAGCAAGATTGGATTAGAACATCCAGTCTAGCGCAAGACACTGTGCTCTATAAATTTCTGATATTATTTACTTTCGAAACACTGTATGGACAACTAGCAAGTTGAACGATTTGATAGTATACAACAACGAAGGGCTTTCTGCATTAAGAGATGACTGCCAGACGAATTAACGCTTCTCGAAATCAACGAGTCAGGCAACAGTGAGAGACGTTCGGAATACATTCAGTACGTCATCAAGAGATGGGGTGAAATTAAGATTAGTCAGAAATTGTATTGCAAACTAAAAAGCTTGTTCACCAGACGTTGTTTTGCATTATTGGCAAAGCTTCCTGAGTGAACAAGGAGTAAACATTACGTGTACTTGACAGTTATCATAGTTTTGATGTACAGAGGTAAACAGAAGGGCAATAGACGGTAGCCGTATTAAGTCAGGTGATGCACAGGGAGCTTTGCTGTCTAGACAGCAAAATACCTAATGGCAAAAGTAAAACGGATGTAATATGTATACTGGCAAAAGTATGGACAGCCTTCTTCAGAAGATGGACAAGCTAACATCAGAGACAAATTCGAATGCTACGAAGTCTTTGCTGAAAGTCTTCCTGCTGTTACTTAATCGTGTTGGTTGTTGTCAGTACCCATAAACACAATCCCTAGATAAGCATATGTGATGAGGATCACGGAAATGAAAAAAAAAAAACACTTGTTGGGGTGTTATTCAGTTTTACGCTGTGTTTGGACAGCAGGCCACACTATGTATCTCAAATCTTGAGAGCACAATGTATCACGCTACACTGAACAGCTTTAGTATCTGTTAACACAGCATAACATGTAAGGAAACGAAGCGCTACCAACGTATTATCTATAGAAGTGAAGTAGAAAAATGGTCTCAACATTGTCACACTTTTTTTAGATAATGTGGGAGAACACGGTGCCGCTGATTTATTTATCTCTTACGTTTACTGTTCTCAGTAATAAACTAATGAACAGACACTATTTAGTGTCCCCAGTACGAATACAACTTATCATGATGGGGATAAGAAAATGATCTTTCTCTTTTTTTAAAATAAAACAAAGTATCCCAAATTGTCACGAATTAGCAGGATAATACGCACTTTCGACTTCGAAACAATCTGTCTGCTCACACGACTCATCGTCTATGGCCATTGGACAGATCATTCTTTAACACACCAAAACACAGCTACAGTGAAGCAGCATCTTCGTGGCTACGTCAAATCCTGACACTGTCATAAGATGAGCTAACAATGCAAAACTCCTGGGTAATGCAGACACCAGATCAGTTTGTATGGACATAGCACTAAACGGTTTTGAGGCAACAGACTTGTGGCTAAGTGATAGAAATGTCGTCAAAGAATAGGACCGTGTAGCTACCACTGTACATATTGTTGATCAAGCGCACCAAGAATCGGCTGATGCAACTGAAACAACAATGTGGAAACCGAGCGAGGTGGAGAAGTGGTTAGCACCCTAATTTCGTATTCGGGAGGACGACGGTTAAAACCCGCGTCCGGCCGTCCTGATTTTGGTTTTCGTGATTTCCCTAAATCGCTTCAGGTAAATGCCGGGATGCTTTCTGTGAAAGGGCACGGCCGACTTCCTTCCCCATCGTCCCCGACTCCGATGGTACAGATGGCCTCGCTGTCTGGGCCCTCCCCCGAATCGATCAATCAATCTATCAACAATGTAAAAATCTGGAAGGCCGCCTAACGTTGCAATACCACTCAATGATCAATCTGGATCTTTTACAATGCCTCAAGAATGTAGACCCGAGAACAATAATACAAGAATTGTTGAAATTAACGGCCAACAAATAAAGTCTTAGTTGAACACTTTATCCCCTTCCCGTGTGCAACAGCTGTTATCAAGAACAATACGAAACGACCTAAACCAACAATAGAATTAACATCAAGTCCTTACAGAAAGGAAATAGAGGTGAAATAAAAGGAAAATCAAACAAATAAACATGTGCACAAACCTATAAAAGGGAGACAGATAAATGAAAACTTTGACAAGAATAACAAAATAAAGGACAGAGTGAATTGGTTACGTCAACCGTCTAAGGAAGATCGAGGAGAAGACACGATTCAGTGCGTAAAATGTACAGGTTGGGTACATGAACTATGCGTTGGCGTCGAAAGTTAAATGAAGAAGTATTTCTTGATACCTGTGTTCAAACAAATTGATTTTTGACATGGCAAGTTAGGCAAAGAAATTTGTTAAGAATTATATTTTGTTACCTATGTATAATTTCATTATGTGTAACAGTGGAAGTAACGTTACGTCTGTAGTTTGTAATTAGTCACTGTGACGTTTTGTTACATTATTCCATGGATATTAGTGTCGCCGCTGACTTCGAATCCTAAGTACGACTTAGACCATAGGGAGAGGTACGGATTAGAAAACCAGGCGCCTCAGTCGTACCGAAGGTACAGATTTGAGAAAGGCTGAAAGCCCATTTTTGAAAAGCTCTTTGTATTATTGTGGAAGCTGGCTGGTAGCTTAAAAAATAAATAATCAATGTGCGAAAAACGTATTGTGTTATTTAAATTACACTGCCAAAGACAGTAATTCTCCCTTAAGGGGCACGACTTCAGCAACCTTACCCGATACCAGCCAATGGAACGACATCATAATGTGCACGTAACAGTAAGAACATCTGGAAAACTCACAAAAGATACTTATCATCAGTTTTGGACGGAGTTTTATAACCTTACATAAAAAAAGAAGCGGTTTCTGTACATTACCGATTCGTCGGATGGGCAAAGCTATTCCTCCTTGTAAGACGGTCTGGTTGTCGATGACATCGGAATATCGACCTGTTTATTGAAAGTACGAGGGGTGTTCAATAAGTAATGCAACAAATTTTTTTCTGGAAGCAGGTTGGTTTTATCCAGGGTTCCAATACACCACGTTATTCCCACTGTTTTGGCTACAAAACCCTATTTTTCAACACGATCTACGTTCAATGCAACGGCGGTACTCCACCTTACTGGGCACGCCTGTATGACCGCATGGGACGAGGCTGAGTCAAATGAAAACCTTAAATTTGTAATAACAAATCAAAATTTCGCGCCGTTATCCTGTAAGTTGGTAAGCGTGCTACAAACAGCATGCAGAATGGCCTGTAAGTGGCAGCGTAGCGCATATGCACACATACCGTTGCAGTATCAGTATAAAGATAGCCACCCCACTTGCGACTTGCACCAGGGAAGAACAGCGTTCTGTTATTCGGTTTTTGCGTAGTCAAGGTGTGAAACGAATTGAAATTCATCGACGAATGAAGGTTCAATACGGTGATGCATGTCTGGCACAGCAGCAAGTCTACGAATGGAGTAGGAAGTTCGCAAATGGTGTGACTTCATTGGAAGATGCTCCTCGTCCAGGTCAGGCCCAACGAGTTGCGACTCCACAGAGCATTGCAGCAGTTGAAGCCATAGTGAAGGAAAACCGCTGAGTGACACTGAATGACATTGCAGTGTGTTTACAGATTAGTCATTGGTAAGCACACCACATTGTGCATGATGTGCTCCAGTTTCACAAAGGTTCTGCAAGATGGGTGCCACGGCAGCTGACTCCTGAAATGAGAGAGCGACGTGTTGATGCTTGTGAAGAACTTCTTCGGCGCTTTGAACGAGAAGGTGATGGCTTCCTTGCAAGAATCATTACTGGGGACGAAACCTGGGTTCACTTTACCAACCAGAAACGAAGAGAGCGGGCAAGGAATGGCGTCATTCCTCATCACCAAAACCAAAGAAGTTTCGAACAGAACCATCAGCAGGGAAGGTTACGCTGACTCTCTTTCGGGACGAAAAAGGCGTCATTTTGGAGCATTACATGCGTAGAGGAACCACTGTCACCAGTGCATCATACACAGATCTCCTAAAAAATCATCTGCGACCTGCAATCAAGTCAAAGCGACGTGGATTTCTGTCAGCAGGTGTCCTTTTGCAACATGACAATGCAACTCCCTGGCAGATTAAAACTGTGTGCCGAACCCAGACTCGAACACGGGACCTTTGCCTCTCGCGGGCAAGTGCTCTACCATGACAATGCAAGGCCCCAACAGTTGCAACAATCACAGACCTGCATTTTAAGTGTCTTCCTCATCCACCATACTCACCAGACCTTGCCCCAAGTGATTTCGATATGTCTGGACCACTCAAAGACACAATGGGAGGAAAGAAGTTCCGTTCTGATGAAGAAGTACGCCACGCGGTGCATGAGTGGTTGCGCGGACTAACAAAAGAATTTTTTTCTAAAGGACTTTTTGCACTTTGTAAGCGCTGGATGACTTGCATTGAGAGTGGGGGAGATTATGTTGAAAAGTGATACAGTTCTGTACCACTTCTGCACAATAAACAATATATTAAAAATATTTAAGGTTTTCATTTGACTCACCCTCGTACCACTACTAGTCGACGTGGGAGCCGACGTCTTGTTGCGTCAATAAGCTCCCCGTCATCCACGCCCTGCTCTCCGCCGAGCGCATCCTTCATTGGGCCAAACAGATCGAAGTCGGAACATGCGAGGTCTGGGCTGTACGGTGTATGATGAACAACGGTCCAATAAAGTTTTGCGATCTTCTCTCGGGTGCACAGACTTGAGTGAGGCCTTGTTTTGTCATGGAGAAGGCGCAGATTGTTTGCATTTTTATGGCGACAAACGCGCTGAGGTCGTTGCTTCGATTTCCCGAGGGAAGCATAATACACTTCCAAGTTGATCTTTGCACTGCGAGGTTGTACACCAAACAGAATAACCCCTTCAGTGTCCCAGGAGACTATCGTCATGACTTTACCGGCGGAGGGTATGGCTTTGAACTATTCCTTCGGAGGAAAGATGATGTGGCGCCCCTCCATGGACTGGTGTTTTATTTGTGGTTCATCTGCATCTACATCTACATCTACATGGATACTCTGCAAATCACATTTAAGTGTCTGGCTGAGGGTTTATCGAACAACCTTCACAATTCTCTATTATTCCAATCTCATATAGCGCGCGGAAAGGATGAGGCAAAGTCAAATATTTTGGGCGAGATAATTTAATTACACTACACGCATTAGACGAGCTCTGAACTTGCCCTTTGGAGACACGCTATCGCTATAGTTTTACAGTTATTCAGTTGAAACTTCTCACATCTTTATGATTATAGCGGATCTCCCTTCTACTTAAATTTAAACATCCTACCTTTATTTATTCGCCTACTCAATTTATCTTGCTTCCTTAATTTTTAAGATAAAAACCAGAAAATCATGAATTTCAACTAAAATTGTAATTTGTGAGATCCAGAATACTGTTTCTACTAAATTATTATGCAAAAGGAATCTAAATGTAAATTTTTAAGTTTCTAGCTCTTTTCTGTTGCGCCAATGATTTTTACAGAAAAACGTCCAAATTTCGAAAATGGTTAAAGTTATTGAACTGATATTCAACACATATTGATTTAGTATGACTCCTGACATGCTAGAAAGGTTTCAGGTTATTTTCCTGATTTTTAAAGTATTGCGCAACATTTATGACGTCAGAGCTAGTTACAGCAGACTGGCTGGCACACAATGGAAAGACTGATGTGAATTTTATAAGGCGTGAGTAGGCTGCTTCCCTACACTGAGACAATATTCCATAAGCACGTAATTTCACTACGAGCCGCTTATGTGGTACAGTGTCAAAAGCCTTCCGCAAATCCGGATATATGGAATCGATCTGAAATCACTTGTCAATAGCACTCAACACTTCATGTGAATAAAGAGCTAGTTGTGTTTCATAAGAACGATGTTTTCTAAACCCATGTTGACTGTGTGTCAATAGATCGTTTTCTTCGAGGTAATTCATAATGTTCGAACACAATATATGTTCCAAAATCCTGCTGCATATCGACGTTAAAATATGGGCCTGTAATGTAGTGGATTACTCCTACTACCTTTCTTGAATATTGGTGTGACCTGTGAAACTTCCCAGTCTTTCGGTACGGATCTTTCGTCGAGCGAACGGTTGTATATGATTGTTAAGTATGGAGTTAAAGTATCAGCATACTCCGAAAAGAACCTAATTGGTATGCAGTCTGGACCAGAAGACTTGCTTTTATTAAGTGATTTAAGTTGATTCACTACTCTGAGGATATTTACTTCTACGTTACTCATGTTAGCAGTTTTTCTTGATTCGAATTCTGGAACATTTACTCCGTCTTCTTTTGTAAAGGCATTTCTGAAGGCTGTGTTTAGTAACTCTGCTTTGGCAGCACTGTCTTCGATACTGTCTCAATTGCTATCGCGCAGAGAAGGCATTGATTGCTTCTTGCCGCTAACATACTTCACATACGACCAGAATATCTTTACATTTTCTGCAAGGTTTCGAGACAGTTTCGTTGTGGAAACTGTTATAAGCATCTCACACTGAAGTCCGCACTAAATTTCGAGCTTCTGTAAAAGATTGCCAATCTTGGGGCTTAACACGATCAGCCTCTTAAAGCGCAAGACATTCCGCACAGATGGTCCTTCGTTGCTCTTTATGGTCTTCTGTTAGGCGATGAAGAACCCAGCGGGCATACACCTTTGAGTACCCCAACTGGTGGACGAGTGTGTCAGCACTACCAACAAAGACATCCAGTTGAGCAAAGATCTGTCGATCACCTCGAATCACAGTATCCACACGTTCCAACATTGAGGAGTCACAGTTGCGTGCGGCCGGCCCGCACGTGGGACATGGGATAGGTTTGCGCGACCTTGTTGGCATGATTGCAGATGCCTCACCCTACCACTCACCATGCTGTTGTTCAGTGACAACTCTCCGTAGACATTCTGCAAGTGCCTATGATTATCTGCAGTGCTCTGGTTTTCGCCAAAGGGAACTCAATGACAGCTGTCTGCTTAGAACTCACCTTCATTACAGACGCCATTCTGAAAGCTACATATAGAATCGCCATCTCTCGGAAGTTCATGGAACTATAGGGACTGAAGCGGGAATATTCCACGATGTCCCACAACAAATTCGCATTTGTTCAACCGAAATTTGCAGAGAAAAATATATGTTGCGTTACTTATTGCACGCCCCTCGTAATTCCTCCAAAGTTTATGCCGTTCTATTAACCATATTGACAGGTGAAGAATTATATTCGCCCATTACAATACTGCACTATTCTCATTGCACAACAAACAGAAAACTCACCTTCATTACAGACGCCATTCTGAAAGCTACATATAGAATCGCCATCTCTCGGAAGTTCATGGAACTATAGGGACTGAATCGGGAATATTCCACGATGTCCCACAACAAATTCGCATTTGTTCAACCGAAATTTGCAGAGAAAAATATATGTTGCGTTACTTATTGCACGCCCCTCGTAATTTCTCCAAAGTTTATGCCGTTCTATTAACCATATTGACAGGTGAAGAATTATATTCGCCCACTACAATACTGCACTATTCTCACTGCACAACAAACAGAAATCACAAGTAGAAGCGATAAAATTAATAAAATGTTCCTCTAGGCCAGTACTCAATTTCGGGCTTCATCTTTCGAGGCAATGCTTCCATATTCTTGGTTTGCCGCGAAATTATCATCAGATTGCGAGGTATTTAGAACGTTAACGACGTTGCTTTTCCTCAAGATAATAAATTAAATAGTGTGACTGTGCCGTAATGTGCCTTCGTACGTTGCCGGTGGTGCTTCGATTTTTTTATGCTTTGAACGTTTTTATGACAGATACCACCCTCGAGAATACACTGCTTCTCTTCAAATATAAAAGTAAAAATCAAAGGAAAAATTGATATGCTAGAATTTGTGTTTCTCATTTTCAATTTCTGTTAGTTACTTAAGGTTATGTAATATTTGAGATGAAACAACATAATTTTTATAATATTTAGAATGCTTATTTATTTTGTAAATAATTCCATTGTATCTCTTTATGTCACAAAAATACTGATGTCATTCATCTCACATCCTTCCGTGACAACAAAGGGGAGAAATAAAATCATGGGATTGGGTTTGAACATGGAGCACAAAAATTCAAATCTGTGTTGTTAGCATGATTTAGGTCTCATTTCGAAATATATAATTTATGCCATCATTAACATTACGCTCTCAGTCAATGTAGTGCCTTACAGATGCTTAAATTTTTCAAGTTATTCCACAGTAATGTAAAGAATGAGGTGTCTTGTCTTCATGCCTATTTATGTGGCTCTCAACATTTTAGCTAAGCAAGAGCCGATGAGTAATTGTTCCAGTAGACAAGGCTATGTGCGCAGTGAGCATCTTGGAAGCGTTATTATGCCTTTCCAAAGTTCTCCAAGATGAAATCAAATTACACTTAACGTATTCCACTGAGTCAGATCCTTCCACAAGTGTCGTAATATTTAACATAGCAGTCTATCTTAACAATTAAATTTCGGTAATTCACACATGAATGTTGTGATAGCCTAGAGGGGTCGCCAGCTTCGAAACAATCGAAAAATAAACTATGTCCATAATGCGCCAACTGCGACATACTACACAGAAATTTTGTCCCTCGCTCACTTACGTATTATTATTGTTCCTTTGATTCCTCTCTGTCTAAAATTGTCTGAAAAATGGAAAATTCGTTCACCAGGCGCTTTTCACTGTTAGTGCCGAAGCATCCTCAACAGTTACATTGTAATCATTACGAGAAGAAGATACTTTTCGACTCTTCGGTTTTTATGGAATGAGTGGCAGTTATTCTTAAGAATAATATTTCTGGTACATTACTGTCGGCACCTTTTGTTCCTTGTTTTACATATTATCACAACTTCTTCTCCTTTTATACCATCCTCTCGAATCGAACTTGCACTTCAATGAAGCTTAATAATCTTCCTAGTTTTTCAGGTCTATTTTTCAGCCATTGCGAAAAACTCCTTTGCACGCTTCTTGAGTCAATATGTTATCCGCATCATCTGAAATTTGACTACTAAATATGAACATACACTAACAGCGTTATGTTGAAGTCGAGTGATAATATCAAAGCGAATCGCTTCCAGTGAATGAATTTTTTAGTTTGCAGTTCGCTTAAGGTGGAAAAACAAAAATACCTACGACAACTACAGAAATTTTCCCTGCTCTTTATTTACGATGTTCGATTTGCACTACATTCATCTGCTTATTATTCTTAACTACGCTTTAGACCCAAATCATTATTACAGATATAGCATACATTTGGCAACTATGTGATAGTCGATTTACTTCCTAGTTTGGTTGAGAATTATACTGGTAAATGCACTCAATGTTTTCTTTTCATTTAGATTAAAAATCCTGAACTATTCTCACTTAAGGAATGACAGAGGTAGCAAAAATCATGGTTTTGAGCCCAGGAAGGTTGTTCCAATAGAAACTGTAGCTTATTTCGAAACTTTCCTTGCGAATTCTCTGTCTTGGCCATGATTGGGACAAGAGGTGAGCGCAGTTAGACGGGGTTGTATACTACCTTAGTGGTATACTGTTTCCCTTTCAGGCGGAAGAGTGCGATAGTTTTGGGTTCTCATCTTGCTGGAGACAAGATTCTTACCTCTTCTGTGAAAGAGCCACTAGTAGGCAGACGACATTCAGTAAAGAAATCCTAAGAGAACCACTCTCCCATAAGTTCTGTCGTTACCTTGATTCTATATCCTGTACATCTAAAGGTGAAAACTTCTGGAATGTCCACTCGTTTGAACTTGCTTTTTCAGCTTCTACCAATTGTATTGACGAAATTGTGGCACTGAATGATTTGTTAGCTGGTTAATGTTATATATCCACCCCTAGAGCTACGTTTGTATAATTTTGTGGTAGTCTTCTATCGCTACCGCAGTATGAACACACACTGAATGTAGAGATAGACCGTTTCGTAGACGAAATTGCGTATTTTTCTGTCAATTCATGACAATTTTGAATACTTCGTTTGATTAAAGAAAAGATAATTTTTCGTAAAACTATCATGGTAAGTTTAATTCATTTATACACTACTGGCCATTCAAATTGCTACACCAAGAAGAAATGCAGATGATGAACAGGTATTCATTGGACAAATGTATTATACTAGAACTGGCATGTGATTACATTTTCACCCAATTTGGGTTCATAGACCCTGAGAAATCAGTACCCAGAACAAGCACCTCTGGCCGTAATAACGGCCTTGATACGCCTGGGCATTGAGTCAAACAGAGCTTGGATGGCGTGTACAGGTGCAGCTGGCCATGCAGCTTCAACACGATACCACAGTTCATCAAGAGTAGTGACTGGCGTATTGTGACGAGCCAGTTGCTCGGCCACCATTGACCAGACGTTTTCAATTGGTGGGAGGTTTGCATCCAGAAAGGCCCGTACAGGACGTGCAACATGCGGTCGTGCATTATCCTGCTGAAATGTAGGGTTTCGCAGGAATCGAGTGAAGGGTAGAGCCACGGGTCGTAACACATCTGAAATGTAACGTCCAGTGTTCAAGTGCCGTCAATGCGAACAAGAGGTGACCGAGACGTGTAACCAATGACACCCCATACCATCACGCCGGGTGATACGCCAGTATCGCGATGACGAATACACGCTTCCAATGTGCGCTCACCGCGATGTCGCCAAACACGGATGAGACCATCATGATGCTGTAAACAGAACCTGGATTCATCCGAAAAAATGACGTTTTGCCATTCGTAATCCCAGGTTCGTCGTTGAGTACACCATCGCAGGCGCTCCTGTCTGTGATGCAGCGTCAAGGGTAACCACAGCCATGGTCTCCGAGCTGATAGTCCATGCTGCTGCAAACGTCGTCGAACTGTTCGTGCAGATGGTTGTTGTCTTGCAAACGTCCCCATCTGTTGACTCAGGGATCGAGACGTGGCTGCACGATCCGTTACAGCCATGCGGATAAGATGCCTGTCATCTCGACTGCTAGTGATACGAGGCCGTTGGGGACCAGCACGGCGTTCCGAATTACCTTCCTGAACCCACCGATTCCATATTCTGCTAACACTCATTGGATCTCGACCAACGCGAGCAGCAATGTCGCGATACGATGAACCGCAATCGCGATAGGCTACAATCCGACCTTTATCAAAGTCGGAAACGTGATGGTACGCATTTCTCCTCCTTACACGAGGCATCACAACAACGTTTCACCAGGCAACGCCGGTCAACTGCTGTTTGTGAATGAGAAATCGGTTGGAAACTTTCCTCATGTCAGCACGTTGTAGGTGTCGCCACCGGCGCCAACCTTGTGTGATTGCTCTGAAAAAGTAATCATTTGCATAGCACAGCATCTTCTTCCTGTCGGTTAAATTTCGCGTCTGTAGCACGTCATCTTCGTGGTGTAGCAATTTTAATGGCCAGTAGTGTATTCGTACAGTGCATACTAAATAGTGTCTTTTCATTAGTTTCATGTAGACAACAGATAAACATAAGTGATAAATAAATTTAGTCTCCCATATTATCTATAGCAATCTGACAATGTTCAGATAGTTCTTCGGCTTCACTTCAATAGAAAATGTGTTGGAAGCGCTTCATATCCTCGCACGCTATGCTGCGTTAACAGACATTACAGCTGTCCAGACTACCGTGAGACATTGCACCCTGTAGATTTCAGATACGTAATGTAGCCTTCTGTCTAAAAGTAATGTAAAATGCCAGACCAGCAAGGGATTATGTTTACGGATACTGACAACAACGTACACTATTAAATAATAGCAGGAAGGCTGAAAAATAGTATTAGCAAAGCCTTCCTAACATTCAAAATTTATCTTTGATGTTATCATGTTTATCTTCTGATAAAAGCTGGTCTTTATTTTGCCAGTATACATTTTATATCCGTTTTAATTCTCCCACCATCGGGTATTTTGGTGCCTACACTGCAAAGCCCCTTCTATATCACTTGACTTAATTCGAGTTCAGTATATTACCCTTCCGTTAACCTCTATACAAAATTTGATGACTGTCAACTACACGTAGTATTTACAGCATGGCCACTCAGGAAGCTTTGCCAGTAAATGCTAACAACGTCTGGTGAACAACCTTTTTAATTTGCAATACACTTCTGACCAAAAGAAATAAAATAATGATAACAGCATCATGTTTACCATCTTGAGCGTGGGCAGTATTGATGAAGTGCATGAAATTGGTACAGCTGGTTCTAAAGGCGTTGTTAGTACAAAAATATCGGAATATTCATATGGGAACTATTATCGAGGTTTAATATTGCTACGTTACGTCCCATTCAATTTCTGACTAATATTAATTTCACTCCATCTCTTGATGACGTACCTTACGTATTCCGAGCGTCTCTCACTGTTGCCTACCTCGTTGATTTCGGAATGCGTTAATTCGTCTGGGTGTCAGATCTTAATTCACAAATCCCTTCGCTGTTGTATACCATCAAATCGTTTTAAGTTTCTAGTTGCCTATAAAGTGTTTCTAAAGTAAAGAATATCTGAAATTTATAGATCACAGTGTATTGCGCCGCCGGCCGGTGTGGCCGAGCGGTTCTAGGCGCTTCAGCCTGGAACCGCGTGACCGCTATGGTCGCAGGTTCGAATCCTGCAATAGGCATAGATGTGTGTGATGTCCTGAGGTCAGTTAGGTTTAAGTAGTTCTAAGTTGTAGGGGACTGATGACCTCAGATGTTAAGTCCCATAGTGCTCAGAGCCATTTGAACCTCTTTTTATTTTTTATTTTGCGCTTCTTGGATGTCCGTGTTCGATGTTACACGATTCCAACTAGGAAAATGCACTCTTCTTGCCACTAGAGTAGCCAAGACACTGCAACGCGGTAGGCATTGTTTGGCAACTCTGTTGTCGTCACTGTGATTTGCGTGTGCAGGACTGATTGATCATGCTAAATCTGCTTGCCTTTTTCTTGTTATCGGAATGAAATATTCTGAACAATTCCCACTGAAGATATCACATTAAGTTAGTAAAGTAAACTTTTTGATTCCAAACAGGTCGTTTTAAGTGTAAGCTACCCCTTGTCTCATCTTTCACGTTGCGAGCTCTCTAACTAAGTTACGATTATGGCAACGAGAGAGTGTTCACTGCAGCACTGCCTTGTCCGTATAGTTGTAAACTGCTCCCCATCTAAAACGCCGCCTGCTTTCGAAATCTGTTCCCTTTTTTTTCCAAAAGCTGTGTCTTATCACTTCCTTTTGCTTCTACTTTAATAGAGCTCCTACATCTACATCTACATCTACATTTATACTCCGCAAGCCACCCAACGGTGTGTGGCGGAGGGCACTTTACGTGCAACTGTCATTACCTCCCTTTCCTGTACCAGTCGCGTATGGTTCGCGGGAAGAACGACTGTCTGAAAGCCTCCGTGCGCGCTCGAATCTCTCTAATTTTACATTCTTGATCTCCTCGGGAGGTATAAGTAGGGGGAAGCAATATATTCGATACCTCATCCAGAAACGCACCCTCTCGAAACCTGGCGAGCAAGCTACACCGCGATGCAGTGCGCCTCTCTTGCAAAGTCTGCCACTTGAGTTTATTAAACATCTCCGTAACGCTATCACGGTTACCAAATAACCCTGTGACGAAACGCGCCGCTCTTCTTTGGATCTTCTCTATCTCCTCCGTCAAACCGATCTGGTACGGATCCCACACTGATGAGCAATACTCAAGTATAGGTCGAACGAGTGTTTTGTAAGCCACCTCCTTTGTTGATGGACTACATTTTCTAAGCACTCTCCCAATGAATCTCAACCTGGTACCCGCCTTACCAACAATTAATTTTATATGATCATTCCACTTCAAATCGTTCCGCACGCATACTCCCAGATATTTTACAGAAGTAACTGCTACCAGTGTTTGTTCCGCTATCATATAATCATACAATAAAGGATCCTTCTTTCTATGTATTCGCAATACATTACATTTGTCTATGTTACGGGACAGTTGCCACTCCCTGCACCAAGTGCCTATCCGCTGCAGATCTTCCTGCATTTCGCTACAATTTTCTAATGCTGCAACTTCTCTGTATACTACAGCATCATCCGCGAAAAGCCGCATGGAACTTCCGACACTATCTACTAGGTCATTTATATATATTGTGAAAAGCAATGGTCCCATAACACTCCCCTGTGGCACGCCAGAGGTTACCTTAACGTCTGTAGACGTCTCTCCATTGATAACAACATGCTGTGTTCTGTTTACTAAAAACTCTTCAATCCAGCCACACAGCTGGTCTGATATTCCGTAGGCTCTTACTTTGTTTATCAGGCGACAGTGCGGAACTGTATCGAACGCCTTCCGGAAGTCAAGAAAAATAGCATCTACCTGGGAGCCTGTATCTAATATTTTCTGGGTCTCATGAACAAATAAAGCGAGTTGGGTCTCACACGATCGCTGTTTCCGGAATCCATGTTGATTCCTACATAGTAGATTCTGGGTTTCCAAAAACGACATGATACTCGAGCAAAAATCATGTTCTAAAATTCAACAACAGATCGACGTCAGAGATATAGGTCTATAGTTTTGCGCATCTGCTCGACGACCCTTCTTGAAGACTGGGACTATCTGTGCTCTTTTCCAATCATTTGGAACCTTCCGTTCCTCTAGAGACTTGCGGTACACGGCTGTTAGAAGGGGGGCAAGTTCTTTCGCGTACTCTGTGTAGAATCGAATTGGTATCCCGTCAGGTCCAGTGGACTTTCCTCTATTGAGTGATTCCAGTTGCTTTTCTATTCCTTGGATACTTATTTCGATGTCAGCCATTTTTTCGTTTGTGCGAGGATTTAGAGAAGGAACTGCAGTGCGGTCTTCCTCTGTGAAACAGCTTTTGAAAAAGGTGTTTAGTATTTCAGCTTTACGCGTGTCATCCTCTGTTTCAATGCCATCATCAGCCCGTAGTGTCCGGATATGCTGTTTCGAGCCAATTACTGATTTAACGTAAGACCAGAACTTCCTAGGATTTTCTGTCAAGTCGGTACATAGAATTTTACTTTCGAATTCACTGAACGCTTCACGCATAGCCCTCCTTACGCTAACTTTGACATCGTTTAGCTTCTGTTTGTCTGAGAGGTTTTGGCTGCGTTTAAACTTGGAGTGAAGCTCTCTTTGCTTTCGCAGTAGTTTCCTAACTTTGTTGTTGTACCACGGTGGGTTTTTCCCGTCCCTCACAGTTTTACTCGGCACGTACCTGTCTAAAACGCATTTTACGATTGCCTTGAACTTTTTCCATAAACACTCAACATTGTCAGTGTCGGAACAGAAATTTTCGTTTTGATCTGTTAGGTAGTCTGAAATCTGCCTTCTATTACTCTTGCTAAACAGATAAACCTTCCTCCCTCTTTTTATATTCTTATTAACTTCCATATTCAGGGATGCTGGAACGGCCTTATGATCACTGATTCCCTGTTCTGTACATACAGTGTCGAAAAGTTCGGGTCTGTTTGTTATCAGTAGGTCCAAGATGTTATCTCCATGAGTCGGTTCTCTGTTTAATTGCTCGAGGTAATTTTCGGATAGTGCACTCAGTATAATGTCACTCGATGCTCTGTCCCTACCACCCGTCCTAAACATCTGAGTGTCCCAGTCTATATCTGGTAAATTGAAATCTCCACCTAAGACTATAACATGCTGAGAAAATTTATGTGAAATGTATTCCAAATTTTCTCTCAGTTGTTCTGCCACTAATGCTGCTGAGTCGGGAGGTCGGTAAAAGGAGCCAATTATTAACCTAGTTCGGTTGTTGAGTGTAACCTCCACCCATAATAATTCACAGGAACTATCCACTTCTACTTCACTACAGGAAAAACTACTACTAACAGCGACGAATACTCCACCACCGGTTGCATGCAATCTATCCTTTCTAAACACCGTCTGTACCTTTGTAAAAATTTCGGCAGAATTTATCTCTGGCTTAAGCCAGCTTTCTGTACCTATAACGATTTCAGCTTCGGTGTTTTCTATCAGCGCTTGAAGTTCTGGTACTTTACCAACGCAGCTTCGACAGTTGACAATTACAATACCGATTGCTGCTTGGTCCCCGCATGTCCTGACTTTGCCCCGCACCCGTTGAGGCTGTTGCCCTTTCTGTACTTGCCCAAGGCCATCTAACCTAAAAAACCGCCCAGCCCACGCCACACAACCCCTGCTACCCGTGTAGCCGCTTGTTGCGTGTAGTGGACTCCTGACCTATCCAGCGGAACCCGAAACCCCACCACCCTATGGCGCAAGTCGAGGAATCTGCAGCCCACACGGTCGCAGAACCGTCTCAGCCTCTGATTCAGACCCTCCACTCGGCTCTGTACCAGAGGTCCGCAGTCAGTCCTGTCGACGATGCTGCAGATGGTGAGCTCTGCTTTCATCCCGCTAGCGAGACTGGCAGTCTTCACCAAATCAGATAGCCGCCGGAAGCCAGAGAGGATTTCCTCCGATCCATAGCGACACACATCATTGGTGCCGACATGAGCGACCACCTGCAGATGGGTGCACCCTGTACCCTTCATGGCATCCGGAAGGACCCTTTCCACATCTGGAATGACTCCCCCCGGTATGCACACGGAGTGCACATTGGTTTTCTTCCCCTCTCTTGCTGCCATTTCCCTAAGAGACCCCATTACGCACCTGACGTTGGACCTGTCACAAGTAAGTGGTTCATTCTAACCAGCTGTGTCATATGTCTTCTGGCAAGCTCGCAGAAGTACCATCATCATCTGCTTCGCGAATACCAAATTACATCACCACCGAAGAAAGCACGAGAAAGTCTCTGAATAGATTCGAAACAACTGTCAGTGACACGAAAATGTACACTCCTGGAAATGGAAAAAAGAACACATTGACACCGGTGTGTCAGACCCACCATACTTGCTCCGGACACTGCGAGAGGGCTGTACAAGCAATGATCACACGCACGGCACAGCGGACACACCAGGAACCGCGGTGTTGGCCGTCGAATGGCGCTAGCTGCGCAGCATTTGTGCACCGCCGCCGTCAGTGTCAGCCAGTTTGCCGTGGCATACGGAGCTCCATCGCAGTCTTTAACACTGGTAGCATGCCGCGATAGCGTGGACGTGAACTGTATGTGCAGTTGACGGACTTTGAGCGAGGGCGTATAGTGGGCATGCGGGAGGCCGGGTGGACGTACCGCCGAATTGCTCAACACGTGGGGCGTGAGGTCTCCACAGTACATCGATGTTGTCGCCAGTGGTCGGCGGAAGGTGCACGTGCCCGTCGACCTGGGACCGGACCGCAGCGACGCACGGATGCACGCCAAGACCGTAGGATCCTACGCAGTGCCGTAGGGGACCACACCGCCACTTCCCAGCAAATTAGGGACACTGTTGCTCCTGGGGTATCGGCGAGGACCATTCGCAACCGTCTCCATGAAGCTGGGCTACGGTCCCGCACACCGTTAGGCCGTCTTCCGCTCACGCCCCAACATCGTGCAGCCCGCCTCCAGTGCTGTCGCGACAGGCGTGAATGGAGGGACAAATGGAGACGTGTCGTCTTCAGCGATGAGAGTCGCTTCTGCCTTAGTGCCAATGATGGTCGTATGCGTGTTTGGCGCCGTGCAGGTGAGCGCCACAATCAGGACTGCATACGACCGAGGCCCACAGGGCCAACACCCGGCATCATGGTGTGGGGAGCGATCTCCTACACTGGCCGTACACCACTGGTGATCGTCGAGGGGACACTGAATAGTGCACGGTACATCCAAACCTTCATCGAACCCATCGTTCTACCATTCCTAGACCGGCAAGGGAACTTGCTGTTCCAACAGGACAATGCACGTCCGCATGTATCCCGTGCCACCCAACGTGCTCTAGAAGGTGTAAGTCAACTACCCTGGCCAGCAAGATCTCCGGATCTGTCCCCCATTGAGCATGTTTGGGACTGGATGAAGCGTCGTCTTACGCGGTCTGCACGTCCAGCACGAACGCTGGTCCAACTGAGGCACCAGGTGGAAATGGCATGACAAGCCATTCCACAGGACTACATCCAGCATCTCTACGATCGTCTCCATGGGAGAATAGCAGCCTGCATTGCTGCGAAAGGTGGATATACACTGCACTAGTGCCGACATTGTGCATGCTCTGTTGCCTGTGTCTATGTGCCTGTGGTTCTGTCAGTGTGATCATGTGATGTATCTGACCCCAGGAATGTGTCAATAAAGTTTCCCCTTCCTGGGACAATGAATTCACCGTGTTCTTATTTCAATTTCCAGGAGTGTATTATTGGAAAGGAGAAATTCCGATCTCTGCCGTATTGGAGCAGTGAAAGAATTCATCGGCGACCAATGAAAATCTGTACTAAGGACAGGAGACGAACCCGTCTCTCCTGTTTACTAGTCACAAGCGTTAACCATCAACGCCACCTTGGTACAATGACTAGACGCAACCGCACGGACTACGCAAGTACGTCTAGCCCCTCAGTCCATTTCCCATTTGCCGTACACTATCAAAGTACCATCCTCTAGCCTAGCTCTTCCTCTTTTCGCTTGTCGCATTAGGCAAATGGCCGCAAGTGGTCGGACGAAGAGTGTTCTGCACTGAATGATACTGATAGCTTTCATGGCACATATGTTTCTATATGAGTCGTGTCTGTTTATATTTTTATATTTTGTTCTTCATCTAAGTATCAGATAGGATGGGATCAATCACAGAAGTAGTGAACAAGCCTTTTAGTATTCATTACCTATGGTAGATTTCTCCCTCCCCCCTCACCATGAACCATGGAGCTTGTCTTTTGTGGGGAGGCTTGAGTGTCTGAGATAGCCGAACAGTAGGTGCAACCACAACGGACTGTTATCTGTTGAGAGGCCAGACAAGCATGTGCTTCCTGAAAAGGGTATCAGCCTTTTTGGTAGTTGCAGGGGCAGTTGTCTAGATGATTGACTGATCTGTCCTTGTAACATCAACCAAAACGGCCTTGCTCTGTTGGTACTGCGAACGGCTGAAACCAAGGGGAAACTACAGCAGTAATTTTTCCCAAGGGCATGCATCTCTACTGTAGGAATAAATGATGATGGGATCCTCTTGGGTAAAATATTCCTGAGGTAAAGTAGTCCTCCATTCGGACCTCCAGTAGGGTACTACTCAGGAGGATGTCGTCATCAGGAGATGTACGGACTGGAGCATGAAGCTTTAGATAGTTTGATTGGTCAGGTAGGCTAGAAAATTTAAAAAGGGAAATAAATAGATTAAAGCTATATACAGTAGAAGTTAGTGAAGTTCGACGACAGGAGGATCAAATAAGTAAAAAGACAAAGCGTAATAGAAATCCTTGAATAACACGGGAGACACTGAATTTAATTGATGGAAGGAGAAAATACAAAAATATGTCAAAAGACAAGGCCTAGTCGAAATCCTTGGATAATACAGGATATACCGAATTTAACTGATGAAAGGAGAGAATATGAAATGCAGAAAATGAAGCAGGCGAAAGGGAATACAAACGTCTAAAGAATGAGATCGACAAGAAGCGCAAAATGGGTAAGCAGGCATGACTAGAGGACAGATATAAGGATGTAGAAGCATATATCATTCTTGGAAAGATAGATATCCCCGTACAGGAAAATTAAAGACGCCTTAGGAGAAAAGAGATTAGCTGATTGAATATCAAGACCTCAAGATGGAAAACTAGTCCTCAGCAAAGAAAAGTAAGATGACAGGTGGAGGGAGTACATAGAGGGTCTATACGAGGGAGATATACTTGTAGGCAATATTATAAAAAGGGAAGGGGACGCAGATGAAGATGAGATGGGAGACATGATACTCCGATAAGAAATTGACGGAGCACTGTAAGACCTATGTCGAAACCAGTCCCTGGGAGTAGACGATATTATGTCATAAAAACGATTCAGCAAAACGATTTAGAAGAAATATCGGAATGGTGCGAAAAGTGGCAGTTGACCTTAAATAACGAAAAGTGTGAGGTCATCCACATGAGTGCCAAAAGGCACTCGTTAAACTTCGGTTACACGAGAAATCAGTCAAATATAAAGGCCGTAAATTCAACTAAATACCTAGGAATTACAATTACGAACAACTTAAATTGGAAGAAACACATAGAAAATGTTGTGGGGAAGGTTAACTAAAGACATTTAGAAAATGTAACAGACCTACTAAGGAGACTGCCTACACTACGCTTGTTCGTCCTCTTTTAGAATACTGCTGCGCGGTGTGGGATCCTTACCAGATAGGACTGTCGGAGTACATAAAAAAAGTTCAAAGAAAGGCAGCACGTTTTGTATTATCGTGAAATATCGAAATATGGGAGAGAGTCTCACAGAAATGATACAGGATTTGGAATGGGCATCATTAAAAGAAAGGCGTATTTCGTTGCGACGGGAATTTTCTCTCGAAATTCCAATCACCAACTTTCTCCTCCGAATGCGAAAATATTTTGTTGACACCGACTTACATAGGGAGGAACGATCACCAAGATAAAATAAGGGAAATCAGAGCTCGTACGGAAAGATATAGGTGTTCGTTCTTCCCGCGCGCTGTACGAGATTGGAATAATAGAGAATTGTGAAGGTGGTTCGATGAACCCCCTGCCAGGCACTTAAATGTGATTTACAGAGTATCCTTGTAGATGTAGATATACATAACTAATGATAGCCCTGGGAGAGCCAGCCATGACAAAACTCTTGCATCTGGCGTGTAAGATGTATGAGACAGGTGAAATATTCTCAGACTTTAAGAAGAATATGATAATTCATATGCCAAAGAAAGAAGTGATGGAAGGTGTGAATATTACCGAACCAACAGTTTAATATGCCATGTCTGAAAAGAATCTAACACTTATTCTTTACGGAAGAATGAAAAAATGGTTCAAATAGCTCTGAGCACTACGCGACTTAACTTCTGAGGTCATCAGTCGCCTAGAACTTAGAACTAATTAAACCTAACTAACCTAAGGACATCACGCACATCCATACCCGAGGCAGGATTCTAACCTGCGACTGTAGCGGTCGCTCGGTTCCTGACTGTAGCGCCCAGAACCGCACGACCACTCCGGCCGGCTACGGAAGAATGAAAAATCTTGTAGAAGCCGCCATTGGGGAAGATCAGTTAGGGCCGGCCGAAGTGGCCGAGCGGTTCTAGGCGCTACAGTCTGGAACCGCGCGACCGCTACGGTCGCAGGTTCTAATCCTGCCTCGGGCATGGATGTGTGTGATGTCCTTAGGTTAGTTAGATTTAAGTAGTTCTAAGTTCTAGGGGACTGATGACCTCAGCAGTTAAGTCCCATAGTGCTCAGAGCCATTTGAACCATTTTTTTGAAGATCAGTTTGGATTCCAGAGAAATGGTAGGAACAAGTGGCTCTGAGCACTATGGGACTTAACTTATGAGGACATCAGTCCCCTAGAACTTAGAACTACTTAAACCTAACTAACTTAAGGACATCACACACATCCATTCCCGAGGTAGGATTCGAACCTGCGACCGTAGCGGTCGCGCGGTTCCAGACTGAAGCGCCTAGAACCGCTCGACAACTCCGGCCGGCGATAGGAACACGCGAGGCAATACTGGCCCTACGATTTCGCTTATAAGATAGGTTAAGGAAAGACCAACCTACGTTTATAGCATTTGTAGACTTAGAGAAAAACTTTTGACGATGTTGACTGGAATACAGTCCTTGAGATTCTAAAGATAGAAGGGGTAAAATATAGAAATCGAAAGGCTGTTTACGACTTGGACAGAAACAAGATGGCAGTTATAGGAGACGAGGGGCATGAAAGGGAAACAGTGATTGAGCAGGGAGTCAGATAGGATTGTAGCCTATTTCTAGTGTTAGTCAATTCGTACACTGAGAAAGCAGTGAAGGAAACCAAGGACAATTTGAAATAGGAATTAGAGACCAGGGAGAACAAATTAAAATTTTAAGTTTGCCGATCACATTGTAATTCTGTCAGAGACAGCAAAAGACTTGGAAGAGCAGCTGAACAGAATGGATGATGTCTTGAAAGAGGAATAACGGAATGTAGTCGGATTAAATCAGGTGATGCTGAGGGAGTTAGATTAGGAAACGAGACACTTAAAGTAGCAGATGAGTTAAGCTATTTGGGCAGCAAAATGGCAGAAGTAGAGAGGATACAAAATGTAGACTCGCAACGGCAAGAAAAGCGCTCCTGAAGGAAAGAAATTTGTTAACAACCAATATACATTTAAATGTTGGGAGGTATTTTCTGGAAGTATTTGTATGGAAGTGAAATATGAACGATAAACAGTTTAGACAAGAAGTGAATAGAAGCTTTTGAAATGTGGTGCTACAGAAGAATGCTGAAGATTAGATGGGTAGATCGCATACCTAATGAAGAAGGACAACAGGGGATGACCAGTTTAGTATTGGAGGGAAATTTGCGCGGTAACAATCATAGAGGGAGACGAAGAGATGAATGCAGTAGGCATATTCAGAAGGGCGTAGCTTTTAGTAGTTATTTGGAGATGAATAGGCTTGCACAGGATAGAGAAGCATGGAGAGCTGCATCAAACCAGTCATCGGACTGAAGACCACAGCAACAACATAGTAGATCCAGGGGTGAAAACAGATGAAAGTGCACAACTTCATATTTGACTGTGTCGTTTTTACTTAAGTAGGCATACGTTCAATTTTTCATTGCGAATCCACAATTTTATTTAGTACCCTGTGGCATTGATGTATTAGTGTAGTATCCGTAACACCTTCAGATTTTGGTGGTATTCCTGATGTTATAGTTGGGTATAGCACTAGACTGGACGTAGATACGGTCCATTTGAGGTCAACAGTGTTCGGTATCTTACTGTTTGTTAACATTTTGGACTACGTCATTTTGTATATTTTTTTAAAAAAATAAGTTTTCGTCGCAAGCCGAACGGGATAAGTGTGTAACTCATTTGTATTTCGCAATGGTGTAACCTACTATCGGTTTGAAGCTATCCGTTAGATCCGCATTTGGTAGTGCAGCTCGACAAAGGGTTGACTGGAGCACGTTGTGGACAGCGGTGAGGACGCTGCGTGGTGTCCATGATGTTCTCCATATTGTTAGAGCAGTTGAGACTTGACAAAATTTCTGACAATGTTTGGCACCTCGTGATCATTCGCTCACTTTTGGGACTGGTGCTGAGCTATCCTGCTAAATTTTCGTAATACTTTGCTTTCATACAAATGAGGTCGATATCGTAAATTTAATTCTTCGTCCCTAGGAAAGTAACCACACTTAAACTTCAATTGGTTTTGTGGTTCATGTTGTGAACTGTTTGCATTAAATACAACAAGAGCAATGGTAGAGAGCTTAACGAATCAGTGTCATGTTCGCTCCGTGGCGCCGTACTCATCTCGTGATCTAAGACAGGGTTAGCTGCTGATCTCGCTGAGACTATCGGCGTGCACCACTTCAGTTTTTTTCTTTTTTTATCTGGAAATAGCGGGAACGACATTCAGTAACAAAATGCTACGAAGACATTTGCATTGCGCCAACTGAACATCAGTCTATTTTTATTTACTTTAATTTTTATTTATCAGCTTTCTTATGTAACGCTCTAATCTTCTTTCATTATTTGTTTGTTATTGTTACTTTTATTATCGTTATTCGTTCACTCGCAAGAGTTTTCCTATTCCTATTTGATACCGATGCACATGATCAGTTAATCCGGAAGAATGGAATGTTGGATATTTTGCTACACAGAATACGCGATGTCAGCAAGTATCAGCAGACAACGCTGCATAAAAACCAAAGGCGGTCGTGCCAACCCTCTGAGCGCCCGCATAAGACGAGCACGACAGACATTTCGCTATATAAATGTCCCTGGCGCAGCTAAGAACAGGCAGCATCGTTGCAAATAATTGGCAATCTTGCGACAGTGCACTTACTTTTGCATGTGTTCCAGAATCGTTCCTCTAAATTCACGTGGAACTCCCTTTCAATTTCAGTGACTTATATTACATAATCCTCATGTAAGATGAGACACTGAGACACAGGAATTAATTTTTGGACACCAGTAATGCGGTGTTTCACATAAGTAACAACTGTTCTTATCTTTAACATTGCGTTATGAGGCTCAGTAACCAATGTTGCGATGAGAGAGACCTGCTCACAGCAGCGTCTCGTTAGGTCTCGTTAGGTCTGTTAGATCTGTCTTATGATGCAAGGACGGCGTAGGTTCTCACTTTCAATAGCGGCGCGCACCAGTACACCCTAGATTATTATTTTCCGTTGTACTGAATGCAGCAGTAAATTGCTAGAAGAAATTCCTTAACAAGATCTGAAGAAAACCTTTACGCATTAAGTCTTCTAACAAGCTCAACTCAGTTAACTGTGTTAATGGACATAGATGTCTGCTCTGTGAATACCAAGCATATTAATTACACAACCATCTCTGAAGAACTTCGACTCGACCGTCAGCCATATGGTTCAAATGGCTCTGAGCACTATGGGACTTAACTTCTGAGATCATCACTTCCCTAGAACTTAGAACTATTTAAACCTAACTAACCTAAGGACATCACACACATCCATGCCGAAGGCAGGATTCGAACCTGCGACCATAGCGGTCGCACGGTTCCAGACTGAAGCACCTAGAGCCGCTCGGCCACACCGGCCGGCTCACCAACGTTAGCAACTTCCTTCCGCACTGGGCAGTTTCAAAAATGGGCAATTTTGTGGGTTAAAATCTATTGGAACACCTTACGTATCATTTTCGATCAGCTTTAAGTTCTCCATGTATTCATACACGGACTTCAAAATGTGCAGTGTGCCTGTGTTGCTATTGCTGACGCATAATTGCATGAAGAATCGCTTCTAAAAGGGAAAGAAACGTGATACACGGACGTCACCAAAGTCGTGGGATAGTGATATGCACATATACAGATGGTGGCAGTATCGTGTTCACAAGCTGTAAAAGGGCAGTGCATTGGTGGAGCTGTCATTTGGACTGAGATGGTCCATGTTAAAAGGTTTCCGGCGTGAGTATGGCCGCAAGACGTGAATTAACAGATTTTGAACGTGGAATGGTATTTGGAGCTAGACTGCAGGGACTTTAATTATCACTTCAATCTAGAGAAGCTGCACGGTCATCAAAGATATCTGTTCTTTCGGGAACAGATGCTACCTTCATATATATATTTAAAATGTGGCTACCCGGCCATTGACCTTCTTATGCGAACGCACACTCTATGCCCCAACTCGTACGGGACTTGGTAGATTAATCTGCCACGAGTAATGAGTGTGATGGGCAAACATCTATTAGGCACGCTACGAATGTAGTGGTGTGGACATGTTGGGAATGAGGGTTTCACCGGGATCGTGCATGGGATAAGTCCCTGCAGGCGCACCATCCTCTGTGCCTTCGGTGGCTCAGATGGATAGAGCTTCTGCCATCTAAGCAGGAGATCCCGGGTTCGAGTTCTGGTCGGAGCACAAATTTTCAACATGTCCCCAATGATGTACATCAACGCATGTTTGCAACTAGGGTGTCGATTTAATTATCATTTCATTCTAAAGAAGCCGCATGGACATCAATTGGTATCTGTTCTTTCGGCAACAGATACTACCTTCATATATATATAAAGGTAATTCTGAGAAATACTGAAACTTCCCCTTCAAAAACTAAGAATGACTGTGCTGTAAAACTTCTACGTTATTTGGTTTTCAAACAGCTGAGCAAAACTGAACGTACTCAGACAGTTTTCTCTTTACCTATTCTGATCAACACTAAACTGACGCACAATATTTTTAGCGCAACGCAATCTGAATTTCAATAATCCCTACAAAAGAATGGCCCTGATTAACAATAACCTATTCCTTTCATGAATCACTTACCTCACAAAAATCTTCGTTAGTCGAACTACTGCATACAGCGAGCGCCAATACTGCCAACTAAATAAAAGATTCTAACTACTGAAGGCACTAACTACTGATAGGCATAGTTAGCAAATGACAGATTTTGATAGAGAATAAACAATGTATTTACCTTAATAGTGTTCAAAAGTCATAATATATGTATCAATTTATGACATACAGTCTAACAAATTTCCTTTTTCTGACGGACACACGTCCAGATCGTCCGCTCTCAAAACTCTGGCATCTCTCTCCCCACATCCACCACTGCTGGCGGCTCACCTCCAACTGCCCAACGCTACGCGCTGTTCACATCCATCTGCCCAACACTACACAAGCAAATACTCCAACAATGAGTCCAATCAGCCACAGACTGCACACAGCGCAGTCAGCGATTTTCATACAGAGCACTACGTGGCGTTACCAACATAAAAACCTAAACAGCCTACTTACAATACTCATGTCTTACTTATTAATGTAATACAATACACAAGATATAGAAACGAGTCGTTTGCCTCCGTTGCTATGAAGTGTGAAATGCAAATAGTAGAATTATTTTGTGGAGTCTCACTCGATAACAGTAGAGCATTTCATGTTCTCGAAAGCGATGAGCAGTAGCTGACGGTTTGGACAAAGTTTGAGGAAGCGCAGATGCGCCGCGGCAGCCACTGCCGAATGCCAGCAAGTGGACACAAGACAGATCTGACGTAGCCGGCATTCAGTGGCAGACAGTCTGGCAAGAAGTCTTTCGCAAAAATGTTATTGGACAGAAATGTTATTACCAGTGTATCAGAAAGTGAAATGCATTGTATCTGCGGTACATTACACTAAGGACTTCAGTATTCAAGCGAAAGGCGCTATAGAAACTTAGGAAACGAGCGCCATCGACTGCGAGACATTGCATTCATACGACGCGCTGTTTGTCCGCAGCCCGTGGTCGTGCGGTAGCGTTCTCGCTTCCCAGGCCCGGGTTCGATTCCCGGCGGGGTCAGGGATTTTCTCTGCCTCGTGATGACTGGGTGTTCTGTGGTGTCCTTAGGTTAGTTAGGTTTAAGTAGTTCTAAGTTTTAGGGGACTGATGACCAAAGATGTTAAGTCCCATAGTGCTCAGAGCCATTTGAACCATTTGAACGACGCGCTGTTTATCGCTAGACGATGGCGGTACACGTGGCGTAACGCCTCGAGCAGAAGACAAGACTTCCTCCAGGAACTGCTGCAGCCTACACTGTAGCCAGATTGCGCTGATAGTCCCACTTAAGAGTATTATCAGCGTGGCCAGTTTATTTGTCCCATGTCGCGATCGCCGCGGACTTTGACTCCACGGCGGCCGGCATTCGGTAAGGTTTTATGTCAAAAAGAGTACGTTCCTAGATGAATCCTCAAATACACTGAAGAGCCAAAGAAACTGGTACACCTGCCAAATATCGTGTAGCCCCCCCCCCCCCCCCCCCCACCGAGTACGCAGAAGGCCGCAAAGTGACGTGGCATGGACTCAACTAATGTCTGAAGTAGTGCTAGAGGGAATTGACACTATGAATACTGCAGGGCTCAGCATAAGTCCGTAATAGTTAGAGGGGGTGGATACTTCTTATGAACAGCACGTTGCACGGCATACCAGATATGCTCAATAATGTTCATGTCTGGGAAGTTTGGTGTCCAGCGTAAGTGATTAAGCTCAGAAGAGTGTCCCTAGAGCCATCTGTAGAAATTCTGGACGTGTGGGGTGTCGCATTGTTCTGCTGGAATTGCAGAAGTCCGTCGGAATGCACAGCGGACATGAAAGGATGCAGGTGGTGACACAAGATGCTTACATACGTGTCACCTGTCATAGTCGTATCTAGACTTATCAGGGGTCCCATATTACTCCAACTGCACACGCCCCACACCATAACAAAGCCTCCACCAGCTGCATGTAGGGTCCATGGATTCATGAGGTTGTCTCGATACCCGCACACGTCCATCCGCTCGATACAATTTTAAACGAGACTCGTCCTACCAGGCAACTTGTTTACAGTCGTAAACAATCCAATGTCGGTGTTGACGTGCTCAGGCGAGGCGTAAAGCTTAGTGTCGTGCAGTCATCAAGAGTACACGTGTGGGCCTTCGGCTCCGAAAGCCCGTGTCGATGATGTTTCGTTGAATGGTTCGCACGCTGACACTTGTTGATGGCCCAGCACCGAAATCTGCAGAAATTTGTCGTCGTTGGTCCCGTTCTTGCAGGACTTTTTTTCCACCCGCAGCGATTTCGGAGATCGTTTTACCGGATTCCTGATATTCAAGGTACACTCGTGAAATGGTAATTTCACCACTTCATCGCTACCTCGGAGATGCTGTGCCTCATCACTCGTGCGCCGACTATATCACCACTTTCAAAGTCACTTAAGCCTTTATAACCTGCTATTGCAGCAATCTCTGTATTTGGATGGCCGGCCGGAGTGGCCGAGCGGTTCTAGGCGCTACAGTCTGGAACCGCGCGACCGCTACGGTCGCAGGTTCGAATCCTGCCTCGGGCATGGATGTGTGTGATGTCTTTAGGTTAGTTAGGTTTAAGTAGTTCTAAGTTCTAGGGGACTGATTACCTCAGAAGTTAAGTCCCATAGTGCTCAGAGCCATTTGACCCATTTTTTGTATTTGAATACGCATGCCTATACCAGTTTCTTTGGCGCTTCAGTGTACATTGCTTCCTCTTGAGGAGATTTCGCGAAAAGACCGTGAAGATAAAATCAGAGAGTTTCGAGCCTTCAAGTGCTATTTCTAAATGAGAAACCAGCTGCGTAATATTTCCTTGTGTATATAGCGTAGATGAGGTTACTAAACAGTACAGTTTTGAATCCATAGCCTGTAATGTATCAAGGGAACAAACCTGCTAGTGCCTAAACAGTGGAGAACAGCGACGATTCTAGATTCAAATGCGAGCACTGGCCTTGAGCTGCAGTGTTGCTTTGAAGATCAGCTGACTGACACCCCGTTTCACCTCCCTATCCCATCGTTAACACGGGGATACCGTCGAGGAGCGCTTCCTTTTAACATAACACATTTACATTCATTTCACTGGGCAGGAAGGAGTTGATTATGTTATGCCTCTAACATTACTTGGACGCTGTTGTCACGAGTTATTTATAATGGTCTTTTATATATCTGTACGTTATGCCTGGCACCAGAACAAGAAAGTCGTCGCAATCAGCAGTGACTATGGAGTCGTTCCCGATTTCTAACACACTCGTAAGCAGCGTCACTAAAGCCGTGGCACATATCACACTGTTCGTAGTGTCATCGAACGTGATCACTCTTGCAAACATGAGCTTACTTTGATACAATATACACGATCTTTTTTTTCTTTTTTTTTTTTTTGTTCCTCTCACGCGGGACTTGTATGCAGTTCTGAACTGCCGGATTACTTGAACACTCTTTCAATTGCAAATCAAGAGCACTGAAACCCACTAACGATAATAGCCAGCTGACTGTTTGCTATCTTTTACGGTTAACTCGATTTACTAGCGTACTAGCGTAGCCGCGTCGTATCAAACATAGAGCGAACGGACGGCCAGAGGCGCTATACGGCCACTACCCGACAAGAATGCCGGGCCTCTAAGCTCGTCTTGTCCTCTGGCGAAATTTCTCGTACGTCTTACTCTGTTGCCTTTTAATTATTCATCTGCCTCTTCCGTGGAAGAAGCGATAGAACATTTGTAGCCATGTGTCAGATACAGCGTGACAATTATTGAACTAGAGGAAACAAAATCGTCATAACTTCTGAACGGTTTCCGTGAGGACGTTGAAACTGTACGATGGCCGCAGGGCATGATGGGAATTAGTATGCGCATGCATGGTTTGGTTCTTTCATTTGGATGGGTTCGTCAATAAGCAAAATTGGCGCATATTGGGGACTGAGAATCCGCATTCCGCGATCGAGAAGTCTCTTCACCCTGAACGGGTGACCGTGTGGTGTGCAATGTCCAGTCACGGAATAGTCGGTCCGATATTTCTTGATGGCACGGTGACTAGGCTACCGAAGAGTACGTGAAGATTTTGAAAGATTATTTCATCCCCATTACTCAAACATGATGTGGTTCAGGCAACACGGAGCTCTACCCCATCGAAGCAGGAGAGTGTTTGATATCGTGAAGAAGCACTTCGGGGACCGCATTCTGGCTCTAGGATACCCAGAGGCCACTGGTATGGGCCTCGATTGGCCGCCATATTCTCCGGCCCTGAACACATGCGACTCCTTTTTATGGGGCTGTATTAAAGACAAGGTGTACAGCAATTACCCCAAAACCACTGCTGATCTGAGAACAGCCATTCAGGAGGTCATAGACAGCATCGTTGTTCCGACACTTCAGTGGGTCATACAGCATTTCGCTATTCGTCTGCGCCATATCATCGCCAATGATGGTAGGCATGTCGAACACGTCATAACCTAAATCTGAAGTGACGTTTACATATTGTATAAAGTGTGTTCTCGCCGTAGTCTGTAACTAATTTACGTGTTTTTTCATGTAGTTCAATAATTATCACCCTGGAGAAACACTCTTTAAAATAATATTTTAAGGCATTCACTATTTATTGCCTGCCTCTGTACTGTCTCTTTTCCTCGTGTCCAGTCTTTTGGTGCCGTGCTTTCGTCTCGGCGGAAGAATTCCTCCGCAAGTTTGTTCTAAAAGTTGCCGCGTCACCATTACACGTCGTCCCACTCAGTCCTGTTTTGTGCTTGACCATACGAAACGTTGCATAACATTGCTTCAGTACTTACTATGAGTAAACAAGTTATAAAATCGATTGGTACTCTGATACTCCTTTCTCTGGCGTGGCAACTGAAGAGTGGTTAAGTTTTAGACGTGGACTGAAGGTCCCAACTTACGTTCTCATTATATAGTAGTTAAAATTCAAGATGAAAATGTGGCTTTTTGTGCTTAACGAGTCATTAGTTACAGAGGAGTGCCTTGAGAGCCTGGGTATTGCTGAAATAGCAATGTTTACTTTTACCTACAAACTCGGTAATTCCCAGAGAAAATGGGAGACATTTTCTACATCTGCATCTATCCCCGGAAGCCACCTTACGGTTTGCTGCGAAGGGTACTTCTACTGCCGCCACATATAATGCTGCCAGCCGGGGTGGCCGAACGGTTCTAGGCGCTGCAATCTGGAACCCCGTGACCGCTACGGTCGCAGGTTCGAATCCTGCCTCGGGCATGGATGTGTGTGATGTCCTTAGGTTAGTTAGGTTTCAGTAGTTCTAAGTTCTAGGGGACTGATGACCTCAGAAGTTAAGTCCCATAGTGCTCAGAGCCATTTGAGCCATTTTGAACAAATAATGCTGCTGGGCGCATGTAATTACCTGTTTCTTCTGTCTCTTCACATAGTTATGGCATCACTAGGGTTCTTATAATTCCGTTTAACTTGAGAAACTTTATTATTCTTGAGCATTTATTGAAAACTTAATACATTAGTCAAGAAGTGTGCAGTCGAAAAGTATCCGTCCGTGAGCCTTGACTAGGTCTTTGTACACGTTGCTAAAGTTTAACGGTTCATCACGACGTGTGTAAACCTTCTGAAAAGTTTGCAAAGCTCCTATGTTTATAACTGAATCTTGTCTATATCGTCTTGATCTGGAGAGTCCAAATTACCACGTTTAGGACACTCTGATAGTATTATACGCCTACCAGTTTCTACAAAACAGTGTTCTCTTCTAACCTGTAGTCTCATGTTCAAATTTATACATGTGTCTAGGGTCTAAATGGGGAAGTTACTACTAGTAATTGTTCAGAGGATTCACGAATTGAATTAACTTGTTTAACTACATTGCGCTTCGAAAATAATCTTTTGTGTCTTGATCGCGTACAGTTCGCTTTTTCCTAAGTTTGGACATGTGTTAAGCCTGTCAATAGGAAAAAATATTTCTATGACACGGAGAAGAAAATAGATAACAGTAAAACGAAACTCTGTGGTCCGTTATCAAAACTTGCTTTAGCTGAAATTTTGAATACTGCAATAAACCCGAATGCGTGTTGCAGTATAACATCTCCTCTGCCACTCAGTTTACACTGATAGAGAACAGTAAAACGAAACTCTGTGGTCCGTTCTCAAAACTTGCTTTAGCTGAAATTTTGAATACTGCAATAAACCCGAATGCGTGTTGCAGTATAACATCTCCTCTGCCACTCAGTTTACACTGATTTGCCGGCTAGAGACTCAGATAAGAGTTCGCGTCCCGTCAGCACTATCTGATGTTTTATTAAAAATTGACTCCCGCAGTTAAACCTTAGTTAGTGTTCCAACGTTTTCGAATCAGACCCGAAAATTGTCGCTAGATTCTGTTGCACGAGAATAGTGGGCGTAATTTGTGAGAGAACCTGCAAGGAATGAGTATATCAGTACTTGAGACGAGTGCCAGCTCAGCATTTCTAGGTAACGCACCAAGTTCGCCACTCGAGATATCATCATCGTGATGAAATTGCGATCCTTCATCGATATATCAGAGTAGAAGCAGCAGCACAAGGTCACGTGCCGGCGGACTTATCTTTCGTCGCTGGCAGTGCAGGCAAACACCGGACAGAGGACGGCTCGCAGCTCGCCATGGACGTTAGCAGGTCTGTACATTTCTGCCTGTCTTCTCTGTGCATACCGCTGCTGAGAAACATACCATGCAGTCGTTTACTATTGCACGGCATTGTTAAGAGACAGCAGCTTTCTGAGCCGTGGAGCAACAGCGAGACTTCAGCGTGTTGGGAAACCTAGACAAACTCATTAAAATTACATTAGTTCACTAACAAAACCTCAAACCTATAAATTCACTTTATGTAAAGAGTACATATTTCTGTGTCATTTCGTAATAATTTCCAACGCACGAGTTGACATTATGTATCAGCCGAGTATTTGCTAATTAGGTCAGGACGGCGGCTGTTACGCGATGCTTTCGTAAGACAGTGGATTTCCTTATGAAGATCTAAGTTTAAATGCGTTATGGCGATCCTATTATTTCTTCATATTTTCTGTCAGTAACTTCTGACGAACGACAGCATGGCTCCTTCATCAAAGTTGCGACCGATATCTCAGCATGTCCTCCGTCCCGCCGCCAACCAGACTTCACACTGCTGGCCGCGGTGGCGAAGCGGTTCTAGGCGCTTCAGTCCGGTCGCAGGTTCGAATTCTGCCTCGGGCATGGATGTTTGTGATGTCCTTAGGTTAGTTAGGTTTAAGTAGTTATGAGTTCTAGGGGACTGATGATCTCAGACGTTAAGTCCCAAAGTGCTCAGAGCCATTTGAACCATTTGAGACTTCACACTGAAACATTCACGGAGGTTCACGCTACTATGTCTCTCACGTGACATTACATTCATCCGTCTCACACCATTCTTCTAATTCACGGAAAAGCTACATCCTTCGTTAAAAGTAACGTGAATATGCTCTTACTAAGCCTATGACTAGCTTGGCTTTAATTTCAAACGTGTCTTTAAGTTTCAGAAACAATATGTATCTTCGTCTTTCTGACTCGCCGCACTGGAACAGATTAATCTGGTTTCAGCAGACTGTACAGTAGATTATATGCGTAACTGGCTAGCTTTTCGTTTCAGGCCTTGTTGTTTAAACTAGAAAGGCAATCATTTTTTATTATTATACTGAAATAAACATGAGAAAACAGTGTTTCAGTAACATTGGGTTTCTTATGTCTATTTAAAGTATTCGCTTTTCTTTAACTACTGGTTGTGCGTAAATAAAGTTAACAGAGAACGCACATAACTGGGAATGATGTTTCCAAATAATACGGAGAACAGAAATGTTAAACGTATACTGTGCAATCGTTTAGGAACAACGGTCCTCTTTGTCTTCTGTTTGAGCTTTTTTTTTTTTTTTTTTTTTTTTTTTTTTTTTTTTTTTTTTTTTTTTGCCAGCTGTCAATGGGCTACAAAGTGTTTAATCGGCACTTTCCTCCCGAAAACGTGCTCCCATATATTTCAAAATTCGCAAACCGGTGTGTATTTGTTTTTTCGTAGAACATTCGCTTTTAAAATCTGGTGGGACTGATATGACGGGAAACGAATGAATGGATGTTATTTAATATTACCCCCCAAAAAAATGGCTCTGAGCACTATGGGACTTAACTTCTGAGGTCATCAGTCCCCTAGAACTTAGAACTACTTAAACCTAACTAACCTAAGGACATCACACACATCCATGCCCGAGGCAGGAATATTATCCATTTTAAGTATGTGAGGTAGCGGTTGTTATATTTTAACAGTAAGAATTGGTAAAATTCGACTGTTTTATGTCTTATACACAACTAAATTGTGTGTAGAACATAAAAAGATTGAATTCCACCAATCATGACGGAAGGAACTTTATTATGTCATGGTTAATGAAACTGAACAGTTCAAATTTCTAGGTGTCCAGATAGATAGTAAACTGTCGTGGAAAGCCGACTTTCAGGATCTTGTCCAAAGACTTAATGCTGCACTTTTTACTATTAGATCGGTATCTGAAGTGAGTGATCGTTCGAAACGAAAATTATTCTACTTTGCTTTTTTTCAGTCGCTTATGTCGTATCGTATTATATTTTGGGTAACCCTTCTAAAAGGATATTTTTGGCTCAGAAATAGGCGGTTCGGGTATTTTGACACTGGTCTCTCAAGATATATATTCCTTAATGTCATTTCTTGTTAAAAATTTTAGCTTATTCCCAAGAATAAGTAGCTTTCACTCAGTTAATACTCGGCAGAAATCAAACCTGCATTTGGATCGGACTTCCCTACCTCTTGTGCGGAAAGGTGTGCAGTATACTGCTGAATCCATTTTCAATAAGCTACCACCAGAATTCAAAAATCTTAGCAGTAATCCACGCGATTTCAAATCGAAACTGAAGAGTTTCCTCATGAGACACTCCTTCTATTCTGTCGAGGAGTTGCTTGAAAAACGAAGCTGATTCTTGTTGTATTGTTGATTGTGTTTACTTAAACTTATGGATTGACTTTCTTTGGGTTCATAAACATTTTATTTTTGTCTGTTATTACTTTTATGTTGTAATTTCATGTACTGACACGTTCCATGACCTTGGAGTTTTGCTCCTCGATTTGGGCCTACGGAATTTGACGTGTAAATAAAAATAACATAAACACGAATTACGCATATTCGCGCACGGACGCCTAGTGTACGAGCAAACAATCTTCTCTCTGTGGCACTGTTTATGTTAAAGTCACTGGATATATTGCAATCATAAATTAATGCGGTAATCTTATCAGTTTCTGTTACGTTACTATCATTTCTGCGCTTTTGAAGCAACGAGTTGTTTTCTATATTGGTCGTACATTCTTTGGCAGGTACTGTATATGCCATTTTCGTAAGACGTTCACATTGTTACTAAAAAAACATTATGTTAGTCTACTTTTGTACTTATTCTCTCAATCTCTCAAATTCTCTTAGTATTTATATACCTTGTGGAGTGGTTTCAGTGTGTTTACACCAAAATGAATGTCTCTAGAAACGTTTTTCTCGCTCCACCTAATATAGCACAAAAAATTTAACGCGATTACCGCTTTACGTCTGCTTGGGGAGATACAGAGAGAAGGGGGGAGAGAAAATCAAAAAATTCTCACGTCCCCACTTTCCGTTAACGAATAAGAGGAAACATAATAAATACTTCCGAATGACGGCTGCAGGCTACACGTAATGAGGATGGCTTGTTTCGTTTCATTTATTACAAATAATGTATCGTATAACTGTTATTTAAAACAAATTATTTTAGTTTCAACCTGATCAGACAGTTTTCCGGTTGAAATAAAACTTTGTATTGTCACTGCAGCAGTTTTTTTCCTCCTGCTTGATAAGAGCAGAGAAAATCCAGTTTGAGAAAGTGATGTACTATCGATCGGTTTCTGCAATTCGCCCTTTACATCACACTAGTGCGTTACCTCATATTGCTCCTCTATATGAGGCATAAGTCTTATGTCTACTAGGATTAGGACCCACTAGAGATAGTATTGTATAAAGAGTCATACCATCTATACGATTCTTATCGTTTCAGCACACATATGGGCTTTAAGTCTAATCCCTAGAAATTACCGATTTATTGATATCTCTTGCAGATATGATAGCTGTGGAACGTCTCTTTCTAAACAAACGACTCTGATATGGACATGATTCGAACAAATGATGTGGATTTTCCGCCGATATGTGCTACTGCGCATAGTGTTTGTCCTATTTGACCAAATGTACTTGAGATTCTTTTCGCGATAACATAATCATCAGTAACGGAACTCTTCACATCTTCAGGTACCGAGAAGCTGTCCATTTGGCTGTCTCTCTCCACGATTCCAAGAAGTCAGACCATATTAACTCAAAACTTGCTGCACATAGTGTAACACTTACACGCGAAACAATGAGAGAACACGTGTGATGTAATAAGGAATATGCTTCCTTTGTGAACTTTGTTTCATGGTCATTAACCTGTAATACAAGGCATATTTCTGTGGTTAACGTTTCGTCTCCTAATGCTGTAGACATCATCAGAGGCTGTAAATACTGAGATAGCAGTTTCAAACATAACCTCAGCAAGCCGAACTCTTGGTCTTGCTGAGTTTATTTAATTTTCAAATCACCTCTGGCTGGAACTACAGACCCCACACGCCTTACTGCGGCGACCGTGCACGCCTTACATAATTTAAAAAGAGGCACAATTTAAAAAGAGGCATAATTTAAAAAGAGGCCCCTCATCGGAACACAGTAAATGTCTCCAGTCAGCGACTGTACAATTTCTGTCTTGTTTGGCCCACTGAAGACGTGCTGCTAGGAATGACCTTTTGCTTGGTACCTGATTCCAAAGGTCCATTGCATTCAGTACCCTTCGCAGTGTTGTCTCAGAAACTCGTTGAGATTGACCAGCATTCACCGAAATCAGCAATTCCTGTCAGGTATGAAACCAAGGAATGACATTGTTGTCCAGCCACTGTTGTTTACTATATTTTTACTACCACTTCCCTTATGCCATGTTACACGCCTGCGACTGCTGCGTCAACAAATCAAATCAACAATAAATCAGTCAACTTCATTAGAAAAATTAAATGTGTGTGAATTCCTAAGGGACCAAACTCCTGAGGTCATCGGTCCCTAGACTTACACACTACTTAAACAAATTTATGCTAAGAACAACGCACACACCCAAGCCTGAGGGAGGACTCGAAACTCTGGCGGGAGGGGCCGCGCAATCCGTGACATGGCGCATTAAACCGCGCGGTCAGTCCTCGCGACAGGCAACTTCATTCACGGTGTGGTAATGGGCATATCAACACGATTGGAACTTTCTGCCATTCTGCGACGTCGATCCTACGTACTGTACTGCTTCTAAACAACTGACTGATAGGAGGATCACGTGATCGTCTGCTACCTGGTCCATACCATCTACTGCGTTTCGAAGCAAACAGTGTGTTCTCTTAACGGGGTGACTAATATACTGTCCGGTGAGATTACGTATGAAATAGAATCGAAAGCAATTAGAGGCGCAGTGCAGACATTAAATCGAGAATAACAAAGGCAAAATTGACATTCCCTAGGAAGATGAGGATTTTCTGCAACGTTTTGGGAATGGGATTAAGAAAAAATTGGAGTATTTTGTCTGGAGCGTTCTACTGTACCTCGTCGTAACTTTGAACATGAGAATGGAAGCCGGAAAGCCGTTGACTAATACTGAAATGTAGACCTGACGAAGAATGGGTACATTGAGTGACAAACGAATATGTGCTGCGGGGAGTGAGAAAAGAAAGGCATTTGCTGCATGCAGTTAAGCGGAGTAAAAGAAACTGATTTCGGCATGTACAGATGAAGCGTCGAGGAAATTTTTTTTTTGAATAGGTTTCTTTAGCAGGATACGGGGAGGGGAAGATAAGGCAAGAATGGTCGATAACTCAGATCCTGAGCCATCCCGTTAATCTATGTAAATACATTACGCGAAGGAGGAGGAGATCGATAGAAAAAAATGAACAAGATCCCGGTCACAAATCAGAAAACTGATCGTGCTGATAATGACGATGATGATAATATTGCACGATGATGCGAGTCTTCACACTCTCTACTTTAGGTTGTCTGTAACTGACAAATCTTCCTCTGGTTAGTGTGTTGGACACGACGAGATACTTAGAGACATGTATCTAATCTGATGCAATTATTTTTAATGAGCAATGTCATTCAGTTATCAGCCTATTCTTTTTAGTGATCAGTCAGTGTTGAGTTAGTCTTTCATGTTAATATTGCATCTAGGGGACAAAATTCCAGCTTCTGGTGGTATACAAGAACAGTTTGATTTGTATATAAACATTCGTGCCTTCTTGTGTAAAAACCTGTTAAGTTTTGTATACGCAGTTCTCCTGCCATTGCAGACGCTCAAATAACGCTACCTACCAGATGTTTCGTACAACTAGTCTCTCCCAGTACTTCGTAAACTTCTCTGTATAAAAGAAATAGGTTCAATTAGTTTGTTTCTGATTCGGTTCATTAGAAATGGTTTGTGAAAGCCTGCGACTGTGAAAATAATGAATTTTTTATGAATAATTTTCTGCTACCAGTCACGATTTTCTTTTATTTATGTTTTACACGATTCGCTTGGGAATTGATTCCCAGGTAACGCCCTCGAAATTGGGAATCATTTGCCGAAACGTGGGACCGGTAGCAGAAAAATTGTTATAAACAAATCCATTAGTTTGTTTCTTCAGAATTTGCATCTAGGCTGGATGGCAGAGGGACACATAAGTGAAGTGATCATAATATACCACTTAAAGATGAAGAGTTTTCTCAGAAACGCTTCTCGTGCATAAAAAAGGCATCAGTTACTACATTTCAAGATGTGTTAATTGCATATAATCTAGCGTTCAACCGGTATGGTCACAAGCCCAGGAGAGGCGCTACAGACGACGTCGAGCTGTTAGCAGAGACACTCGCGTCGTTTGTCTACTGCCATAGCCCATTAACGCCAAATTTCGCCGTACTGTCCTCAGCTACGCAAAAGTCGCTGCTCCCGATCTTTACGTGATGGCTGTCGGCCACTGCGTTGTCCGTGGTGAGAGCTAACAACATAACTTTAGCATTATCGGCACACTCTTCACACTGCAGATCTCCGAATATTGAATTCCTTAACGATTTCCAAAATGGAATGTCACATGTGCCTAGCTCGAGCTACTATTCCGTGTTCCAGCTCTGTTAATTCCAGTTGTGCGTCCATAATCACGTCGGAGACCTTTTCACATGAATCACCTGAGTACAAATAACACCTTCGTCAATGCACTGCCTTCTTATATACATTGAGTAAGTGATACTACCGCCATCTGTGGCTTATAAGGCGCTTGTTCGTCAGATTCTTGAGTATTGTTCATCTATCTGGGGTCCCTATCAGGTAGGACTGATGGAGGAGATAGAGAAGATCCAACGAAGATCGGCGCGTTTCGTCACGCGATCGTTTAGTTGGCGAGAGAGCGTTACGGAGCTGCTAAACAAACTCCACTGGCAGACGTTACAAGAGAGACATTGTGCATCACAGAGAGATTTAGTACTGGAATTCGGGACAGCACTTTTCAGGAGGAGTCAGACAACATATTACTTCCCCCCACATACATCTCGCGTATTGACCCGAGAAATCAGAGCCAATACAGAGGCTTACCGACAATCATTCTTCCCACGCACTATTCGCGAGTGGAACAGGGTTGGAGGGATCAGATAGTGGTACCGAAAGTACGGTGCGCCACACACCATTAGGTGGCTTGCGGAGTATGATATAGATGTAGATCTGTAATATCGCTATCTCATGACTTTCTTTATTACCTCAGTGTACTGTGACAGCTCTTCAACCTGTTATAATGAATGGAAACTGGCCACATGTGTAAGCAGACCTGAAACTGCACCCTTCAGAATAGGTGACAACGGAAAATGCTGCTGGCTGCTGTATTAACCACAGGCAGTCATGTCTTTTCTATATCTGTCTCTTAATAACTTATTTTCAGTTTTTCTTCGAATATGCAGAGATATTAGACAAGCTATTATAATCATGTTTTTAGTAATTGAATGAAGAATTAAGAAAATCCACAGGTTGCTTAGCACATGGTGATTAAAGCAAGGCTGACGTTAAAAACAGTTGGACGCAGTCTGTAAAAATCGTCCTCAACAAAAAAGGTGAGATGTGACACAGATCTTCTGACGTATTTCACATTTATTCACTTACATCTTCTGTCGTTGTGTGTTGTAACTTATTCCTCGAAATCTGCTTGTAATGTTTCTACTTCATAAATTTTGGATACTAGACCAAGTGACTTTTTAACATTAACTGTATTTTCCGTCGGTACTTGGCAGAACATAATAATAGTATTCAAAAGGAAAACACTTCCTAATGTTCTGCAAAATTATATTAATTAGGTCACGAACCGGCTTTCGGCTTCTGAGGCCATCTTCATGTGACAAGTGTTACCTGAAGATAGCCTGAGAAGCTGAAAGCCTGTTCGTGACCTAATAAATATAATTTTGCAGAACATCGGCAACGGCCTTGCCGCAGTGGATATCCCGGTTCCCGGCAGATCACCGAAACTAAGCGCTGTCCGGCGTGGCCGGCATTTGGATGGGTAAAACCATCCCAGCCGCCATGCACTGTTGCCATTTTTCGGGGTGCACTCAGCCTCGTGGTGCCAATTGAGGTGCTACTCGACCAAATAGCAGCGGCTCTGGTCAAAGAACACCATCATAACGACCGGGAGAGCTGTGTGCTGACCACACGCCCCTCCTACCCGCATCCTCACTGAGGATCACACGGCGGTCGGGTGGTCCCAATGGGCCACTTGTGGCCTGAAGACCGAGTGCTTTTGCAGAACATTAGGAAGTGTTTTCCTTTTCAGTATTAAGTAACGTTCTTCTCTCAGCAAAGCAAGTAACCCCAAAAAGCATCTCATCGATTTCTGATAACTCGTTAGGGTTCAGGTTGTTCAAAATGTTCAAATGTGTGTGAATTCTTAAAGGACCAAACTGCTAAGGTCATCGATCCCTAGACTTACCCACTACTTAAACTAATGTAAACTTATGCTAAGAACAACACACGCACCGCCGGCTGGTGTGGCCGTGCGGTTCTAGGCGCTTCAGTTTGGAACCGCGTGACCGCTACGGTCGCAGGTTCGAATCCTGCCTCGGGCATGGATGGGTGAGATGTCCTTAGGTTAGTTAGGTTTAAGTAGTTCTAAGTTCTAGGGGACTGAAGACCTCAGATGTTGAGTCCCATAGTGCTCAGAACCACCAACACACACACCTACGCCTGAGGGAGGACTCGAACTTTTGGCGCGAGGGGCCGCGCAATCAGTGACATGGCGCCTCAAACCGAGCGGCCCAGGTTATTCGGTGATACGTGGAGGGTAGACTGCATTATTGAATCACCGATATCTTTCACATCAACGTGTTGCTTTTCCTCAATCATTCTGCAAGACATTTCTTACAAACATTCGATATAGACTTACCATATATTAACCTATTGTTATGTACTTCACAGGCGTTTCTCATGTGAACTTCTTAGGTTAAGTTAACACCTTAACTATTTCTGCTATCGGACGGCACAGAGGGTGAATGCCCACCGGAGGATATGAACTTATATGGCCGTCAGGGGGCACTCTGGCCTCGCGGCGCAAGGGTGCACGGCGAGAGCGCCACCATATCGCCACGTGAGTACGGTAGCCAATAACACCCCACGCGGGCAGTATACAGGCAGTTCGGAAATTGCCGTTACAAACTTCTAGAACGTGTAGAGCGGAATGAGTACATAATATTTTGAGCAGGAACCCATGTCCGGAAACGTACAGTTTCCGTTCTACGACGGTTTCAATTCAGATGTTTAACTCATCCACGTCTGCTTCAGAAATTGAATTAGACGTGACGCAGTACGTTATTAGGTAGCAATTCAAAAGGAAACATAAAGAAACGTCCATTTATCACTGAAGCACAATTTTTTGTGCTAAGACTTAAACAATACGTGTTTACATTATTCTCAAACAAATAAGAACCCAGCATACTTTACGTACAGAACAGTACTGATGCATGACAACAGCTGCTCGATGTGGTGACCACCAGCATTGGTACAGACATTGTATCTGAGAAGCAAATTCTGGTACACATTCTCCATCCCACCTGTGGTCTCTTCATATTATAGTGCCAGTATATCTTTCTCTGTCTCTGCAGGGGTCTCGTAAATCAAACTTTGCATGCGACCCCACAAGTTAGTAGTCCGCAGGAGTTAGTCCGGCTATCGTGGCGGCTTCTAGGTTGAGCCACCTCGGCCTAATCACCTTTTACCATATCGTCAGTTGAAATGTCTCCAAACCGCACGTGAGAAGTGACGTGGTGCACCTTCGTACTGAAACCACACTTCCTGGCAGACATTCGGTCACACAGCTTCCAAGAACGGGTTCAATACGTTTTGTAGGAAGATCAAGTATGCAGGACCAGTTAGCTTGAACAGAATGAGATATGTCCCAATCACATGGCTGTACAGAATACCTGCCTACACTTAATACCAAACCAGTGCTGAAATCCCAGAACATGCGTAATGTGAGGGACTTCGTTTGGCCAGACACGGTTTTTCCGCGAATTCAGAACATAGTCCCTAGCGAAATTTAATTCATCTGAACAAAACTCGGCGTGGAAACAGGATTGTGTCGATGCAGCGGTGCAGGAACACGTGCAGTAGGCAAACAGTTTTGGAAAATCAGCTGGACCCTTAGCGTGTAGCTTCTGTAAGTGATACGGATGTAGTTGTTGCTCGTGCAGAACGTCCCAAACGATACTGTAGCTAACACCCATTGCACGCGCAATCGTAAGAATACTCGTTGGCGAGTTCTCTTCAACCTGATACAGTACGTGATCTTCAGATTCGGGGATGCGGCGTTACCGTGGAGCACCACAGTCCTGCCTCCTCACAGCGAAGGTACATGTTTCTCGGAGTTGCTGCGTATCTTAGGCAAAAAGTTCGTGCGATTGTGTGATACGGTGCGAAAAACGTTCGTGATACATCCGATAGTAGGTCCTCCGCTACCTCGAGCTTCGCCATACTCAAGGATCATGTCTGTGTATTCCGAAAACGGGTACCGAACCATGTTTACTGTATCGGAGACGCAGAGGCATTGAATAGGTCTCGTAACAAGGTAGACGTTAAGTGACATCAGGGGACCGTCTGACGCAGTACACTTCACCGTGTCTACCGTATTGTATAAAGAGCAGCCACTCTGATACTTTCTCTTTCCCTCAGCAGACGTGGACGCGTTACACATCTTAAGTGAAACTGTCGTAGAACGGAAACTGTACGTTTCCGGATATGGTTTCCTATTCAAAATGCACTAAAGCTCCACAGAATCTGGTATAGGCACGTGTATTCAGATACAGAGAGATGTAAACAGGCAGAACACGGCGCTGCGGTCGGCAACGCCTGTGTAAGACAACTAGTGTCTGGCGCAGTTGTTAGATCGGTTACTGCTGCTACAGTGGCAGGTTATCAAGATTTAAGTGCGTTTGAAAGCAGTGTTATAGTCGGCGCACGATGGGACACAGCATCTCCGAGGGAGCGATAATATAGGGATTGTCCCGTACGACCATTTCACGACTGTACCATGAATATCAGGAATCCGGTAAAACATCAAATCTCCGACATCGCTGTGGCTGGAAAAAGATCCTGCAAGAACGGAACCAAAGACGACTGAAGAGAATCGTTCAACGTAACAGTAGTGCAACCCTTCCGCAAATTGCTGCAGATTTCAATGTTAGGCCATCAACAAGCGTCAGCGTGCGAACCATTCAACGAAATATAATTGATATGGGCTTTCGGAGTCGAAGGCCCACTCGTGTACCCATGATGACTGCACGACACTAAGCTTTACGCCTCGCCTGGGCCCATCAAATCTACATTGGGCTGTTGATGACTGGAAACATGTTGCCAGGTCGGACGAGTCTCGTTTCAAATTCTATCAAGCGGATGTACGTGTACGGGTATCGAGACAACCTCAAGAATCCATAGATCCTGCATGCCAGCACAGGACTGTTCAAGCTGGTGGAGGCTCTGTAATGGTGCGGGACGTGTTCAATTGGAGTGATACGGGACCCCTGAAACGTCTAGATACGACTCTGACAGGTGTCACGAAAGTAAGCATCCTGTCTGATCATCTGCACCCTTTCATGTCTATTGTACATTCAGACGGACGTGTGCAATTCCAGCAGAACAATGCGACACCCCACACGTCCAGAATTGCTACAGAGAGACTCCAGGAACACGCTTCTGAGTTTAAACAGTTCCTCGGGCCACCAGTCTCCCCAGACATGAACATTATTGAGCATATCTGGGATGCCTTGCAACGTTTTGTTCAGAACAGATCTCCACACCCTCACACTCTTACGGATTTATGGACAGCCCTAAAGGATCCATGGTGTCAGTTCCCTCCATCACAACTTCAGACATTAGTCGAGTTCATGCCACGACGTGTTGCGGATTTGCCGGCCGGTGTGGCCGAGCGGTTCTAAGCGCTTCAGTCTGGAACCGCGCGACCCCTACGGTCACAAGTTCGAATCCTGCCTCGGGCATGGATGTGTGTGACGTCCTTAGGTTAGTTAGGTTTAAGTAGTTCTAAGTTCTAGGGGACTGATGACCTCAGATGTTAAGTCCCAGAGTGCTCAGAGCCATTTTTTGTTGCGGAATTCTACGTGCTCGCGGGGGCGCTACACGATATTAGGCAGGTGTACCAATTTCTTTGGCTCTTCAGTGTATTACGTACTCACTCCCCTCTACAAGATCAAGAAGTTTGTAATGGGAATTTCCGAACACCCTGTATAGGTGTATGCCCAGTGCACAGTAGGTCAGTTGAGTACTCACGCTTCATATTGTCGAATCCATCTTCGCTGTACTACGACTGCTTAGCCTGTCACCCGGTTACCCTCTTTGGTCGCGTCTTGGGTTTGTCTCTCCGCTGCTCCTGGCCACGTTGTCATGGTTGGGGCGAAGGCTTGGCGTAGCGCCCCGTTGTTGTCTAGACTGGTTGTCATTGTCCTCGTCTGTTGTCTCGTTCGCACCCTGTTTGTCGCATTTCGCTCGTCTACCGTTAGTTTGGGTTACTCTTCAGCCGGTGGTTTGCCTGCCTGGCGTCTTCCTCTATTTCTTCCAGAGGCCCAATGTGCTCACCGATATACGAATTTGTGACAGTTGCACGGAGTGACACTTGTAAGGAGAGGAATGTGTTGACATTTTTACGGAGCCCAGGACACTGTAGACAGTGGACAGATGTTCCAGAAGCAAGGTATACAGGCCTGCCACCACGACCTGCGACTTATTCTGGGGAACTTCCCTGTCCCCGCACCAGTTCGTTGTGTGCGCGGCGTTCTCCGAGAGTTCAGTAGCGCAGTTGGCCTCTGACTGGCAAGTAGTGTTGCGTGTTTTAATGCCGAGGTAATGGAGTTCTCCGAGACCGCCAAAGGGAATCCTTCACTGATTCACAACCTGCATTAGTATATGGTGGACTACACAAACAAACAAGAATTGACTTACGGACGTTGTGTAAACTTTAAAACAATAAATACAAAGGACGAGTATCCAAAAAGAATAACACAGTTTTAGGGGAAGACAGACATGTTTGTGTTCCAGATGAAGCAGCAAATGAAGTACGAAAACATTTTATCAGCGCAAAGAAGCGAGTAAAAGAAACAGACGCTACAGTTTCATCAGTGTATGTTGAATAAGTAGAGCAGATCTTCAATCGAGACTACTACTTAGCGACATCGTTACAATCACAAAGAGGTACGTAACATTCGTTACATAACATTAGGCGAAAATATATGGGAACTGCACAAGATCCCACCGATTTTGGAGGAATATTCAAATGGTTCAAATGGCTTTGAGCACTATAGGACTTAACATCTGAGGTCATCAGTCCCCTAGAACTCAGAACTACTTAAACCTAACTAACCTAAGGACATCACACACATCCATGCCCGAGGCAGGATTCGAACCTGGAAAGTTGCACAGGTCACACCAGTAGTCAAGAAAGGTAGTAGGAATAATCCACTTAATTACAGGCCCATAGCATTAACGACGATAGGCAGCAGGATTTTGGAACATATATTGTGTTCTAACATTTTGATTTACCTCCAATAAAACGGTCTATTGAGACTCAGTCAACATAGGTTTAGAAAACATCGTTCTTGTGAAACACAACAAGCTCTTTGTTCACATGAAGTGTTGAGTGCGATTGACAAGGGATTTCAGATCGATTCCGTATTTCTGGATTTCCGGAAGGCTTTTGACACTGTACCACACAAGCGGCTTGTAGTGAAATTGCGTGCTTACGGAATATCGTCTCAGTTATGTAACTAGATTTGTGATTTCCTGTCAGAGAAGTTACAGTTCGTAGCAATTGACGGAAAGTCATCGAGTAAAACAGAAGTGATTTCTGGCGTCCCCCAAGGTAGTGTTATAGGCCCTTTGCTGTTCCTTATCTATATAAACGATTTGGGAGACAATCTGAGCAGCCGTCTTAGGTTGTTTGCAGATAACGCTGTCGTTTATCGACTAATAAAGTTATCAGAAGATCAAAACAAATTGCAAAACGATTTAGAAAAGATACCTGAATGGTGCGAAAAATGGCAGTTGATCCCAAATAACGAAAAGTGTGAGTTCATCCACATGGGTGCTAAAAGGAATTCGTTAAACTTCGGTTACACGATAAATCAGTCAAATCTAAAGGCCGTAAATTCAACTAAACATCTAGGAATTACAATTACAAACAACTTAAATTGGAAGAAACAAATAGAAAATGTTGTGGGGAAGGCTAACCAAGGACACTTAGAAAATGTAACAGATCTACTAAGGAGACTGCCTACACTACACTTGTCATTCCTCTTTTAGAATACTGCTGCGCGGTGTGGAATCCTTACCAGATAGGACTGACGGAGTACATCGAAAAAGTTCAAAGAAGGGCAGTACGTCTTGTATTATCCCGAAGTATGGGACAGAGTGTCACTGAAATGATGCAGGACTTGGGGTGGACATCATTAAATCAAGGCGTTTTTCGTTGCGACAGAATCTTTTCACGAAATTCCAATCACCAACTTTCTCCTCCGAATGTAAAAATATTTTGTTGACACCGGCCTGCATAGGGAGAAACGATCACCCCAATAAAATAAGGGAAATCAGAGCTCGTACGGAAAGGTAAGGTGTTCGTTCTTTGCACGCGCTATACGAAATTGGAATAACAGAGATTTGAGAAGATGGTTCGAAGAACCCTCTCCCAGGCACTTAAATGGGATTTGCAAAGTATCCATGTAGATGTAGATGTAGAACACCTTTCAAACTGAACAGTTCCACCCCTTATAGGAGTATTTGGGTGGTAACTGGTGTTTCTTTTAATTTCCTTGCATTTCAGCAACTTTTGTTAAGGCACAGGGGCTCCTATTGAAAACTATAACTACACTCTTGACTTCGCCAACAGTTTTCTTTATTGACCTTTATATTTTGTGTGTTTCACAATGTGATACAAATAATGTGCAAAATATGGGATATATGGGAAGTTCAAAAGTATGGCAGCTGACTTCATGTCTGAAGCATTGTCCATTTTTGTCACAGTGACTTTAAACTTGAAACTGTATTTGGTCATAACAACCTCTAGAATGTATAACTTCAATTTAATCCTATCATCTACAAAATGTGCCGGGAGAGCATACAAACTAATGTTATTCATGGTTGTCCACCTGTTGTTGGAAATCAATGACAAATCTACTAATGTCATAACAACAACCAATGACTGTATTACCATCAAAAGTAATAATTTCATTTTTCTGTGACATAACATCAGTTCATGTCAATATAAGAACGTTAACAAACTTCGAAATTTGGTTGTACGTACTGTCGACCTTATTTATGTTATTTTCAGTATTTTGTATTATGGTTTGTAGATGTTTGAAAATGGCACAAATGCAGGAACTCCAGTAGTGAAATAAACCAGTAACAGCTAAAAGAAAATATGACATCATTTTAAACATTTATAGAAGCTATTGGCCCTTGTGGTTGGGAACTAAATAACAATGGCAGGCTGGAATCAGATTGAATTCCTGGATTAAGACTTTTGTGTGAAGTGGAAGCAGACATCGGCGAGGGTGATTCACAAAAACAATTTCTCGAATTTCTGCAAAAGAATCATTGGCTCACTGCGGTCTTGATGTTCCTCACCAGCACCGTTCCAGAGATACTGTTAGATACTTGAACTTTAGATGTGTCTTCAGGTCTGATGAGGAGCCAGGAGAGCAGGAAGCTATTGCTGGTACTAAAGACATTTCCTTTTTATATCCATTTTGGTAAAATGACACGATATATCACTTGAAACCCTCTGTGCAGAGGCTATAAGGTTGCCTTATATCCTGCAGCTTTGAAAAATAAATTGTATGGAGAAATTAAAATACTTGCTACAAAGATGCACTATTTGAAAACCGAAAAAACTTCAAATGAGAACAAATGGACATGCAGTGTATTCTATAATTTAGAACTTCACTGATGTATATGTAAACTTTATTGATGTAAATGCATACCATTAATGTTAGAATGAACAATATCCACAGCGAGATGAAGGTTAATGGAGAGTGATGACTCAATGACTCAAGTCGAGCTTCGAGCTGAATTAGTGAAAGTGACCTGAATTAGTGAGTGGGCCAAGAATGCAAAGAGCAGGGTTACTCCAGAGTCACTTTGGGAGCCGCTGTGCACGGATTTGGGAGCAGTGAGTGGCTGGCTAAAGCCAAATCAATGAGTGAGCCGAGAACACAGTGACTCCACTCCGTGCTGAGAGGGGAATGGCACGGGAGTCAAGCACTTCCCCATTGCAGAGCATCATCTCTTACGGTGAAGTGTCGAATGTGCTGACACAGCAGCTCCTTGTGAGAGCGGTGTGCTGGCACAATGCCGCTCTGTACTGCATCTTGAGACGTGGAAGGGGTAATATTTCGGGAAAATGTTTGTTTTACTATTCTGTATTTCTTGCTGCTTGCTTAATGTAAAAGTGAATGAATAATGGGGAAATCATTAACTGTTGCTTCTACGAAAGACTGACTCGTGAGCCTCACGAACGACTGACTCGTGAGCCTGCATGTGCGTCACCACAAATAAAAAACTAAATAAAACAAGAAAAGCAGTGTACGTAGGGCTTACCAATCCGTGGTTTTATTTCAAAACATTGCTTTGGTTTTATTTATAGTTTCCCTTATTTCGGCCATGGCAGCTACCCTTTGCAGTTCCTTCAAACGGCTGGAATTTCCCAATTGCGTCAGGATAGTTGACCTGCAGTTAGGATTTCTCATACTTTGAGAGCTCCACCAACCATCGCCCATTAACGGTGCTGCAACCTACTGACAAGGCCCCAAAGCTCGTCCGCCTAGAATCGTTCACAACTGTCAAACCACCCAAACCTGGCCGTGATACGTGCCCGCTCGGCTGCCAGTGTTATGATAGGACGCACGCATACGGCCGCGTCTGTTCTTAAAGTTTTTTGCAGGTATCTTCGGGACGTACCGTTACGGCAAGTTGAAAAAGGGAGAGTGGCGAGAGAGAGAGAGATAGAGAGAGAGGGTTATTTATATTTGTGTATGATCAACCCCTTCCCTCAAAAATATTTCTAGTCTTCATACCTCCTCTGTGTTACCACAGATGACCTGTCAATGATCTCATCTGTTCTTCGATTGCAGTACACGCGAGGTGCCTGTCTGTTTCCACCGTCCTGAGTGGAATGCATAAGTTCTAACAAATGTTCACCAACCTGCAGTCTTCTACAGTTGTTGTCCCCTGCGCAGAAAACAGCACGTAGGTCGTGAATCCGTAATCTTGAGGCTGTAAGAAACCTTTTGGGAGGAACTGTTATTCTAGAAATGATTAAATTTCCAATAAGTTGCTTTATACGGGATGCCACTAGCTTTTTATTGGCAGAACACGAGAAACTGCACAATTACATTCCTTTTTAGAGTCACAAATGGTTTCTATTCTTCAACAAATTAATGAGTTACATATTTCTTTAATTAGTATCATACTATTCTCAGCTATATTTCCAAATAACCATACATTGCTAATAAAGTCTTAACTAACACCGACCGCGGCAACAACAAGTTTCTTCTCAGACACTGCCGAACCAGTTCTGATTTTACACCTAAACCACTTCGCCCGCCATCCAAGTTAGGCTCGATCCGAAGATCAACGAAGTGCTTCGTCTGTCTGCCTTTTCGTTTTGCAGTTGTTCATTATTCTGCTGATTATTACTACTTTTGAAATAATGGAATGATTGCACGCTACTGAGAGTTGATTTAACTATGAAATGCAAGTAAATAAGCTGTTTCGTTTGTCTAATATTAAGAAGATTGTCAATTTGGAGCGAGCTTCCAAATGCAGTAGCCAATCGCGGAGAAGGATCACAATCTAGGTCGTTTTTCTCACAATACCCGTAGCTAGCAAACCATCTGTCATCGGTACCTCACACCACATCACGTCATCTTGCAACTGCTGCATTCTCAACTGCTCTAAGAAAAGCTTCTTGTTCCTGAATATGATGGTTGTAAAGCCAGAAATATTACACCGTCTCACTCCGAACGACGCCATAGATGGCAGAATTTTTGTTTGTTAAAAGCTTGTACATGAATGAAAATACAAACTCAGGGAAATTTTATTTTATGTATTAAACTAAAGGTTTATCTTCGCGGATGGCTCCTGCTTGTAGGAGGATTCCTAACTGAGTTGTCTCAGCAATAGATCAGCCGTGAGTCGTGTAACAGTCTTGCATTGCGCCATGGGCTTCCAAGGTCGCACGATAGCACGGTATGTGTTTTCTATGCATAGACTCGCTCTGTGTGTCTTCCCTTCCAACAACTTCGCCGCGCGGTCAAGGGTATCTTAACACGGTTCGCGCGGCCTCCCCCGTCGGAGGTTTGAGTCCTCCATCGGGCATGGGTATGTGTGTTATCTTTACCATAAGTTAGTTTAAATTAGATTAAGTAGTGTGTAGGCCGAGAGACCGAAGACCTCAACAGATTGGTCCCATAGGAGCTTACCACAACTTTCCAACAACTTCAGGTGCTCTGCGTCGTCGTATAGCCACAGTGGTGAATGCATTAACTCCAGATATATATGACAGAGCAAGGGATACGTCCCTGCAGTCGTGCTATTCATCTGTGTCCTCCGTGGCTCAGATGGAGCCGGCACGGTAGCTCAGCGTATTCGGTCAGAGGGCTGCTCATCCACTGTAATAAAAAACTGAGTAAAGGAATCAATTATCAACTTGAACAGATATATTGTGACGTCCGCCCAGACCAAACGCAACGAACAATACCGAACAAAATGCACAAAAAAAAGATGGATAGAGCGTCTGCCATGTAAGCAGGAGATCCCTGGTTCGAGCCCCGGTCGGGCACACATTTTCAGCTGTCTCCATCGAGGTATATCAACAACACCATTCATCAGCTGAGGGTTTCAATTAATTATCATTTTAACTTCAGATATGCTCGCAAATATATGGAACGGACATGACAATCAAAAAAATGGTTCAAATGGCTCTGAGCACTATGGGACTCAACATCTTAGGTCATAAGTCCCCTAGAACTTAGAACTACTTAAACCTAACTAACCTAAGGACATCGCACACACCCATGCCCGAGGCAGGATTCGAACCTGCGACCGTAGCAGTCCCGCGGTTCCGGACTGCAGCGCCAGAACCGCACGGCCACCGCGGCTGGCGGACATGACAATCGTCCGGATATTTGTCGTGCTTGATGTAGAGGGCATGTTGAACATTTGTGAAAGGCACATGAAAATTTATTTTCAATTTATTGCAATTCTGGAAGTGCTCATACAGCCATGTCAGTAGTGGAATGTCAGCTATGAAGATACTAATGTAGGGACAACACCCAACTTCCGAACGGTGATAATCTCCAATACCACCTGGTATGGAACCCGAGCCCTTTCTCTTAGCAATTTGCTGAGTTGGTCGCACAGCTATCGAGGCGGACGGATGTGAACTTTTATCTTACACGTAATAGTAAACAATATTCCATGGTTGTATATGCATGCCTCCAAAAGATATGACGTTGCAAAGTCGGATGGTTCTTTTGAAAATAAAAAGTTTGTTGTCCTATGCGTCACTTACAATTTACTCCAAGTTTCTATTTTCAGTCATGTAGAAGATAAAGTCTTGTGAAACTAAGACTGCCGACAGCACCCTGTATACGCCCGAATTTCCGTAATTTTCTGGTCGTGATCATTACACGAGTTGCATATTAGAGGACGTAACAGGTTTCATAGCTCGTTTAGGGTTGCGAGTTTTGGGAATTTGGTAGGGCTCTGAGCGATGTACAACGCCTTGATTGTAGCACCTCCTGCTGAAATCTGTGGAGCGTAACTGCGACATTCTCACGAAGACCAAACGAACCTGTGACGAAGTGTCCAGCTCTTCTTTCAGTCTTCTCTAACTCTTTGGTTAATGTAACATGGTAAGAATCCCAGGCCTTCGAACAGTACTCCAGAATTTGTCGAATAAGGGTTTTGTAAGGGAACTTTCCCGTGAATGAATCACACTTCCTCATTATTCTTCCAGTATATCTGAGGCTAACGTCTCCGTTTCTCACAGCTGGATGTATGTTGTCGTTCTAGTTGAAATTGCTCGTGAGAGGTACATAATGATACTTAACGGTGGTTACCGACTGCCGAGTGATATCTGCATCTACATACTTACTCCGCAAGCCACCATACATTGCAAGGCCAGCGACCCCTTGTACCACCGTCAGTCCTTCCCTTTCCCGTTCCACTCACAAATGGATCGAGGGAGAAACAACTCTCTAGATGCTTCCGCAAGAGCCCTGGTTTGCCTTATCCTGTCTTCGCGGTCTTTTCGAGAGATAAATGTTGGTCGCGGTAGGATCGCTCTGCAGTGTGTCACAAATGCAGGTTTTCAAAATTTTTTCAGTAGTGTTTCGCGATAAGAACGTCTTCTTCTCTCCAGGGATTACCATCTCAGTTTGCATACCAATTCTGTAGTTCTCGAGACTTGGTAGATCTTACTGGTAGCAAATTTAGCAGCACGCCTCAGAATTGCTTCGATGCATACTTTCAGTCCAGTTTGGTGAGGATACCAAAAACTAGGGCAAGAATAAGTCGTACAAGTGCTCTATACTCGGACTTCTTTATAGGTGAGCTACACTTTCCTAGAATTATCACAACATACCGAATTCGCCTTCCCTACAACTGCCTTTACACGCTCGGTCCAGTCTTTCCCTCTATTTACAGTCATTGCAGTACTTTTTTTTATGTTGAGACGCAGCTGACCATCTTCGGACCAAGTACTGAACATCCGCAAGTCTCATTGCACCCTATCAAAAGGAAGAGTGCTGTTTAACCTACCGTCGACGACGAGGTCGTTAGAGAAGAAATGCAACCTCGAACTGGGGAAGGATAAGGAACGATGAAAACAGTCGTTGAGAATTGATTAAAACAGTGTTGTAGCCTACGCCCGGTGTTATTCAGTATGTAATTGGGCAACTTCTGTAGGAAATGGAAAGTGAATTAAAGTTCAGGGAGAAAAAAATAGAAACTTTCAGGTTTATGATGACATTGTAATTATGTCAGAGACGACAAAGGATTAAGAAGAGCAGTTGAGCGGAATAGGCACTGTGTTGAAAAGAAGTCTTAGGATGAACATCCGCACAAAGAAAAAGAAGGATAATGGCATGTATTCCAATTAAATCAGGCGATGCTGAGGGAATTAGATTAGGAAAGGAGACCCTAAAAGTAATGGATAAATTTTGCTATTTGGGCAGCAAAATAAGTAATGACGGCCGAAATAGAGAAGATATAAAATTCGGTCTGGCAATAGCAAGAAAAGCCTTCCGGAAAAAAAGATAACTTTATTAATGCTGAACAAAAAATAAATGTTAGGAAATCTTTTTTGAAGGAATCTGTGTGGCGTGTAGCCTTATGCGGAAGTGGAACGTGGGTGACAAACAGTTCAGTCAAGAAATGAATAGAAGCTTCTGATCTGCGTTGCTGCATGAGAATGCAGAAGATTAAACGGGTAAATTGGATAACTAATGAAGTGGTAATGAATCGAACTGATAAGAAAAGAAGTTTATGACACAACCTGACTAAAAGAAAACCTGTTGACAGTAAATGTCCAGATGCATTAACGAAGCGACAATGTGGTAATGGAAAGAAGCATCGGGGATAAAAATTGTAGGTGAAGGGCGAGGGTCGAGCACAGTAAAAGGTTCAAATGGGTGTAGGTTGCAGTTGTTATGAGAGATTAGTGTGAAGAGCTGCTTCAAACCAGTTTTCGGACTGAAGGCCACAACAATAGGGAATAAAATCGGCCGTGCCCTTTTAAAGGAACCATTCGGGTATTCACCTGAAACGATGTAGGTAAAGCATGGATTCTACAGGGTGAGTCACCTAACATTACCGCTGGATATATTTCGTAAACCACATCAAATACTGACGAATCGATTCCACAGACCGAACGTGAGGAGAGGGGCTAGTGTAATTGGTTAATACAAACCATAAAAAAATGCACGGAAGTATGTTTTTTAACACAAACCTACGTTTTTTTAAATGGAACCCCGTTAGTTTTGTTAGCACATCTGAACATATAAACAAATACGTAATCGGTGCCGTTTGTTGCATTGTAAAATGTTAATTACATCCGGAAATATTGTAACCTAAAGTTGACGCTTGAGTACCACTCTTCCGCTGTTTGATCGTGTGTATCGGAGAGCACCGAATTACGTAGGAATCCAAAGGGAACGGTAATGGACCTTAGGTACAGAAGAGACTTGAACAGCACATTACGTCCACATGCTAACACCTTTTTATTGGTCTTTTTCATTGACGCACATGTATATTACCATGAGGGGTGAGGTACACGTACACACGTGGTTTCCGTTTTCAATTACGGAGTGGAATAGAGTGTGTCCCGACATGTCAGGCCAATAGATGTTCAATGTCGTGGCCATCATTTGCTGCACACAATTGCAATCTCTGGCGTAATGAATGTCGTACACGCCGCAGTACATCTGGTGTAATGTCGCCGCAGGCTGCCACAATACGTTGTTTCATATCCTCTGGGGTTGTAGGCACATCACGGTACACATTCTCCTTCAACGTACCCCACAGAAAGAAGTCCAGAGGTGTAAGATCGGGAGAACGGGCTGGCCAATTTATGCGTCCTCCACGTCCTATGAAACGCCCGTCGAACATCCTGTCAAGGGTCAGCCTAGTGTTAATTGCGGAATGTGCAGGTGCACCATCATGCTGATACCACATACGTCGACGCGTTTGCAGTGGGACATTTTCGAGCAACGTTGGCAGATCATTCTGTAGAAATACGATGTGTGTTGCAGCTGTCTGGGCCCCTGCAATGAAGTGAGGACCAATGAGGTGGTCGCCAATGATTCCGCACCATACATTTACAGTCCACGGTCGCTGTCGCTCTACCTGTCTGAGCCAGCGAGGATTGTCCATGGACCAGTAATGCATGTTCCGTAGATACACTGCCCCGTGGTTTGTGAAACCCGCTTCATCGGTAAACAGGTAGAACTGCAACCCATTCTCTGTTAATGCCCATTGACAGAATTGCACTCGATGATTAAAGTCATCACCATGTAATTGCTGATGTAGCGACACATGAAACGGGTGAAAGCGGTGACGATGCAGTACGCGCATGACACTGCTCGCCGACCGTGGCCCGTGTTTGTTACAACACGCAACTGAACGTCGGAGGTTTCAAGCGTCAACTTTAGGTTACAATATCTCCGGATGTAATTAACATTTTACAATGCAACAAACGGCACTGATTACGTATTTGTTTATATGTTCAGATGTGCTAACAAAATTAACGTGGTTCCATTTAAAAAAACGTAGGTTTGTGTTAAAAAACGTACTTCCGTGCATTTTAGTATGGTTTGTATTAAACATTTACACTAGCCCGTCTCCTCACGTTCGGTCTGTGGAATCGGTTCGTCAGTATTTGATGTGGTTTATGAAATATATCCAGCGGTAACGTTAGGTGACTCACCCTGTATATGTCTGGACAGGGATTTGAACTGTTGTCTTTCAGAATGCAAGTCCTACTTCAAATCACCGCACCAGCTTGCTCGATGTCTCCTAGCGATGTACTTTCCCTGTATACGACTGTTTCATCGCGAACAACCTTATAGAGCTACTGAAGTTATCTCTCAGCTTATTAACATACGCTATGAACAGTATTGGTCATATCACAGAACGTTGAGTTGTGCCGGTCACTGCGTTTGGTTTTAAGATGCCGCCCTCCTCCCCCCCCCCCCCCCCCCCCCCAATCTGGGAACAACATATTGAACTCTATGTTCGTATGAGGTAGCATAGCTTGACGTGTACACTGGGTAAATCTCAGGTTGATGACAATATTTCAATATTAGACTTAAGTGGTGTTCTGGATGGAGGAGCTCTGGGCCCAGACTGGTGGCTAGGAATTCCACTGTAAAGGTGACAAAGGGAGAACTAACACATGAACTTAGTGAGTTTTACCATAACAGCTGCGAAAGAGATGCCCGCAGCTCGCCTGTTCTGAAGTAAGTGAATTTGGACACTGGAAAGCATTTAAGACTTCTAAAACACGGACATTCTTAAATACGTTTATGATCCGTAATGAACCATGAAAAAATGGTAGAGCAAATAAAGCATATCAAAATAAATACCGCAGTGCGATTCATATAATGAAATGTCAACCGCATTTTTATCAGTAAAAACGTTGACGTTAGAAATTACAGCAAAACTAGTAACATTACAACAAACATTTCAAATATTAAATATTATACGATGTAGTCAAGCACGATCAGCCAGGTGTTGCATAATACCATAGCATTGTAGCTGTTATTGCAATAAGCAAAATTACAATACATTCTCCATTTCCAGCATAATGATTGGTTTCAAGTATTTTGTTATGTAAAAGTGTTGAACCAGAACGGTACTCAGCATTCACACAACACAGTTAGCCAGTACGGCGTTTTTATGTTCATGATTTCATTCATCCTAACTTAACTGTTGTTTCATTATAAGCTCATGTGCAGTAGATTCATATGTATTTATTTAAGTTAAAGCGTTGATTTGAAGAATATTGTGTTTAGTATCGTTGGGAACGTTAGCAAGTAAGCTTTCATTTAAAATATATGTCTGGTTTGCAGAGCTTTTAGTATTAAAATGGTGATCCATTTTCTGCATTTTATGACAATGCGAGGAAAGTCGTGCTTTTGGCGCGGGTGTCTCCAGTCCTCATTGGTGCGAGCGTAGCCCTGTCGTTGCATATTCCACCCGCCCTATATCCTGTCCATGTCTGACTCACTACCCTGTCCCTGGAGAATGTTGGAAAGTTGGGCGCTCTTAGGCACAAGGGAGAAGCGTGAAGGGCTTCTGTATGGGCCATTGGAGGATACGGTGGCAAATTTTTACTTTGATGTTGTGCTATAGAAGGATACAGTACCTGGTAATATGCTCATGTGATATAAGAGTTTTGTAAGACTTCTATTCTGGGGCGTCGGAGATGCTGTCTTATATTTAATAAAATTCAGCTACAAGTGGGGCTTGTAGGTTTGGAATCAACAATGAATTGTTAAATTATTGGACCCTCTACTACTCCATGCTATGTTTCATGCAATATCAAGTGCTGTTTACTATTTATTACTTTATTTCTGAATAAATTATCAGATTTGTACAATTTTAAACTCGTGGCACTGGCTACATTAATTAGCAAATATTTCCCAATTTTATCATTTCTCATCATCCTCGTAACTGTAGTTTATTATTATTAATTAATATGTGTGACTTGCTTCTGCTGAATTTATTCCAATGAAAGCTGTTTTTACGTTACTCACAGACAGAACATAGTTGCTCTCATCAATGATGCTGTCTTGCGGTCTGGTGTTTAAAGGAGTAGATTACCACAATCCAGCCTTTTGAAGAATTTATTGTTCCATATTGTCTACTCGAGCGCTTTGTTTAATGTCCTCGATGTCGACGAGACGTCATACTACAACGTCACGCTGATGTAAGTCAGTCTCGTAGCTTCATTTTCCTCCACCGATTCGATAAGATAATATGCTGCTCTAAATTGTATCAAACGACGGCCTGGCAGTACTGCATTAGCAACAATGGAATTACAACGTTTACACCGAAACAATTACTGGGATGTCAAACCGTTCCAACTTAGAATAAAAAATTGCCCAGATTCGCCCACAGATGTTTCTGTATAAACTTAGTTATGTGGATACACAGTTTATCCACTCCTGGCATCAAGGATCACGACGATTTTTGCCTCTTATCGACACTGATATGGCAGGATATCAGCCCCAGGGATTGAAAGACTTTCGAGAATGTTTTAAATTCAAAACTGAAGTCGGATCAAAAATGACAAATATTTTTTCGTAGGATATAATTCCAAATTAACAATTTTCTGAATTTTTTCTTTATTTGTACTGTGAAACCATTCTTCTTGCCAAATTTCACGATTCTACGTTAAGGCAACGTACCGTGCAGGTTTTAATGAGTGAGTTTGCGAGTGTCAAAATATCTGGCATAAATGACCGTATCTTTTTATTGCACTGACTGAGAAGCTTCGCTTTTTTACATCGCCAAGGAACCTTAGACCTTAATGTGTGACATAAATTTAAACTTGATACCTCTACCCGTTCCTGAGAAAAATGGTTTTGAACAGTCGCATGGGCAGACAGACAAACAGAGGGACGACGAAGTAGTGCTACACTGAAGAGCCAAAGAATCTGCCTAATATCGTATAGGACGCCCGCAAACACGCAGAAGTGCCGCTACACGACGCGGCATGGACTCGACTAATGTCGAAGTAGTTCTGGAGGGGATTGACACCATGAATCCTGCAGGACTGTCCATAAATCCGTGAGAGTACGAGGTGGTGGACATCTCTTCTGAACAGCTCCTTGCAAGGCATTACAGATATGCTGGTTCAAATAGCTCTGAGCACTGTGGGACTTAACATCTGAGGTCATCAGTCCCCTAGAACTTAGAACTAGTTAAACCTAACTAAGAACATCACACACACCCATGCCCGAGCAGGATTCGAACCTGCGACCATAGTGGTCGCGCGGTTCCGGACTGAAGCGCCTAGAACCGTTCGGCCACAACGGCCGGCCCAGATAGGCTCAATAATGTTCATGTCTGGGGTGTTTAGTGTTAGCGGCCAGCGGAAGTGTTTAAACTCAGATGAGTGTTCCTGGAGCCACTCTGTAGCAATTCTGGACGTGGGAGGTGTCGCATTGTCCTGCTGGAACTGCCCAAGTCCATCGGAAAACACAATGAATGGATGCAGGTGATCAGACAGGATGCTTACGTACGTGTAACCTGTCAGAGTCGTATCTAAACGTATCAGGGGTCCCATATCACACCACCTGCACATGCCCCACACCATTACAGAGCCTCCACCAGCTTGAACACTCCCCTGCTCACGTGCAGGGTCCATGTATTCATGATGTTGTCTCCATACCCGTACACGTCCATCCGCTCTATACAATTTGAAACGAGACTCGCCCGACCAAGCAACATGTTTCCAGTCAACAGTCTAATGTCGGTGTTGGCGGGCCCAAGCGGAGCGTAAAGCTTAGTGTCGTGCAGTCATCAAGGGTACACGAGAGGGCCTTCGGCTCCGAAAGCCCATATCGATGATGTTTCGTTGAATGGTTCACACGCTGACACTATTTGATGTCCAAGCATTGAAATCTGCAGCAATTTGCGGAAGAGTTGCACTTTTGTCACGTTGAACGATTCTCTTCAGTCGTCGTTGGTCCCGTTCTTGCAGGATCTTTTTCCGCACGCATCGATGTCGGAGATTTGACGTTTTACCGGATTCCTGATATTCACGGTACACTCATGAAATGGTCGTACGTGAAAATCTCCTGCGTCTTTATACTGCAAACATTCCGTGAAATTTTATTTATCCCTATGAATTACTGAGAGTATGTTCTGACGGCACTCAGTCTCTAAATACCGCCACAAGAAAAATAGTTAAAAAAATTATCTTATTTCATGTACTTTCACCACGCCTCTCAGTCTGTTACTTGCATCAGAAATAGGTGTTTAAAAATCTTATTTTAGTACATGCATAATTATTCACCTAAATTATTTCTTTATCGTTTCACAATTGAAAAGTCTAAATGTGAACTGTTGTAAGCGCTTTTTTTTTTCACAAAACGCGTTTTCAGTACTATTGGCTCCAGTACTCTGTTCTATGTCCATAGTCCTGTTCCTAGTGCCAAATAATCGACAAAGTGTTTAAAATATTCGTTACTAGAAGGCGTGTAGACTTCGTGCCAAGAAGCGCTTCTCTCCGGAATTCCAAGTGCCACGTGTAAAAGTCTCCTTCATTTAGTTAATGCAGTTTGTTTGGTGAGCAGAGAGCATGTAAGATTTTGTTTTTACCACTAAAACGTCTATGTATTGGAAGGACAAAGTTTTGGTTTCAAAACTAGTAAAAAAGTTGGAGAAGTGCACAGAAAAACAACGCGAGACTGGAAAATGTCGTGAAAAGACTTTTCTTCCTCAACAGACCGGGGAGTTCAACAGTATACTTCGCAACGTCTGAACCCAAGAATGGAGTTGTGTAAGACACAGAAGTCAATACTGAAAGATTTTTTTTTCTTTAATTTAGTTTCCTTCTTGTCTTGTAAAACATTTAAAAAATGTGAGAAATAGTTTTTGTTGATTACAGTTCTACCAGCTAAAACAATACTACTGTGTTTCTGTACTTGTATTTTCACAAATAAAACGTAGTGCCTCACTATTAATGACACTAGAAACAAAAATTTCCTGACTAGCACTTGGAACCAGTCAGTTTCCTGGTATGGCTCCTAGATCGTTCTTAGTAAATTATTCATTTTACAATTTGTCTCATTGTTTCCAGTGATGACGTGAGCAGCATGATTCTGTGGTATCAGAATAATATCTTAATTTTTTTGGATAAAAATAAGTTATATACAAAAGAAGAGAGATTTGGCACTTACAACGTTTGGCATTTCCACTATCCTGTTGTTTACAGATCCATCCAGGCTGGACTCCTACTCTCCATTAATACCGTAGGAAAAATTTTCTGCAGTTTTACTTTGAAAATCTATGCATCCTGCCTCACTGATTACAAAAATATAAATAACTCTACTCTTAAATTTCTGGGTCACATCCCTGTTTTCTAATACATCTTAGATTACACTGCATCCATACAAAAGAACCAGGACTGTTAGCATTACAGAGGAATTATTTTTCATGGGCTGTTACTAAGCCACTTCGACCTTTACCTGTTACGCTACAACATTTTTCACAAAAGCCGGCCGCGGTGGTCTCGCGGTTCTAGGCGCGCAGTCCGGAACCGCGCGACTGCTACGGTCGCAGGTTCGAATCCTGCCTCAGGCATGGATGTGTGTGATGTCCTTAGGTTAGTTAGGTTTAAGTAGTTCTAAGTTCTAGGGGACTGATGACCACAGCTGTTAAGTCCCATAGTGCTCAGAGCCATTTGAACCATTTTTCACAAAAATATATCAACCCGATGTCAATGGACGAGCACTTTGCTACAGGCTGAGAATCTGGCTGTATTATCGTGCTTATAGTGCACTAGTATATTGACTTTCACTTAAAATTTTATAAACTGATATGACAAAAGTGACAGGATGGCAATATACAGATATACATATGACGGTAGTATCGCGTACACAAAGTATAAAAGACCAGTGCATTGAGGGAGCTGTCATTTATACTCGGGTGGTTCATATGAGAGGGTTTGCTACGTGATTATGGCCGCACAACAGAAATTAACAGAATTGGAACATGGAGTAGTTGCTGGAGTTAGACGCATGGGACATTCCATTTCGGAAATCGTAGAGGATTCAATATTCCAATATCAACAGTGTCAAGAGTGTGACGAGAATACCAAATTTCGGGCATTACTTCTCACCACGACAACGCAGTCAACGAGTTTGCGAGCGTCAAAATATGTGGCATAAATGACCGTATCTTTTCTTTGCACTGACTGAGAAGTTTCGCTTCTTTACATCGCCAAGGAACGGGAGACCTTAATGTGTGACATAAATTTAAACTTGATACATCTACCCGTTCCTGAGAAAAAAAGGTTTTGAACAGTCGGATAGACAAACAGACAGACAAACGGACAAGAAAGTGGTCCTACACTGAAGAGCCAAAGAAACTGGTACACCTGCCTAATATCGTGTAGGACCCCCGCGAACAAGCATAAGTGCCGCAACACGGCGTGGCATGGACTCGACCAATGTCTGAGGTAGTGCTGGATGGGATTGACACAATGAATCCTGCAGGGCTGTCCATAAATCAGTGAGAGTACGAGGTGGTGGAGATCTCTTCTGAACAGCTCGTTGCAAGGCACTCCAGATATGCTCAATAATGTTCATGTCTGGGGTGTTTGGTGGCCAGCAGAAGTGCTCAGACTCAGAAGAGTGTTCCTGAAGCCACTCTGTAGCAATTCTGGACGTGTGGGGTGTCGCATTGTCCTGCTGGAATTGCCCAAATCCATCGGAATACACAATGGACATGAATGGATGCAGATGATCAGACAGGATGCTTACGTACGTGTGACCTGTCAGAGTCGTATCTAAACGTATCAGGGGTCCCATATCACTCCACCTGCCCAGGCCCCACTTCAATACAGAGCCTCCACCACCTTGAACAGTCTCCTGCTGACATGCAGGATCCGTGGGTTCATGATGATGTCTGTTCTGTCACGGTGTTTTAGTGCTATTACTATTTTTTGTACTGAGTGCTATCCTTCGCGAATCACGCCATAAACACATATTTGCTCTACCGCTATTAGGACGTCAACTCAGGCGTGGATTTCTCTTTCTTATTAGTGTCGTGGCTTTATCATCAGTGAATTTACTTTCACTGGTTTATTTTTACGTAGATTTCTGGAGATGTTTCATCACACAGATATTTGAAGTAAAATTCTTTTGTACTATTTTTGTGCTATAGATCTATGCAGTAAGAGTCTCGGTTTTACTAACGGGTCTATCACAGTGGAGCTAAGGAATACCGATTTTCTTTTCGAGAAACAATATGTGGCACATTTTCAACATCTGACCATATTTCACGGTTTTTTTTAGATGTGAGATATTCTCTTTTAGACGTCTCTTGACTTGTAAGTTGGTTGCTTTTGAAGGTTTATCCGGCAGTAGTAACCAGTACGGAAGGAAAAATGGAAGGGCCACATTTCATAGATACCTTTTTTTATCGATTTCTTGAGATGTATTTTGTGTTAAGTCTGCTTGCAGCTCCATTTTTTAATATATTGAAACACTTCCTTTCACATTTGGTTCATTTGCATAAATCCAGAAAACGAAGACTTGACAAACATTCTAACAGTTCAATACAATAAGTAAAATAGGGAATCGTGATAGTGTGGGGTTTAAATTTTTTCTTTTAAGTGAAATTAAATCACTGACCGAAGAGGGGAATCAGATTTCATGATACCATATAAGAAACCAACGCACAATAAGCGCATGCAACAGAGAAATAATCAATACAAGGTACCACATCGATTTGTATGAATAATTTTTCTCTCTTCGATGTTTGTATTGGGTCATGTCTTCTTACGTGCTATCATGAAGCCTGATATCTTCCTTAGTAAACGTAATATTATTTTAACAGTTTTATTATTTTGATTTCCTTTCTATCCTCTTTTATGGTAGAACCTATCGATGGCAGCTTGCCGAAACGCGCAACAACAGTTGATCCAAAAAGTAAATTGCGGCCCTGACATTCCTTTTATTGTTTTTCAGTTTTGCTTGGAGCGATCTCGGGAGATGTTTCCATTGTAGCTGCTTACGCAAAACTTGCATCAGTTTCTCTTTCCACCCAAAATTTTCTTGGTCTGAGGTTATCTGTTACACTGATTTTTTTTCTTTTGAAGCTTCACCAAAAGCGTTTTCAATGTCTACTTATTCAACAGAAATTTCATAGACTTAGAGAAACTAACCGGTTTTGTGATGATATTCTGGCTAATATCTAGGTAAACATACACTTCCAATGCAAATCGATTGTTAGCTGGGTTCTACATATCCTCGTCTTGAACAGGCGGCCTCCGTAAAACATCAAATATGAAGAGTACTATTCTCATTTTTGAACTGCGAGATCAACAAGTCATTCACTTATATAGAGCGGCGGATTCCGGAAAATACCTTAATTGCTGCCATCTGGTGCTTAAATTAATGACTTTTGTTGAAATTTGATTCCAAGAAAAACTGAAATTTAAATTTAATTCAATGTGGTTTTCGTTTCTTCTCCGCACTTCTGATATCTCTAGCATATTCTATTTGACCTTGACTTAACTCTTCTTCCAACTCCAGTAACCACTCTTCGGCTCCTAGAGTTTCGCTTAGTATCATATTCCTTATAGAATAAAAGTTAACGGATCCGAGATACTAGGTAAATCGACTCCTTTTTAATTATAAGATTACTTTTACGATTGCAGGTATACGAAACGTTTCGAAATTCATCCTTCTATGCGACGTAAGATATCGCTGAGTGATTGATTATCTGTCGCACTCGAAAACGAATCGGTTGCCTGTTGCAGATCGTTTTAGATAATATCAGTAACATGCTGGATACCGAAGACACTATCTTGCGTTTGCGTATTTTCCGGATGTATTCGAAACCTACGGTCTACATAAGATTAGGGCAGCTTATCGGACTGTTTGGAGTAGTTTTCAAACTGTCTCTGTTCTTGTAGCAACTTCAAACTTCATAACAGTTGGTTCATGACAAATGCAGTGGTAGAACGCATTTCTGCGCAGTGAAATGGCTCTGATGGCTGCCTCTGATTGTGAACGTTTTGTAATGGGTTCGTAATTATCATCAGGCCGTCGAAATCTGGGTACTTATGAAAGAAAGTTTTACCTTGGAACTGTACTGTTGCTCAAAGTCCGATATTGTGACATACGTACTCTTTTAAAATATAGCGTTGCAGCGGCAGGGGGGCATATACAGGAACGGAAAGCTTATGTAGGAGATAGTTTCTGAAGACTATTCTCACGTTCCAAGTCATTACCATTACCATTATTATTGCAGCTGAAATACAGCTGTAAAATTGACGAGAGCTTTTCTGATAATACACACGTAGGAAATTCCGCTATCCAGCGGATAGAGCAGTAAGATCTTCAGTTATCAAAATCGTACATTTCAGTATTTGCAAGATCATCTACATCTGATTCAGGTTCTGCGAGTTACTGTGTACAGAATACTGTTCCTGTTCTTACTGCCACACGCCCTATCTTACGTAATGGACGATAACCCACACAAATGATAGTTTATATCTACATTAATGCAATGAACTGCCTTCATGAGTCCTGTGTGAGTGCTATGTTGATATCTCAGACAGTCTTAAATTGCTCTGTGAAAAATGATACTTGAAATATGGAAAGGAGTTTCCCTGGAGCAATCGGCCTTTATTGTGTGACGCTTACCATTTGAGGCTGTGCAACATAACACGGAAGAGCAAACTTACATACTATTATTCTTTGTTTAAGCTCCCCAATTGTAACTGATCCCGCAGAATCGATAAATGCCGATATTTTAACAGTGAAGTCATCTAATGCGGAAAAACTAACTCCAGACAGAGAAGCAGCTGTCATTTTACTGACGAAGCAATGTCATTAATGTGCTCAATCACTCAAGGTATGCAGAGAAAATTGAAATAATCCTGTCCAGTGGCTCCTGTTTTGCCGCAATTCTCTGCCATTTCTCTCGGCAGTAGTATTGACGGACTGCAAAGCCGAAAATCTGACACATATACATATTTGAGCAGCAGCTATCCGACATTTTGATCTGCGATCTGCCATATGCTTCCTTATCTTATTCATTGAAGGAATGGCGTGGCGTGTTACAGCTGTGAATCACTCTGTAATCAAAAAATATTCAGTTTGTATGCCCAGTGAAGGCCTGTGCTTCGCATTCGTCTTTATCAATGGTTTCGCAATTCTGTGATGTTTTGAAGATAAAATCCGATATTTTTCCCATTTCCCCGCAATTAAAGCTCATTGTGACGAACCATCAATTTATATGACAGCCTTGATCTACACTTGATAATGTCGGCCTACTTATGAATACAAGGTGTCACAGCGTCAGAATTATAAGGATAATAAAGAATGCCTAAACTGCGTATTTTGAAATAAAGTATTGATAGAAATAAATCTTCTGTTTGTTATTAACATAAATAACATACGTTTTGCAGCAACAATTTAAACGCATATAAACTCTTCACAGTGACGACCGCATGTATACCAGTGCAGTCATGGACAGAGATGAACTCCGAGCTTTATACCGTTGCTAGCAGTGCTCGGACATGCTATTTGCGCTGCGGTGACAAAAGGTATGGGATACCTCCTAATATCGCCTTGGGTCTCCATGAGCCTGGCGTAGTGCAGAAACTCGACGTGGTATGGACTCAACAAGTCGTGTGAAGTCCCTTGAAGAAATACTGACCATGCTGCCTCTATTGCGAAAGTGATACCGGTGCAGGACTCTGCGCACAAACTGAACTCTCGATTATGACCCGTATGTGTTCGATGAGATTCATATCGGGTGATATGCTTGGCCAAATCTCAAATTGTCCAGAGTGCTCTTCAAACCAATCATCAGCAATAGTGGCCCACTTACGTGGTGAGTTGTCATCCGTAAAAATTCCACTGTTGTTAGCGAACATGAAATCCATGAACGGTCTCCAAGAAGCCGAACATAAACATTTCTAGTCATTGGTCGGTTCAGTTGGACCAGAGGACTCAATCTATCCCATGTAAACACAGCCTACACGATTACGGAGCCACTACCAGCTTGCACAATGACTTGCGGACAATTTGGGTCCATGGCCTCGCGCGGTCTGTACAATACTCGAACGCTACCATCAGCTCCTACCACGTGAAATCGGGACTCTTCTGACCAGGCCACGGTTTTTCAGTCGTATACTATCCAATCCATATGCCCACGAGACCAGGAGAGGCACTGCAGGCGATTTCGTGCTCTTCGAAAAGGCACTCGCATCAGTCGTCTGCTGCCGTAGCCCATTAACGCCAGATTTCGTCGTACCGTTCTAACGGGTACGTACGTCGTACGTCCCACATTGTTTTCTCCAGTTATTTCATGCAGTGTTGCTTCTCTGTTAGCACTGACAACTCTAAGCAAACGCCGCTAATCTCGGTCGTTAAGTGATAACCGTCAGCTACTGCGTTGTCCGTGGTGAGAGGTGATGCCCGAAATTTGGTATTCTCGTCATACTATTGACACTCTGAATCTCGGAATATTGAATTTCCTAACGATTTCCGAAATGGAGTGTCCCGTGCGTCGCAAACCTTTTCACATGAATCAGCTGAATACAAATTACAACCCCGCGAATGCACGGTAGAGCCTAAAAAATGGTACACCTGCCTAATATCGTGTAGGGCCCCCATGAGCACGCAGAAGTGCAGCAACACGACGTGTATGGACCCGACTATTGTCTGAAGTAGTGCTGGAGGGAATTAACAGCATGACTCCAACAGGGCTGTCCATAAATCCGTAAGAGTACGAGAGGCTGGAGATCTCTTCTCAACAGAACGTTGCAAGGCATCCCACATATGCTCAATAATGTTCATGTCTGGGGTGTTTGGTGGGCAGCGGAAGTGTTTAAACTCAGAAGAGTGTTCCTGGAGCCACTCTGTAGCAATTCTGGACGTGTGGGGTGTCGCATTGTCGTGCTAGAACTGCCCAAATCCGTCGGAATATACAATGGACATGAATGGATGCAGGTGAGCAGACAGGATGCTTAAGTACGTGTCACCTGTCAGAGTAAACGTAACAGGGGTCCCATATCACACCACCTGCACACGCCCCAAACCATTACAGAGCCTCCACCAGCTTGAACAGTCTCCTGCTGACATGCAGGATCCATGGATTCATGATGTTGTCTCGATACCCGTACACATCCATCCGCTCGAAACAATTTGAAACGAGACTCGTCCGAATAGGCAACACATTTTCAATCATCATCAGTCCAATGTCAATGTTGACGGGCCCAGGCGAGGCGTAAAGCTTTGTGTCGTGGAGTCATCAAGGGTACACGAGTGGGCCTTCGGCTCCGAAAGCCTATATCGATAATGTCTCGTTGAGTGGTTCGCATTGTTGACGGTCCAGCATTGAAATCTACAGCAATTTGCGGAAGTGTTGCGCTTCTTCGTGCAGGATCTTTTTCCGGCCGCAGCGATGTCTGAAATTTAATGGTCTACCGGATTCCTGATATTCACGGTACACTCTTGAAATGGTCGTACGGGAAAATTCCCACTTTATCGCTACGTCCGAGATGCTGTGTCCCACCGCTCGTGTGCCGACTATAACACGACGTTCAAGATCACTTAAATCTTGATAACCTTCCATTGTAGCAGCAGTAACCGATCTAAAAAGTGCGCCAGACACTTGTTGTCTTATATCAGCGTTGCCGACTGCAGCTGCGTATATTGCCTGTTTACATATCTCTGTATTTGAATACGCATGCCTATACCAGTTTCTTTGGCGCTTCAATGTATCTTGTGTATGCGATACTGCCGCCATCTCTATATGTGCATATCGTTACCTCATGACTTACGTCACCTCAGTGTATGATAGGTGTTTAACTCCTGACATGAAACCCGTGCAAAAGAGAAGTTTTGTTGTCCCAAGGTGGCAATATAGTCTGTGAAGAAGACAATTTTAAATTGTTAGAAGAGAGAGCGGATGGCGGGCTTTCTTGTAGGTATCATATTCAATCCCTTGCGCAAAACTGAATGCTGCTATCTTTAGTATAAGAATGATCTCCGCTGTCTGAAACAGACTTCTTCGCTTGACTTACTTTCATTCTGTTATATCGTACTGTGATATATTTTGGGCCAACTCTGTGCACTCGCCAAAAATATTCTTGGCCCAAAAGCAAGGGAGAAAGTTTAGGGTTTAACGTCCCGTCGACAGTGTGATCATTAGAGACGGAGCACAAGATCGGAATGTTTCAAGTATGTGGAAGGAAATCGGCTATCCCGTTTCAAAGGAACCACATCAGTATTCGCCTGGAGCGATTTAGGGACATCACGAATAATCTAAATGAGAAGTTTCGCACTCTGTTTTGAACAGTACTCCTTCAGAATGCGATTCCATTGCTGCTAACCACTGAGTCACCTCGCTCAGTCTCGTAGCCCAGAGAACGGTGGTGTTAGTTCACAAACTTCGTGTAAGCTGTTTGTAAAGGTGTCTTTAATTCTAGCTCTGCCATTCCTGTACATTCCATCATGGAATTTGTTGTTGGCTGTATTGTCATATATGGGCTGAGATCACGAAAGTCAGGGGATACCGATATTCACATATACAGATGGCGGTAGTATCGCTTACACAATGTATATAAGAAGGCAGTGCATTAACGAAGCCGTCATTCGGACTCAGGTGATTAATGTGAAAAGGTCTCCGACGTGGTTATGGACGCACGACTGGATTTAACGCCGGCCGGACTGGCCGAGCGGTTCTAGGCGCTACAGTCTGGAGCCGCGCGACCGCTACAGTCGCAGGTTCGAATCCTGCCTCGGGCATGGATGTGTGTGATGTCCTTAGGTTAGTTAGGTTTAAGTAGTTCTAAGTTCTAGGGGACTTATGGCCTCAGCAGTTAAGTCCCATAGTGCTCAGAGCCATTTGAACCATAGTGCTCAGAGCCTGTGTACAACAGAACTGGAACACGGAATGGTTGCTGGACCTGGGCACATGCGACATTCCATTTAGGAAATCATTAGGGAATACAGTATTCCGAGATCTACGGTGTCAAGAGTATGCCGAGAATGCCAAATTTCGGACATTCCTCTCACCACGGGTAACGCAGTGGCTGACGGCCTTCCCTTAATAATAGAGAGCAAGGGCGTTTTCATAGAGTTGTCAGTGCTAACAGACAAGCAACACTGCGTTAAATAGTTTCAGAAAACAATGCGGGCCGCGCGACGAACGTATCCTTTAGTACAAAAAAAATGGTTCAAATGGCTCTGAGCACTATGGGACTCAACTGCTGAGGTCATTAGTCCCCTAGAACGTAGAACTAGTTAAACCTAACTAACCGAAGGACATCACAAACATCCATGCCCGAGGCAGGATTCGAACCTGCGACCGTAGCGGTCTTGCGGTTCCAGACTGCAGCGCCTTTAACCGCACGGCCACTTCGGCCGGCTTTAGTACAGTATTGCGAAATTTAGAGTTAATGGGCTATGGCTAACGACCGACTCGAGTACCTTTGCAAACGGCAAGACATCGCAGCAGCGCCTCTCCTGGGCTCGTGACCATATCGGCTAGACACTAGACGACTGGAAAATCGTGGCCTGCGCAGAAGAGTCCACAATGATGGTTGGGTTCGAGTGTGGCGTAGACCGCATGAAGCCATGCAACCAAGTTGTCAACAAGTCATTGTGCAAGCTGGTGGTGCCTCCATAAGGGTGTGGGCTGTGTTTACATGGAATGGATTGGGTCCTGTGGTCCAACTGAACCGATCCTTTACGAGAAATGTTTATGTTCTGCTACTGGGAGGCCATTTGAAGCCATTTGAAGCCATTCACGGACTTTATGTTCGCAAACAACGATGGAATGCACAACACCACTGCGCCACTGTTGTTCGTGATTGGTTTGAAGAACATTCTGGATAATTTGAGTGAATGATATGGCCACGCAGACCTAATCGTGCACAAAATCCTGCACCGGCAACACGTTCGTAGTTATGGACTATAGAGCCAGCATGGCTCAATATTTCTACAGGGGACCTCAAACGATTTGTTGAGTTTATTCCACGTCGAGCTGCTGCACTACACCGGGCAAAAGGAAGCCCGACACGATATTAGAAGGCATCCCATGACTCTTTCCACCTCAGTGTAAAAGCAGCCGTAACACAGTGAACACTATAGATAACTGATGTGCGACGTGCACTTGGATAACACTTCCTTATCCACTGTACTGAAAGGTGTGCTCTATTCTGCAGGTTTCGTCTTCAGTAGGCATCCAGGAGAAGTGAAAAAAACTTAGTGATAAACCCCAACTATCCAGATCGAGGACGAAAAGTTTCCTTGTGGCAAACTCCTATTGTGTACAGTTCCTCTGTTACGTGTTATTTATTTGTGCGTTCTCTTATAATTTTGAAGTATTTTGTTAATTATTTAATTCCCTTGTTTATAAATTTCCTGAGCATCATTCTGGGAAATATGTGGTGACTCATTCCAACAACAAAAACTTTTGGCTCTCATGGGCCTGTGGAACGTGATAGACCAATAAATAAATAGAGTAAAATAAAATAAATGGTGGCAAACCATCTAGTATTCAATAGCATTACATTGGCAAGTGATTTGCTGCACTGTGACCCGTTCTTGCAATGTTGCAGTCACCAGTAGGTGATGGTTGAGACCTCATGCTCTGATACCAAAATAGCATATTGTGGTAACTTAGTCGATGAAACACAGCTGCAGTAACATGCAACATCTCATTTGCGACGAATCGGATTCATGAAGTGAACAGCGTTGCGAAACGAACTCTGTCTCAGCAGCGAAAGTCGTCATTAAACGTAAACACAAAGTCCAAAGCACTTTGCTAGATAGTCCAGTCAACGAATGAAGATTAGGAGGAAGAGTCGTGTAGTCGCAAAATACGTGGGAGAGCCACGAACAATATACTAGAAATCCTGACTGATGTGGTATGGGCTTTGGGAGCGGGGGTGGGAGTTGAGGCTTATGTTTAAGGTCAACTTTTTATGTATTTCTCGAATAACTCTAAAACCGTGGCTTCCAGCGAAAATATTTCCCGGTACGAAATTAAACTACATTAAATTTTCCTACAAAAAAGGTCTTATTCGTTTTTTCTCTAGACCCTTTAGTTTCAGCGTTGCTGTGGATGAAAAATCGCAAATTATTAAAAATGTTGTTTAATTGGTGTAAAATTAATGTTTAATTTTAAATGAAGCGAGTTAATAACAGTTCTTAAATGTGTGTACCACATCAAATGCGTATTAAGGCATAAATTGTGTTATATTAGTGTAATAGAATGAGGGGGTGGTCACATGAGGGGATAGGTCGCCAGATTCTGGTCACACACTTCCCTACTACGTCACAAGAAGCAACTAGAGGGTTTTTCACAACTTTATACTCTTCTGTCATCTCCGAGGTAGGTTTCTCGCCCCCCCCCCCCCCTCCTCTTGCCCCACTTGTTTCCCCGCCATAGTTCCCCTCCGTATTCCTGGAAGGAGTACCAAGCCCGCTGGTTTGGGGCGAAATATTTTCCCCATTACTTGGTTTGTTTCAGGGCAGACACGGAGAATTTCACCATATCAAACCGCTCTTTTTTGTAGTACATATCGAATGGAAGTTTGGTGAAGCTGACTCACTGAGTAAGATGCAATCTGATTTCCTACTGATTAAAACCTCTTCTGCGGGTCAATCGGCTTCCCTTTGTGCTTGCGAGTGCTTAGGGGAGATCCTGGTAAGCATTACGCCTTACCCGTCCTTCAGTAAGACCCAGGGCATTATTTTGCACAGGAGACTCCTTCTTCAGTCTGATGACGAACTCAGGAACAATTTGGAACGGCGAGGTGTTCATTTCGCCTGGCGAGCCCAGAGAGGTCCTAAGAACAATTGCGTTGATACCAGAGCTTTCATGCTGGCTTTTGAGGGTGATACCCTTCCGGAAGAACTCAGAGTTATGATTTACCATTGTGACGTAAATCCCTACATCCCACCTCCCATGCGCAATTTTCGGTATCTCCGTTTTGGTCACATGTCTCCGCGATGTGAGGTGAATCTTGTTCGTGGCGACTGCGGCTGTCGTCTGCACGTGGGAAGTCCTTGCACCCCACTGCCCAAGTGTATGAGCTATTCAGCCCACATTCTCCTCACTCACCGAATTTTCTGACCTATAAAAAGGAAAGGAAGGTTCTGGAATTCAAACCTCTCAACAATCTATCCTGAGGCCTGGTAGAATTTCGACTATCTCCATCCGGTATCTTTAACGTCTGCTTTTGCTTCTGTTGCGTCCTTTCATCCTCCTTCTTCAACCTCCTTACATTCATCGTGTCCCCCTTGCATTTCCTCCTCCCTGGCGGGTCTCTTTCCCTCCCTTCATGGAACTGTTCCTTTTCCTTGGTCAGAGAAGAAACCCTCTTCTCTGTAACCCACTAAGGATGGGGCTCCCTCCGTCTAGGAACCGCTCTCTCCAGTGTATCCAGGACACGAGACCTGTTACTTCGATTCAGAAATGGGACCTACAATCTGTGGGCCTCAAGGTCACTCGTTCTCTTTCGGATCCTGATATTGCCATGACTTGTTCTCTTCGCGACCACACCTTCTCTCGCCCTCCAAAGGAGAAGAATAAAATGCATAAGTCTCAGGAAAAGGCCCCCCGTCGTCCCAGGGGTGTCGCCCTCTCCCTCTCAATCAGGATCCGATCTTAGCTTCATGGATTTAATTTGGTCCTTACAGGTGACAGGTAGTGACTGGTCACAATCGCTGATTCTGGCCATTTCGATGTCCATCCGGCCTCTTGTGCTACTCTACTGCAATGTCTAACAATACCACCACTTGCAAAGTAGGTTAGAAATCAGATTAATAATGTTGCTCACGCAGCATATGTTCGCTTTATCGGGCAACGAAAAAGTTATTGACTGTGGATGGAATCGTCGGGATGGAAATAATGAAGTCACTGTAAAAAAGTCATAAATTTTGGCACTTTTCTTGAATGGATTCCCACGTAGATTTCGTCGAAGTTGTTATGGCTCATCTTGTTGATTCTAGGGTGATTCCACTTTGACTGCTAGAAGGTCCAGATCTGTATTTTAGCAATATTTGAAGACCTAACAAACGCGTTTTTCAGGAAATTCTTAATGATCAAACAATCCCAGATCAGAACAATGGTATGGTAGAAATAATTTTTGACTTGGTGTTCACGATCCACATTTTTATTAAACTTCTTGTAAACTCACATATACTTCTTCTTAATTGTCACATCATGAAGAAAACAGTTTTGTATCAATCTTCGTATATTTAATTTCCACTTTAACCAAACACAAGACCTGACTGTTCTCTTACAAAGCGAAATAACAAGTTAACTTCTGCAAAGTGAAACAAAAGACTGCTCTGTGCGCATTCGCGCCAAAACGGTTACAATTAAGTCAAAGATTATGACAGTCTCACAGAAATGAATACACACAAGAACCATATCACTGTAATATATTGATACATCGGAGTACCTATACATTAATAAAACCAAATGTGAATATTGTCACAAAAATATGTCTGTTACTTCGCAGAAAAGTAGTACGATATTACTGGTATCGAGAACTGGGGTTGGAGTGCCGTAATGGTCACGTAAATAAAGAAACCATTACAAATGGAACTGTAATAGTTACCATCGTCACCTTCCGGAATAGCAGTCTCTTCTTTGTCTCTACTCTGTAGCTTGTGTTGTATTGATGGATTCTCGTTTGATGGATACTCATTCGCTGACTCTGTGTAGTTTCCAAGCCTTCTGCTGGAACTGGGTCAGCAATTTATGAGCCTCTGTATGCACAGACTGTTGTGGATTGGCAAGAGAGCCAACCCACTATGAGAGGAAGCCGAAAGGCACGCGTTTTAGCTCACGCAGGCTGGCGTGAGGTCTGGAACAGGACAAGGAAGTGAGACTAGCAAAAAAAGGACGTAGCTGTGGAATACTTAACTTTAATCCATAAATGGTGAACATCGCTCTTGACGGTACATGTTTTACAGCATCAATAGTAACTGGTAATGGCGCCTTGCTAGGTCGTAGCAAATGACGTAGCTGAAGGCTATGCTAACTATCGTCTCGGCAAATGAGAGCGTATTTTGTCAGTGAACCATCGCTAGCAAAGTCGGCTGTACAACTGGGGCGAGTGCTAGGAAGTCTCTCTAGACCTGCCGTGTGGCGGCGCTCGGTCTGCAATCACTGATAGTGGCGACACGCGGGTCCGACGTATACTAACGGACCGCGGCCGATTTAAAGGCTACCACCTAGCAAGTGTGGTGTCTGGCGGTGACACCACACAGACACCGTTAGTTCCTGGGTTCCTCTTCATACTGCACTTGAAGTGGTGTCTGTTCTGTTTCATTTAGACTCTGCGGTAACGATATGCAATCTTTATCTCCCTCCAGACTGGCCTCCTACACTTCCTGCTCTTCTTGCCCTCCTTCGACAGCCCCCTCCCCCCTTCCTTCTTCTTGGAGATTTTAGCACCCGTAACGCTCTGTGGTGTGCTACTGCGACTACTGACCAGGACAGGATTGTTGAGGACCTGCTGGCGGGGTTTGATCTCTGCCTCCTCAACACCGGAGCCCCTCACGCACTTTAGTGTGGCACATGTCACTTTCTAAGCCATTGATCTTTTCATCTGAAGCCCTGGATTTGTCCCCTCTATTTAGTGGGAAGATGAGGACGACTTGAGTGACAGTGACCATTTTTCGAACACCTTACATTTTCTTCAGAATCAGTCACTAGATGCCCTTCCAATTGGCCCTTTACTAACACAGACTGGGTTGCTTTTTCCTTGGCTACCATCCCAAGTGCTCTGACACACAACAGCACTTATGAGTCTGTATGAAGTTTGACTGATCCATCCATTCAGCAGCTACTTCAGCGATTCCTTTTTCCTCAGGTTCTCCCAACCAGAAGACAGACAGTGGAGCACCAAAACTGCTGTGCCTATTAAAGACTACTCACTGCCCTCTAATACTACAAATGGCATCCATCTCTTGATCACCTCCTAGCCTTTAGATGGCTTCAGGCCTGGGCCCGTTATCTTCATAACGCCATAAATGGCTCTGTTGCGAGCGATATGTCGCTACCATAGGACTGCATACTCCCTCTTCACAGATATGGGCAACGATCAGGCGCATTTTTATCAGCTGTCCTCCTACGGGTGCCCTGGGAATTTTCCTGAATAGGGCTATCCTCACAAACATGGGCTCTATCGCTGAGCATTTTGCTCAGAATTCCGCTCAGGCCTCAGCATCGGTCCACTATAGGAAATTCCCTTCCCAGTGGCGAGAAAGTGTCTTTATTCCATTTTTGAAATTGGGTAAACTGCCTCTTCAGATAGACAGCTATCAGCCGATCAGTTTAATCAATGTTCTCTGCAAGTTACTTGAACGTCAAAGGCTGTATTGGCTCCTTGAATCCCAGGACCTTTTGGCTTCCACCAAGGGTGGTTGTCACCGAGGCCACTCTACTGCAAGTAATTTAGTCCACCTGGAGTCTGCTATCTGAACGGCTTTTGCCCAACATCTACACCTTGATGCAGTCTTCTTCGATCTGTATATGCTTATGATACGTGAAGGCGCCATTACATCCTCGCCACCTTACATGAAGGGTGCCACTGAGGCCTACTCCTGACTTTTGTCGGGAATTTTCTTTTATGTCGCACTTTGCAGATAAAGGTTGGCGCCTCCCATAGCAACTGCAATTAGTGGCTATCAACTGTCTGGTGGCGGCTGCAGCGCCTACAGTGAACCTCCTCTTTGTATACTGAAGATTTTTGCATATATTTCTGTTCATCCATGATGAGTGTTGCTGATCGCAGAGTAAAATCTTGGGCTCTCACTCACGGTTTCCATTTTTAGACTGCCAAGACCTGCATTATGCATTTCTGTCGTCGCTTTAGACTCCATCCCTCTCCATATCTATACCTTGATGGCCAGTCCTTCAATGTGGTTGTTCTCATCGTTTTAGGGACTGGTTTTTGATGCCAATTGACATGGATTCCCCATCCTTGTCAACTAAAGCGGTCATGTTGGTCGCACCTCAGTGCATTTTGATCCCTCAGCAACACCAGTTGGAGTGTGGATCGGTCTACTCTGATACAGCTCTATACAGCATTGGTCCAGTCCCATGTACGTTGTGGGGGTTCTACATATGGATCAGCATCATCTTGTGGGCTGTGACTGGCAACTGATTACTTAATGGCTGCTGGCAATACTGGCTTTGTGTTGGCAGCCATCTCTTGTGCTCTTGAGCATATCGTTTCCTGCACTGGTGATTCGTTCCTCATCTGTAGCGTCTCTCTGAGCAGTTTGCCAGCTCTTGACCAGTGCTACCCTCACCATCCAAGATTTCCTTTTGCCCTCAAACAATGTGGACACTCGGTGGTCTTTTTCTGGACTGCATGTCACATTGGGCTTCTGGGGAGTAAGCTCGCTGACAGACTGGCCAAACAGGCTACTGGCAAGCCACCTCTTGAGATCGATATTCCGGAATCGTACCTTCGATTGGTATTATGCCGTCAAGTTCCATGTGGGCCTCTCACAAGGAGGATTCCATCATCCTTTGTTGGCTCCACATCAGCCATACTTGGCTGATTCATAGTCTTCTCCTCTGTCACAAGGATCCACCTCAATTTCATTTTGGTGCCTGTATGACGGTGGTCCAAATTTTCCAGGACTGTCCTAACCTAGCCGCTCTGCAATGGACTCTTAAAGCTTTCTCAGCCACTATCCCTGGTGTTAGTCTTCTCTGGGTATTGTTGGATGGTGTGCCTCTGGTAAGTGTTGGGGGGCATGTCACCAATCGCATTTTCTGCCTTTGCGGGCCTCTGGTTGCACCCTGGAAGGGGTACTTTGCTCGCCTTCCTTCCTTTCTCCCCTTTTCTTCTTCGTTGTTCCTTTGTTGACCTTTGGTGGACCTTGCGGTTTTCTTTCCTTGGGTTTAAAACACTAGGCCCTTCTTTGGTGTGTGGAGTTGTTGACTTGCCTGTTCCAGGTAGGAGGGACAGATACCTTAGTCATCCTACAAGGCTGCTGTAGCGTTATTCTGGAAAAGGCTGCTTCACCCATCACAACTACTGCTCGCTTTTCATTTTACAGAGAGGCTTTATCTCATCTGCATTTCTTATCCAGTTCTGTTATGTAAACAGACATAATAACTTCACTAAACCCTTGTTTATGTAGTGGAGGTATTTTCAATTTATTAAAGCATTAGTTATTTGCAGTCGTTAAGTGAACTATTATGCAAGAAAGCTCAACAGCTGTAGCTGCCAACTCTCTGCTACACTGAAGAGTCTGCCCCAAGTGTAGCATACTCTCAATATGTATTTGAGAATGTCGATTCCATTGTCCCCACTATCAATGATTGGAATAGGTTGAGAGACCCGAGCTATTGCAGCCTTCCTTCTCTCCTGAGCTGTATTTCCTTCCCCATATCCACTCCACCCAACCTAGCTCCTCCCCCTTCTACCACCCTCCCCCTCTATTTCTCCTATGGTGTTTCCCTTTAGATGACCAGCTGTTCCCTCGCTTGTGCTATTCATTTTGGGTCTCGTGTCTCATTTTTCAATTCTCCCTTTTTTCGGCTTTTTCTGTTCCGCCTTAGGGTTTGAGGGGAAGGGGCATGGGAGGGGGAGGAGCTAGGTTGGGAAGGATTGGATATGGGGAAGAGAATGCAGCTCAGGAGAGAAGAAAGGCTGCAACAGCCCGCGGCTCTGTGAGTGTCACGCACGCACCCACAAAAGAGCTGTGAACACCCTGGGGGGGGGGGGGGGGGGGTAGAATGACTAAGAATCAATTTCCTCTCTATCAGTGTAGAACATTGTGCAGAGATTTACATAGATTCTGTCCATGTGCGTTTTGCATTAGGAGTAATAGAATTTCAGCCCTGTACCTCACATGCTGTGAAAAGTATTCCAGCCATTGATAGTGGGGACAGCTCTGATGAAGTCTAAACGCTTAATTTTGCTCCCTCTGCGACAGAAATAGTTCACCTAGGTGTCACGGAACTTCATAGATTTCAATGTAAGTCAATACACAAAGTAATACCACGTTTCTTTATGTTTCTTATTGAATGATTGTTTAAGACTGGGAAGGCTTCCAGAGTGTTGGATAACATCATGAGTAATCTTGAATTATTAAGTCCTACTTGGCTGATCAATGTGCTGACCAAGGATCAAGAGCGCCTCCCATGTGAACGATTACAGTAAATCAAGGAATTTCTGGGTTTCAACCGGTGTCAGTTTATTTTTAGGAAGGGACTTTCTGCTGATGACACCATCAAACAAGCACACCACTTAGTTAATAATTCTGCCGGCAAATATTCTGTAGCAATAATGACTGACAATTTAGGCGCCTTCGACAATCTGTGGTGCGCTGCAATGTTTGCGCGCTTGAGGGACGTACGGATTCGCGACATACTATGCCTTATTCTCCGAGATTACTGTCAGGGGAGGGTAACAAAATGAAAAATGGGCTCTGAGCACTATGAGACTTAACTTCTGAGGTCATCAGTCCCCTAGAACTTAGAACTACTTCAACCTAACTAACCTCAGGACATCACACATATACATGCCCGAGGCAGGATTCGAGCCTGCGACCGTAGCGGTCGCGCAGTTCCAGACTGTAGCGCCTAGAACCGCTTGTCCACCCCGGCCGGCAACAAAATGAAAAGCTGGCAGTCGTAAAGTAATCAAATGTATTAACAAATGGAAGTGGAAAGAATGGATCTTAGAGCGGCGGAAGTAGTAGAAGAAGCAACTCAAGAAAAAATCCGCATTCCATCTAACTAGCAACAAGCGGCAGAGTGGTCAGCGTCTGTTCACCAGAGGTGCGGCTGGAAATACTTTCCTCGCAACTATAAACGTCGAGAAGTATTTTTAGGGGACTTGTTCCTCTAACTTAAAAATCAGTCAGCTATGTATATGCACTTTGTAAGAGATTTTATCCCAGGGAGTAACCAGTCTCCCATATCCAAGGAAATAAAAAGTGGAATTCGGATTCTGAGGGCCTACAGCACTGTACAAAGGATGAGTCGGACCATCTTGAAAGCTGCCTTAAACAACAAACACGTAAAGTCAGAAACATAAACATAAATTACATTGCTTCTTTTACTGTAAATTCACACATCAAAAAACGAAAACTAAAATTTTAATAAATTTTGCAAAGAAAAAGAACACAATGATAATAGCACTGTAAGAAACAAGACTGACTGATTCACATCCCATCGTTTCAGAAGCATTCAAGATATTTAAGGGAAAATAATGAAAAACAGCTATGAAGAATCTACCTCAATTTGGAAGTTGTTTAAATGTAAACAGAAACATATTTAACTCAATAATGGAATTTAAATCAGATAATGGAAGACATTCCAGGCTAACATTTAAATCGTAAAATAAAGTTTACACTATTTTAAACAAGTATGCACGAACAATTCAGGAATACTCAGAAAGAGCAAAGGAAAAACAAATTGGCAAAATGTGTCAAACACCCTAGATCATCGAAAAACCCGTAATACTACTTGAAGACTTTAACGCTCAAACAGGCAAAGAACGTTAACACAGAACATAGTAGGAAAATTCTCTGCACGTAAAAGAAGTAACGCAAACGGAGAAAGACTCTTTTAAGTCTGTGCACACAGTATAACACAGTACCAAAATCTACATTTTTCAAAAAGACTTCCTGGAAAAAAACCTACGTGGGTATCACCAAATGCGATTTGTTATGAAAGTCAACTAGATCACGTTGCTATGAGTAGACACTCTTCAGTGGAAGCACTCAATGTAAAAGTTGCTAAAATTGCTGGTTTAGATTCAGACCACTACCTATCTATCATTAAGTTCAAGGTTAGATCAATATTTATAAAAAAGAACCAATACCAATTCACAAAATTTAACATAGAGACGTGATCTAAAGAAAATTATTTTAAAATGCTTTTGGACAAACGAATACCTAAATGCAGGGAACAACTCCAAAAAGGAAGCATTCATACTGCAGAAGACACTATTCTTCTCAAAAACAAATGGAAAAATACCTGGTGGAATGACAAGTGTGATGAATCAGTCGTAAAGAGACACTTTCTTGGAATATCTGAGACTCAAATAAAAATGAGAATAACAGGGAAAATTGTATAGAAACCAGGAAACTTGCATGAAAGGGTCTCAAAAATATCAGAGTACAATGTATAAAAGTTCAACTAACGTCAGTTGAATCATACCTTAAGCAGAACAACACAAGAGCTTGAATGAAACACTCAAAAATAGTTTACAGAAGTACAAATAACCGAGTTTACAGTTTACAGATCCAAAAACACAGAAGGCTGCATATAATAACACTGAGAACAGAATAAGAAATACATAACTGCGATCCACCAAAATAAAAATTTAATTTTGATAACGTAATCCAAATACAACCAAATTCAAAGTCACCAACAATAGAAGAAATCAGAGAAATTATTAAACTGGTTAAAAATAGCAAAGCATCAGGAGAAGATAATACGGTTTAATTATGGAAACACTCTAGTGACAACATTATTCTGTGTCTAACAGAAATCATCATTGAAATTTGGACAACAAACAGCTTACCGTCAACATGGACATCCACATCTACATCTACATTACTACTCTGCAATTCATAATTAAGTGTGTGGCAGAGGGTTCATCGAACCAGCTTCAAGCTATTTCTCTACCGTTCCACTCTCGAACAGCACGCAGGACAAACAAACACAGATCTTTCTGTGCGAGCTCTGATTTCACTTTTATTACAAGGATCATATGTAAATGGGTGCCAACAAAATACACTGCCGGAAAAAATTGTACATCTAGAAAGACGACGTCGATTTTGATCCGTTGACGGCAGCTGCCACCTGAGGGATGATAGATGTACCGAAAACGGTTTCAACGTCGTCCGCAAATGGATAGCGTAGTGGCAGATCTACCAGGTCGCCATTTGGGTCTACCCTTTAATAGGGAATGCTCACAGCCAGACGGGTCAATGTGGTATATACGTGTGAAGCAAGCTGGCAACCATACGTGCTTCCTACAGCCAGCTGAGCGAGATTGAAAGGGATCAAATTGTGACCTTCCGAGTGGGGGGTGGTCCTTTCGGAAAACTGCCACACAAATTGGACGTGCTGTCTCAGCTGAGCAACGATGCTGGTATCGGTAATCACGTGAGCATTCTCACAACTGTAGACGAGGTTCTGGACCTCTACGCAGCACAGACGGCCGCGAGGATCTTCGTATTTTAAAGTTAGCAATGACAGTTCGTACAGCCACCACAGCACAGGTAAGAGGCATGTGAGCCCATACGTGTCAACTTGAACTGTTGCCAACCGGTTATTAGCAGTGGGACTACGGGCACGCACACCTTTAGCGCGTCTTCCACTCACACCACAGCATCGACGTGCACGGCTCGACTGGTACCGTCAGAGGATCACTTGGAAGGTGGAATGGCGCGCTGTGGTCTTAACGATGAAAGCAGATTCTGCCTGTACACAAGTGACAGTCGTTTGTGCGTACGACACCGATCTGGCCTTGTAGACTGCATTCGTCCAAGACACACGGCCCCACCCCAGGCCTTGTGGTCTTGGATGAGGTAATCTGCAACTCTCGTTCATCTTTGATGTTTCTGGAGGGGACGCTAACCAGCGCTCGGTACGTGCAGAACCTTGTTAGATCCGTTCCTTTTCCGTTCTCACAACCTGAAGGTGATGTGTTGTTCCAAGAGAACAATGCTCGCCCACACACTGTCCTTGAAACTCAACGTGCATGTGCAACAACTTCCCTGGCCAGCACGATCTCCATACTTGTCTCCAATCGAATACGTGTGAGATATGATGGGACGAGAAGTGACTTGTCAACCAATAACTCTTGCAGAACTTCGTGCACAGACCGAGCAGGCGTGGCAAAACACATCCCACGACAGTATCCGCTATCTGTACGATCGACTGGATACCAGAGTCAGCGCCTACATTGCGCTTTTGGAGGCTATGCATGTACTAATACGGGTTTCCTTTAATTTACGTCTATGGTCACAAACTTTTTGGTGACAGATTAACGGTTTCGGTCTATAATGACCATCATCAGATCTGCAGAAAAAAAATGGGAAAAAACATAAATACACTCGCAGATTGGTTCAAATGGCTCTGAGCACTATGGGACTTAACATCTGAGGTCATCAGACTTAGAACTACTTAAACCTAACTAACCTAAGGACATCACACACATCCATGCCCGAGGCAGGATTCGAACCTGCGACCGTAGCAGCAGCCCGGTTCCGGACTGTAGCGCCTAGAACCGCTCGGGCACAACGGTCGGCACTCGCAGATTGTCTACAGCTTACAAACAATAAATAGATTATAATGAAAAGTACTACTGACATATATATGCATTTGTTTGTGACCATACACGTAAATTAAAGAAAACTTGTGTTTATATGTGTCACTGTTTTATCCGCGACACTAATACGGGTGTTCCAGCATGGGTCCAAACCCGCTACCTCGAAATCGCTTGTGCTACTGATCTGTAAACGTAATCATTTCATGTAGTCCATATGCACTGCTGCAACTATAAATATTGACTGAACTGGAAACCTCTAAAAGGGTGTACCAATTTTTCCCAGTAGTCTATTTTCGTAATCGAAGGAGATAGTTGGTGACTGAAATTTCGTGGAAAAATCCTGCTACATCGAAAAACGCCTTTGTTTTATTGATTGTCACCCCCAACTCGTGTGTCACATCTGTGACACTCTCACCCTTATCTGACGATAATACAAAACGAACTGTCCTTCTCTGAACTTTTCTATGACCTCCGTCGATCCTATCTGATGCGGATCCCACGTTGCGCAGCAATACTCCAGAAGAGGACGGACAAACTTAGTGTAGGCAGTCTCTTTAATAGACCTGTTTGTTCTTCTACGTGTTCTGCCAATAAATCGCAGGTTTTGGTTAGCTTTTCCCATAACATTATCTATGTGATCGTTCCAACTGAAGTTATTCGTAGCTGTAATCCCTAAGTATTTACTTGAATTCACAGCCTTCAGATTTGTATGGTTTGCCGTGTAACCGAAATTTTGCGGGTTCCTTTTACTACTCATATGGATGACTTCACACTTTTTGTTATTTAGAGTCAATTTCCACTTTTAGCACGATACCGATGTCTTCTCTAAATCATTTTGCAATTCGTTTTGATCATCTGATGCCTTTACGAGACGGTAAAGAACAGCATCATCTGTAAACAATAAGAGGGCCGCTCAGACTGTCTCCAGAATCGTTTATATACAGGGTGTTACAAAAAGGTACGGTCAAATTTTCGGGAAACATTCCTCACACACAAAGAAAGAAAATATGTTATGTGGACATGTGTCCGGAAACGCTTACTTTCGATGTTAGAGCTCATTTTATTACTTCTCTTCAAATCACATTAATAATGGAATGGAAACACACAGCAACAGAATGTACCAGCGTGACTTCCAACACTTTGTTAGAGGAAATGTTCAAAATGTCCTCCGTTAGCGAGGATACATGCATCCACCCTCCGTCGCATGGAATCCCTGATGCGATGATGCAGCCTTCGAGAATGGCGTGTTGTATCACAGCCGTCCACAATACGAGCACGAAGAGTCTCTACATTTGGTACCGGGGTTGCGTACACAAGAGCTTTCAAATGCCCCCATAAATGAAAGTCAAGAGGGTTGAGGTCAGGAGAGCACGGAGGCCATGGAATTGGTCCGCCTCTACCAATCCATCGGTTACCGAATCTGTTGTTGAGAAGCGTACGAACACTTCGACTGAAATGTGCAGGAGCTCCATCGTGCATGAACCACATGTTGTGTCGTACTTGTAAAGGCACATGTTCTAGCAGCACAGGTAGAGTATCCCGTGTGAAACTATGATAACGTGCTCCATTGAGCGTAGGTGGAAGAACATGGGGCCCAATCAAGACATCACCAACAATGCCTGCCCCAACGTTCACACAAAATTTGTGTTAATGACGTGATTGCACAATTGCGTGCGCATTCTCGCCAGCCCTCGCATGTTGGTTGTGAAAATTTACAATTTGATCACGTTGGAATGAAGCCTCATCCGTAAAGAGAACATTTGCACTGAAATGAGGATTGACACATTGTTGGATGAACCATTCGCAGAAGTGTACCCGTGGAGGCCAATCAACTGCTGATAGTGCCTGCACCCGCTGTACATGGTACGGAAACAACTGGTTCTCCCGTAGCACTCTCCATACAGTGACGTGGTCAACGTTACCTTGTACAGCAGCAACTTCTCTGACGCTGACATTACGGTTATCGTCAACTGCACGAAGAATTGCTTCGTCCATTGCAGGTGTCCTCGTCGTTCTAGGTCTTCCCCAGTCGCGAGTCATAGGCTGGAATGTTCCGCCCTCCCTAAGACGCCGATCAATTGCTTCGAACGTCTTCCTGTCGGGACACCTTCGTTCTGGAAATCTGTCTCGATACAAACGTACCGCGCCACGGCTATTGCCCCGTGCTAATCCATACATGAAATGGGCATCTGCCAACTCCGCATTTGTAAACATTGCACCGACTGCAAAACCACGTTCGTGATGAACACTAACCTGTTGATGCTACGTACTGATGTGCTTGATGCTAGTACTGTAGAGCAATGAGTCGCATGTCAACACAAGCACAGAAGTCAACATTACCTTCCTTAAATTGGATCAACTGGCGGTGAATCGAGGAAGTACAGTACATATTGACGAAACTAAAATGAGCTCTAACATGGAAATTAAGCGTTTCCGGACACAAGTCCACAAAACATCTTTTCTTTATTTGTGTGTGAGGAATGATTCCTGGAAGTTTGGCCGTACCTTTTTGTAACACCCTGTATATTAGGAGCAGAAGAGGGGCCATAACACTTTCTTGGGAATCGCCAGATATTAATTCCGTTTGACTCGATAGCTATCCGTCAATTGCCTGGAACTGTGACCCTTCTAACAAAAAATAACCGAATCAAGTCGGACAACTGAGACGATACTTCGGTACGCAATTTGGTTGAAGTCGCTTGAGAGGAACGATGTCAAAAACCTCTTGGAAATGGAATCAGTTAGAGATCCCCCGTCAATACCGCTTGTTACTTCATGTGAACAAAGAGCTAAAGAGCTCGTTGTGTTTCACAATAACGATATTTTCTGTATCCGTGCTGACCATTTGTCAATAAATCTTAAAGTCCGAATACAGTATGTGTTCCAAAATTATACTGCAAATCGACGGTGACAAGGTTTTGTAATTCAGCGTATTAATCTTATTTCGTTTCTAGACTATTGGTGTGACATTCTAACATCAATAAACACCCCACCACCAACCGTATTTGATCTATCCTTTCTGAACATCGTTAGGTCCATTGTAAAAATTTCGGCTGAACGTATCTCCTGCTTTAAGCAGCTTTCAGTACCTGTGACTATTTGAGATTCAATGCTTTCTATTGACGCTTGGAGCTCTGGTTCTTTGCCAACACAGCGGCGGCAGTTAACAAGTACAATACCGACTGTTGCTCTGTTGCTAGGTCTACCCTCCTGTGTTTGCCCTTCACCCTTTTAGATTGATAACCTTTCTGCAGTTTACTAAGACCCTCTGACCTAAGAAAAAAGAAAAAAACTGCCCAGTCCACTCGTGTAGCCGCCACCTACGTGTAGTAGCCCCCTGACCTATTGATCCTTTCAAAGCTGAATTTCGGCCGGCGCCGTTTCAGCTCAGTTCGCCTTGGTGCTCACTGCAGGCCTCATGTTATCACCACGATGTTAAACGTCAGTTTTCCTGTATGAGGATGATGTTCCCTGCATCCCGTTCTATTTTTAAGCACATCCTTCATCAGAAGGACGTGCTTTCCTTCGGGAACTTTTTTCTGACACAGTATCAGTCTATCTGCTACCCTGGTACGAAAGTTGTTTTTTCTTAGAGATAGACAAGTTTTCTGCATTTCGTCTATATTCCAACCAACTTCGCACGATGGCAAAGTCAGCAGCATGAAAAATCATCCCCAGATGCCATTTTAGAGATATGACAAAAACTCCGTAGTAGCTTATAAATTGATCAAACAGATCTACATCACTCAATTCGTGATTATATCTTTTCACTATTTCAGGTCCTTCTCCTTTCACATATTTGCGGCCATTTTTATCGTAACGCTCAACTGCATTAACTGAGCTTTAATCAACAAAGTTTGAACGCAACACAACTGGTGTAATGTCTACCCATTACACATTGTAATGACAACAACACTAGTGATTTCTACATAGAAATCTCTGGTCCGTTTCATTATTGTTTTATCATCTGAAAATGGCAAGTTCTTTCTAAATCTGTTTTGTCGGTTAGTACCTGCTGCATTGATACCTTGAGATTTCAGTACTTGAAATAGATGATAAGAAGCAAAGAAGTTGTCAAAGTATAGTTTATGACGTTTCCGTTTTAAAAGTGGAACAGAAAATCCTAAAACAACAGCAGCACCTAATCCATATTTTTTGTAGCATGGAGTATTTAGTTCAGTTCTAGCACCTTGATACAAAAGAAAAACATGCACAATTCTACTCTTTCCAAGCAGCCTGAAGACTTTGATTTCCCATGGGCTTGGTTTGCAGAAAACTTCCCAGTGAATGGAATAATTCCTTCATCCACACAAACATTTTCTTCTATATGAAGTTCACTGCAGCGTATTCGAATGGCTGTTTAAATTGGCTACACTTTGTAAAATTCATCCTTATTTTCAGGTGGCTTCTCCAAATAGTTTAGCGAATTTAAATTTGGTCGTAACTCAAAAAATCTGTCGCTCGACATGTTTTCCCAAAATACAGTTACGATCAGGGTTGCATCCCAATACATAAGTACTCTGGGAAATGTCAAAGTGAAAGTCAGTATATGCATACGGAACACCACCTCCAGTTCTTCAGGAGTTTTCTGTTTGAATGGGTATTTGTCTTGTTGGAATGCATAATATTAGCATAAACTACCATGCTACGGAACAAATAATCAGGTAATATCTTTTGAAGTATTGTATCGGTGGATCAGATGCTTCAAAGTTTGGAGCTCCGTAAGTTTCTGTAATGCAGGCTAACCAGTCATGTAGCATTGCGGCGTTTGTGCTTTTGCTTCCCTCGCTCGCAGCTTGTGTGGCAATGCACGACTGGTGTGTCTTCCGCTACATCGACGGTACGCCGTGTTGACATTCCGATCAGCACACCGGCCCAGAGCTGGCCTCCTTGGCTCTGAGCTCGCCGCGTAGTAGTTTAAAAAATTTAGGTGTGTACACCGAAATTGTTCTGCGGCGCAACAAAAAGTATATTTTTTGAGAATTTTCCTAGGTTACGAGTGTTGAGCAAGTTACTTTAGCGCATATTATAACTAACATATCCCGCGCGACTGCTACGGTCGCAGGTTCGAATCCTGCCTTGGGCATGGATGTGTGTGATGTCCTTAGGTTAGTTAGGTTTAAGTAGTTCTAAGTTCTAGGGGGCTGATGACCGCAGATGTTAAGTCCCATAGTGCTCAGAGCCATTTGAACCATTTGAACTAACATATCGCGTGATATTTAGTTTTCCCTTTCAGCAAGGTGTATATTGTCTGCAGTTATCGCAGACGAATGCTATTTACGAGACTGTTAGCGATTATAACCTCAAGTGAAGTGTCAGGAAATTAGTAACTTTCATCCCAGATTTTTCTGTTACTATAATATACACTAACGGAAAAAATTGCAGCACCAGAAAAGTTATTAACGTAGAATAATGAAATTTCGGGACCACATTTGTCTATGTAACATATTTAGATGATTAACATAGCAAGATCATAGGTTAATGTAAGTACGAGATAAGCCATCGCAAATGTGAAATTCTGGTACATTAATAACCGGTGTAACCGCCAGAATGTTGAATCGAAGCATGCAGACTTGCATGTATTCTGTTGTACAGTTGACGAATGTCAGTTTGTGGGATGGAATACAGGAACGGTTAATTCTATATGTGGAAGACACTGGAGTTGTCGTCCGATGATGAAGATAGATCTGCTGATCGAGCAGGCTAGGGCACCCTTTCGACACTCCGTATAGCATACTGGGTTACAACAGCGGTATGGGGCGAGCGTTATCCTGCTGAAAAACAGCTTGGGAAATGCTGTTCATGAATGGCAGCACAACAAGTCGAATCATCCGACTGACGTAGAGATTTGCAGTCAGGGTGTGTGGGATAATCACGAGAGTGCTCCTGCTGTCATATGAAATCGCACCCCAGACCAAAACTCCAGGTTTAGGTCCAGTTTGCCTGACATACAGACAGGTTGGTTGCAGGTCCTCAACTGGCCTCCTCCTAAGCAACACACGGCCATCACTGGCACAGAGGCAGAGCCAGCTTTCATCAGAAAATAAAACAGATCTCCACCCTGCCCTCCAATGCGCTCTTACTAGGCACCACTGAAGTCGCACATAGCGGTGGTTTGAGGTGAGTGGAATGCACGATAAAGGGTTTCTGTCTCGGAGGTGTCCTTGAAGTAACAAATTTGTAACAGTTGGTTGTGTCACAGTGGCGCCAACTGCTGCTCAAACTGCTGCTGCAGATGCAGTACGATGCGCCAGAGTCATACGCCGAACACGATAACCTTCTGTCTCAGTAGTATCGCATGGCCCTCCGGTTCTGATGACTCTGAGTACTATGGGACTTAACAGCTGAGGTCATCAGTCCCCTAGACTTAGAGCTACTTAAACCTAACTAACCTAAGGACGTCACACACACCCATGCCCGAGGCAGGATTCGAACCTACGACCGTAGCGGTCTCGCGGTTCCAGACTGAAGCGCCTAGAACCGCTCGGCCACATCGGTCGGTGAGTGCCCCTCCGGAACCCGGTCTTCTTACGACCGTACACTTTCGTAATCTCCGCTGTCAGCAGTCAAGTACAGTGGCTACATTTCTGACAAGTCTTTCTGTAGTGTCGAAGAAGGAATATCCAGTTTCTCGTAGCCCTGTCACATACGACTCACCACGTCCAATCTCAAAGGTAACTACCACTCACAAATGTTACAGCGTATATTTAAAGCAAACCTGATCTGCGTCCTCACAGTGGCAGTACTAGCGCCACTCTTATGACAATAGCGCGAAATCTGAATAAACATCATCTTTCAGAAGTAAAAACACGCCTACCTATTTTCATTTATATCGCACTACTCCTTCTTGGTGTTGTGATTTTCTTTCTGTCAGTGTAAATCTTGTTTTATATATTAACTGATTCAGTTCTTAAAAGGAATTAGTAATGATTTTAGCTTAAAAGATCCCTCAATTAGAAGAGAACCAGCAGTCATATTTTAAAGTTGGTTGTTTACTGTTCTGTAAAACACTGCAACAGACACAGTGAATACTGTTCTGGAACACGGAATGAGTTAGTTGACGTTTGTAAGCAGCTGGAAATCGCTCTGACTACTGTTAGACGATTGGAAGCTGCTGAGCATGGGTGTTTTCGGAGAGTTCTTGAGTGTCATGTACCGGGGATACCAAAGGTACCAGAAGTACTGTCCTCCCAAGTGGACCATGTCCCGTCTACAGGAAATATGGGATTTGTCACTACCATTCCACATGACCATGAGTGGCGTGTCAGTGGTAGACCCCCCCCCCCCCCCCCCCCCCAACGAACAAGTTAGAGGTTGCTGTCTTCCGCTGAAACCGAAACTGAGCCACTGAGACTCACTTTACCTGTTAGGAAAGCTACTGTGTCCTGTGTCAAGAGGGGTAAAACGCTAAAGAGTACGGGGGCATCCATTAAGGAAATGACACGACGGATCTGAAGTAACACCAGATGCACTCAGTGTGTACGCTTGGGGGCCTCATTCAATATGTTGAAGTCTGGCAGCCACCTAGGGAGCAGGGTGCAACCAACTGCAGATTAATGCGCACATTGGAACAAATGATGTCTGCAGTCTGGGTTATGAGGTCATACTAGGTTCACTCTTGCGACTGGTAGAGAAGGTTGAGAAGTCCAGTCTTGCTCATGAAGTTTCCAACGAAGCTTACAATTTGTAACATATTCCTCAGAACTGATAGTGGCCCTCTGGTTCTGAGTCGAGTGGAAGCATTGAACCATATACTTCGAAGGTCCTGTGACAAGCTACGCTGCGACTTTCTGGATTTACACCACAGGGATGAATACTGTAATACTTCCCTAAATGGGTCAGGTGTGCCCCACGCATAAGGGGCTGCTGTCCAGGTAGATGAATGAGTTCGTGTGCGCACAAGGGTTTTTTCGATTAGGCGACTCTACATCAATTTCAGATGCGATAATTGTAGGGGACTTTGAAATGTCAGTATAAGATCCAAAGAAATACTCTCTAAAGGTCAGAGTATCAAAATCTTAGTAATTAACTACCAAAGCAATCCCAGCAATGTGCCACAGTATGAAACGCTCCTGAAAAGCAGCGGAGCTCAAGCAATACTAGGTACGGAAAGTTGGCTAAACTTGAAATTGATAGCAGTGAGATTTTTGGGGAAAAGGATAGGCTAATGGTAAATGGAGGTGGTGTATTCGTCGTAGTAGACAAGAAACTCAAATCCATTTAGAAAGAAATTGAACCCATGTGCGATAGCCTGCCGTTGTGGCCGAGCGGTTCTAGGCGCTACAGTCTGGAACCGCGCGACCGCTACGGTAGCAGGTTCGAATCCTGCCTCGGGCATGGATGTGTGTGATGTCCTTAGGTTAGTTACGTTTAAGTAGTTCTAAGTTCTAGGGGACTGATGACCTCAGAAGTTAAGTCCCATAGTGCTCAGAACCTAGTTTAGAACAGTTATCGGAGTAAAACAAAGCATAGGTCTAGAGACAGGGAGACGCTGAATAAAATGTGTTTGGCTGTCAAGAGAGCAATGCGGCCTTTAACGGCTACCGTAACAGTATTTTATGAAGGATCTGTCAAAAAACCCAAAGAACGCCTTGTCATATGTAAAGGCTCTTAGTGGCTCCAAAGATATTGTCTAAACAAGCATGGATGAGACAGTGACCGAAACTAAAGCTAGCAAAGCAAAAGCAGAAATGTTTAACTTCGTTTAAAAATGTTGTTTTACAAACGAAGATCCAGGGATACTGCCTCAGTTGAATTCTCGCACCACTGCAAAGATGAATTGTAAATATATTAATGCCAGAGGTGTTTAGAAACAGCTGAAATCGTTGAAACTGAACAAATCTCCAGGGTCTGAAGAAATCCCTATCACATTCTATACTGAATTTGCGGCTGACTTAGCTCCTCTTTTAACCACAATTTTACGTAGATCTCTCGAACCAAGAACCGTGCCAAGTAGTTGGAAGAAACCACAGGTCACACCTGTCTACAAGAATGGCAGGAGAAGGAAATGGCTCTGAGCACTATGGGACTTAACAGCTGTGGTCATCAGTCCCCTAGAACTTAGAACTACTTAAACCTAACGAACCTAAGGACATCACACACATCCATGCCCGAGGCAGGATTCGAACCTGCGACCGTAGCAGTCGCGCGGTTCCGGACTGCGCGCCTAGAACCGCGAGACCACCGAAGCCGGCGCATCAGAAGCGATCCACAAAACTATCGTCGAGTAACCTTGAGAGCCTTTTGTTGTAGACTCTTCGAGCATATTCTGAGCTCAAATGTAATGAGCTATCTCAAACAGAATGAGCTCCAGCATGCCTGCGCTTTTCTCACATGACATCCTGGAAACCATTGATCAAGACAGTCAGGTAGATGCCGCCTTTCTTGACTTCTGAAAGGCATTTTGCTCACAAGTAAACCTATCCAAGCGATACACTTCGATTTTGATCGGCTTTGAATATGCTGTAGTGTAGAGCAAAATAAGAGACATATATTTATTTATACGGTCGTTAAGGGGGTAAAATACCCTTGGAAATATTGAGTGTACTATTTCTGAATGAATACCGTTGAAACGTTAACACATGTTTAAAAAACCTCAGATAAAAGTTCTGTGGTTTTTAATATCCACTACAATGCGGCACCCATTTTTGTCCAAAAAAAATCATTTTTTTTCGAAATCCTCTCGTTATCTACTATTTTGTTTCTCATTTCGACACCTGACCTATAGCAAAACGTACAGCATCGGTAATACCAAATTCAATCGTATATGATGAAGTGGTATTCCGAAGACTGTTTTGTCAGAAATAAGATGCAAACATCTTTATATCGCTGAACACGCCCCGATGTGTTTCTACTTTAATGCCAGTTGTCACATTGGGTTGTTTCATAAATCTTTCCCTGATTAATATACTCTAAATGTATATTCTACATATTTAATTTTATGAAATGTAAAATATCTTGTGTTATATTTGTGTTTTCTTTTTCTAATTGGAGTGGCATTTTTTTTGTTTTCAAGATGTAACCTTTTCAAATTTAATTGCGTTATGTTTGAAATTGTTCAAACATTATTGTTGTAACATTCCTGAATATCTGTACAATACTGAGGAAGCACAGAATTGTTCGGATCCAAAACATGCTGAATGCACTTTGAATTTGCGCATCAAGCACATCAGACAATTGTAATTTAATGACAGGAACGGGAAGGAAGAAACGATTCCCCCTCTCTTTTCCTAGGCTGACCAACCTTACCTAAGAGCACGGGCAGCGGAGTATGGACAAATGGTGTGAGGGAAACGCAACACGCCGGGACACCTAGTCCACATCGCTGATTGTGATGCCGACACGCCGAGAGTTGGACGCGCAGTTTACTGTTTTTCTTTGCTCATTTCTTGGGAAAACGTCGAGAAATCAACAGATATTTTGCATTTGCCACGTACCAAATTTGATCAGCCACAATCATGATCACTTTCGCATTACAGTTAGAAGATTTGACTAAAGATGCTATTGATAATGCAATATGGAAAGACACACTACTTTAAGGTTTGAAGACGTAAGTGCAATTTCAAGTCCTATTCTAACTGAAGAACAGTATGAAGAAGGTTATTAAGAAAGATGATAAATAAGCAAAACGTAACGTAGAGGTTGCATGTAAAGATAAAGCAGCTACATTTTGGCTCTCTGGTAAAAACCAATTTGAAACTGCAAATACAAAAAGGTCACAATGAGAAAACATCTGTATAGAAGGGAAGGACAGATTGCTGCAGGTTGGACGAGAAATGAAAAGTTATTAGGTATTTCCAAGTATGTATTAGACGAATTTCAAATTGTCGTAGACAAATCAGTACCGATACATGATCTGGACATAGAGAGGTGAGCTTTACAAACCTGGGGGTGATGGTAATTTACCACAATATTTGTTCAAGGTTTCCTCAAAATGGATTCATAATTTTAAAGTAAAGCCCTGGATTGTTTCAAGGAAAATCAATAAATTTATCACTCCATCGCAAACAGGGAATAAAGAAGAATTGAAGGTAAAAGCTTACGAATTTGTGGAAGCTGTTTAAACGAAAGTTGTATTGACTGCAAAAGTGAACAATTATGACTAGTCAGATTTCTATTTGGAAATAAATGTACGATGAACATCATCCTTCAGAGGAACATCAAAAGTTGAAATTCTAGAAAAATCCCGAATGTCTTAACACGTAGTTAACCATATAGCCCATTATATCTGCATTCGGAAATTTAATGTCGTTCTTGTTTTGAAAGAAAAAGATGGCAAATTCGGAGCAAAAGTTGAGTAAGATCTATACAATGCAAATATCCTTGTGTTTGCTTGTGCATCTGGCAAATTAACATCGGAGGATATGGTTTAAGCTTTATATATTTTTTATCCCGCCTGGAAGGCGGCGCGTGGGTCTGCTCCTGTAAACTGAAGGGTAGGCCGAATGTAGGAAGTGAGTAGGAGCAGTAAAAGGTAAAAAACGTCGGAACTGCAAGCAAGTAAAAGTGGTTTACTGGTGCATGACTAAATACAGAGGCACACTTAACTTTGTACGTAAGTGTGAAGCCTTAGACCCGTCGTAAGTAGAGCAAAGTCTCTTGCTGAAGCGAAGTGTCCTGGCCATCTGCTATTGATCAAATGGATAGAATCTGCAGCGGCGCTTGTAGAGCTGAACAGCGCCGGCTAGAGGGCGCTGTCGTCGGTGCAGGTGTCGTAGTGCCAACCTACGGACTTGCACCTACGCCGTGGCATCGTAGCTATCGATACCACATTATACTTAATACGAATGAAAAATATGTGTTGTGTTTAGTTTCATGGGCCGGGCGAAAAGAAGAAAAAAACATTTAACGCCAATTTTAAAGATGGAAAACCGGTGAATATTTTAACGATTCCTGCCAGTATGATAGGTATGATTCAACCATTAGACGCATATACATTTGGCTCGTGGAAAAATTGCTTGAATCATTTTTCAGACGTAGTTATTTACATAACTGTGATGTTAACTTGCATTTAAGAAATAATATTCTAAAATTCTGTCCATCATTCAGAATCAGATTTCTTGCCCCTAATTCATCAGCCTTTTTAAATAGGCACGGTGGAAGAGTAGTTGCATTGAACAGAAACCACCTAAATGTGAGACACCTATCCACTTTTGCTTTAAAAATGGAGTTCTCTGATGTGCTTGCTGCGCAAAATGAAAATGCATTCAGCATGTTTTTGACCCGAACAATTCCGTGCTTCCTTATTACTGTATAGGTTTTCTATAATGTTACAACAATAATGTACAAGACTCTATGGGATGGATGAGCTGCGCTAGGCATGAATAAGCTTGTGGCAAAATGTCTACATCATGTGTCTTTCTTTATTTCATTAGCCTCTGTAATAACAGAATATTCCATAGCAGACAATTGCTGGAACTTGCAAAGAACGCTCACGAGCAAGCGCACTAGCGTTTTGGCCGCTTTGAAAGAGGAAACGATTAATTCTGATCACATCTTAATCTCCCAGATACTCACATACCGCCCTCCATGAGTGCAAAAACAAGGGTCTTTATTACAGAGGGGTCGGAGTGCGAGTGACACAAATATTAACCAGGGCCCCTTCCGCTATGTGAATCAGGAGTCGCTACCGCTAACCAGTGTGCGTGTTTTGAATTATGCTCAAATCTGGAATCCTCGCAAACGTGGTTTTCTGTGAATCTTAACGCTTTCGGCGATCAGAAAGAGAGTTTCACTTCGATATCTTTCATGGAACCAGCTCTTTTATACATTTTCTTGTTAGATGTTGCTCCCACTTTTTGTACTGCTACTTTGCACCGCCTTTCTGGCCATAGTTGAGCCAATTGGGACCAACCGACCTCCGTGTAATCCTCTGCCAATGGCGTTATTCGGATGCGGTATGGAGGGATTGGGCTCAGCGCGCCGCACTCCAGGCTGTTACCTTAGTTTGAGGAGTTGCATAAATTCATGTATGCCTTCATTTGGTAGTTTTTATGAGTATGAGATTATGTTCTATAATATCTATTGTCTGCATAACACCAATCACTCCAACCCACACAAGAACTTACAACAACATTCCAATTCTAACCACGCATTAAAGATCTTACAAATATATGTTTTACAAAAGATGAAGAAAACCAACTAAACAAAGGACTTCACTACAATCTTATCCAGAAAATACATAACAAATCGATAAAACACATCATTGCTGCGACAAAAATAGCTATAGATATGAAAAATTATCAACTAAACAACAAAACGAACTCACCGTTAACTTCGATAACGCCATAGAACAAGAAATTAAAAAAATTCCACATCAGAATATAATACTCTTACAAAAATAAACAAAAAAATTGACAGATAACAACGCTGTAGTAGTTAAATCCGTTAAGGGTAATACAGCAAAACTTGCGCAAAACGGAATCGCCTGGGGCTAAAATAATTTTCCAAATTAGACGTTTCCGGATTACACAAAACTCACTGGGCTACGTAAAATTTGTCAGGTATCATGCACAAATTTACAGTAAAAATTTTTAATTATGCACGTACTGTATTTGCGTACCTTCACTCCAGCACAGTAGATATTCATTCACTGTATATTGGATAACTGAACACTGGACAATTACACTAACTGATAAATAACACGGCATTTCTATATTTTTATTCGAACTATAAATTCATTTATTGTTGTTTGTAGATACATATTATTCTCATGTTTATTTGCTTTACATTTCACTTTTTTCGTCACATATCAAAGAGAGAAACGGAGTGAGTTGACATATGGTCGTCACTTCGAATGTGTAAAAAGTAACGTCCTTGAAGAGTCGTGAATAACTAATGAAATGTAATACAGTAGTACTCTATAGGCTCTTTTCCACATTATACAATGAATTATTAAGTATGTTCTAAGATTTGCTTCCCGTTTCCGCGTTAGGCACGTTCTGCATTACACAAAAAATCAGCATATAAAAGTGCACTGAATGTGTCGGGACTGAAATACTAGTACGGTTCGGGCTAATTTCCGAATTATGCAAGTGCCGATTTGAGCAAGTTTTACTGCAGTACAATTATCATTAACCAGAATGATAACTTAAAGAAAGAGAAAAAATCTTTGCAACTAAGAACATTAATAAACTACACACCAATCCAATAAATAAATTTGCAGCACAAAACAGAAAACAAATAAAAAATTCCAACATAATATTATCGGAATACAAAACAACAAATATGGTAATGAATACAAGAACCGCAGCACTTTCGGCAGTTAAAGATGTATAAACCTTTGGCTCCTTAATGTCCAATTGCAACAGTATTAACATCCCATCTTACCAAATTAATTAAACACTCAACAAACTGCTAATGAAATATTTTACATATGGGAACAGCTACATCATAAAAAAATTCCAGACTACTTGCAAATACAATAAAGACCATACAAATCCCACACAACATCGAACTCATTTCACTCGACATAACAAATCTCTGTACTAATATACCTATGCAGGAAACAATAGATACTATAGAACATAATCTCATGACTCATAAAAAAACACCAAATGAAGCATACATGCAATTGTACTTCTCAAACTAACCTTATCCGAAACTACACTGATGGGACAAAACATTTTGACCACCTGCTTAATGGTTTGTTGGGCCATCTTTTTAACGCAGTATATCACCGATAACGCGTAACATCGATTCTACAGTTCGTTGGTAGATTTGTGGAGCTATGTGGCACCAAACGTCTACGCATAATTAATTGAATTCCCCTAAATAGCTGACCGCTGGTATGTGTGCGCGGTGATAGCCCTCAACAGCGACCCATATGGAAACCACTGTATTCAAAAATGGTTCAAATGGCTTTGAGCACTATGGGACTTAACATCTTAGGTCATAATCTACTTCTACCTGCAGCGTTACAGACGTGCCAGCGTTGTATAAACCTGTGTTGTTGGCGCTGTTCACCGAGCTAATCCCGGTGAACGTGCCCCTGGCACCGGGCTGGCCAGAGTTGTTGATCGCTGCAGCACTATACTAATGTTGTTATCCCAGCTTATCCTACATCTAACCTAACTTAACCTAGTGTCGAAATCGGTGAGTGTCTTATCGGTAATTGGGCGCACCCTCCCCGTAATCCCAGACGTGGCGGATTCCAGCCGTGAGGCGGCTGGCCAAGTCCACGCTTCGGCGGAAACAGGACAGGTGCGTGGAGTCAGATTGGGTGTAATGAGATCTTAGTCATTGTTCCTGAGACATTCCCTTATCACTTTGAGTGAGATCTCATTTGCTAACTTGTTCAAGATTGAGAAATGGTCCTCATGCCTGAGCAGGTGATACGTGTCATGGTTGGGTAGTTGCTGGCGTAGTTGCGCCGCTACATCATCGAAGAGGTGGCACTCATTCCCCTAGAACTTAGAACTACTTAAACCTAACTAACCTAAGGACATCACAAACATCCATGCCCGGGGCAGATTCGAACCTGCGACCGTAGCAGTCCCGCGGTTCCGGACTGCAGCGCCTACAACCGCGCGGCCACTGCGGCCTTCTACAATCGTAACTGGCGATGTCGTTGGGCCAACATGTGAACACGCATGGGGCGTCAGCTGCAGAGCCCCTTATTCAACAATGTGAGCTGAATCGTGTGCTCCGAAACACATGTGCGTCAATCAGCATCATACTCTTTTACAAGAGGTGCCAAAGATCGCCCTCTATCTTACTCTACAGCGCAGACAAGCCTCCAATCCCTTCTCTGCCTCGTGATGACTGGGTGTTGTGTGATGTCCTTAGGTTAGTTAGGTTTAAGTAGTTCTAAGTTCTAGGGGACTGATGACCATAGATGTTAAGTCCCATAGTGCTCAGAGCCATTTGAACCATTTGATTTGAACCTCCAACCCCCATGTTCTGTGAAGAGTCGTGGACGTCCAACCTCTAGCGCATCTTGGTAGTTTCACTGCCTTTCTACCACTTTCTGTAGATGCTCACAACCGTAGCACGTGAACATTCAATCAGCTTCGCCGTTTTCGAGATACTCGTTCACAGGTTCTGCATAATAATAATCTGCCCTTTGTCAAAGTCGAATATATCAATGGATTTCTCCAATTTTAGCACATCTCTTCGCTATGGTAATCCTCCATTCATCTCTGTTCGGCTTGCATGCTTTTCTTATCGCGTCACGTGCCCACAATGCCACCAGGAGGCATCCAATCTTGCTGTGGGCAGTCACCATAATGTTTTGGCTGATCAGTGTTCTGCCAGTTTAACGACAAAAATTACTCACATCCAGGTGGTGTGGCTATGGAGAGTAATAAACCTGACACCGTAGCAAATATATTCCTCAATAAACTCGAAACAGAATTCTTCAGGTCACAGCTGCCCTTTCTAAAACACATAATATCCTACTATCGCTATGTCGGAGACACATTGCTGCTCATACAAGGAAATAATCACAACATACAAACAATACGCCAGGATAACTTTCACCCTAAAATTAAATTCACTATAGACCTTGATAAAAACAAATCGATAAACTTTCTGGATCTCAGAATAACCAACCACAGCTACAAACACACTTTTGAAATCTGTAATAAACCTACTACTACAGACGGAAAAAATTAAAAAAGTAAACCATCTACATACTAACAAACTATTTGGGAAAACTATTCCATAAAGTGAATGTCCTACTAAAAAATACAAACGAGAAATTAGGCTTCACAACAACAAATAATATTAGCACATAACTACGTTCGAGAAACGCCACACTCCCGAAACGCGTAATCCCAGTCCACCTTCTTTACACATATCAAAAATGAAAAACGTAAAGGTGACAACATTGAAAACGCACTAAAAATCCTGCACGAAATCTCATATGGTCAAATAAAATCTTGGAGGAATTTGAAACATACATACACACTAAAGATTATCTCTACAATATACCAAATAAACAAACCGATTTCTAACACACACAGTTTAACAGAAAAAATTGAGGTTTTGCATAGGTCTAACGGATTATCGAAACACCAGAGATTACAAACACATCAATAAAAGTTCCATAGACATACGATCCGCAACAACATAAATATCCTTGAGTAAACAAGTAACTGACATCCTTGAATTTCTACGACTGCCAAAATACCAAAAACGTATTGTAATATGTGTAGAACATCAAATCATCGAACAACTTTAATACGTTACTGAAAAAACATTACATTCAACAACTACGGACAGCTGTAATACTTTCCTCAAAGTTGACGTATGACCGTCTACAAAGTCAGAACGTAAGTACAACATCCAACGTAGAACATTTTTATAAATTATATATTATGTTAAACAGAACCGATGGAGGCAATAAAAGCGAAATAATCTTATATACAAAAATAAAATATCAAGCAGTACACTGTCTAGTACTTCTCTGCATAGCACTGATTCTATCTGGCGGGTCGCTTGAATTTGCGCGCGCGACAGCCTGATTGGCTAACTTCAATGCTAATTAACTCGGAAACTGCGCAAAGTATTAGTTTTTTTTTTCTTAACGTTTATTTCTCAGCACAACCTACCCTGCACCCCCCCTTACAAGCTTTTCAGACACTTTCTGATTATCTCGTATAAAACGATTAGGAACGCCAGCCACAAGAATTTAAGGGGATTAGTTATAAACATTCAGTTGGAGAAGCAAAAGCCTTTGCACCACGGTTATTCAAATAATTTTACAAGTCACGTTCATTCATAAGAAAAGGAATAGTAATTTGGCAATTATCAATTACAAAATTCTCAGGGTCGTTACCAGAGCGTTTAGATCGTGTTTGCTACAAGACAAACAGAACTGGTAGGCAGATTTACGGCCAGTTCGCAGTTCTCGTGCAACCCGCCGTATGTGGGTCATCTGGTAATGAAACACCGCGTTACATAGATAGTAGCTGCCCACTGTGCACAGTCCTTCGATGACTAAGAGCAACGCTGCCAGTTAAAATGCATTATCACTCTTCACGGTAGTACAGTTGTAATTGCGTGAGAGTGTTGCTTGAGAGAAACACTGATGATTTAAGGGTTAAAAAGATACATAGTCCCACTTAACGAAACCACAGTTGCTTCAGTATCTCCGTAGATGAGAAGCTATAATCTTTAAAAAAATATTTTCTTTCTGTGTCTACCAGTTCTGAAAAATTTTGAATACCATGTTTTGATACCTCAGTTGGTGGAAATACATCCTCCCCCTCCTCTACCTTAACAGAATTTGTGTTCTCCATCTGTCTGCGTCTAGTATTATCCCATATGGAAGCGTGAGAACGTTTTCGAAATCTTTCCGAATCGTGTAACTGAGACGGGACGTCGGCGCAAGCTCGGTATTCTCCTAGTTGAATGTGGGATCTGCACTGACGCACTGACGCTCGCGGCTCTACGGGCTGTCATTTAATAATATTATTTGCGACATACAGTTATATTTTAATATTAAATTTTGGAGCAAACATTCTGCTGGACAGTTGAGACCCGAGTAATAATGTTTTCGCCGGCCGAAGTGGCCGTGCGGTTAAAGGCGCTGCAGTCTGGAACCGCAAGACCGCTACGGTCGCAGGTTCGAATCCTGCCTCGGGCATGGATGTTTGTGATGTCCTTAGGTTAGTTAGGTTTAACTAGTTCTACGTTCTAGGGGACTAATGACCTCAGCAGTTGAGTCCCATAGTCCTCAGAGCCATTTGAACCCAATAATGTTTTCTTCGACGAACTTCATAGTAATGAAACAAATGTTTACTTTGTAGTAAACATACTCTCTGCCCATGGTTAGCAGTTGGTCAAGATAGAAAATATAATACGAGACGGCGCAGGCAATGTTTCGTGGAGGTCAGTGCCACTGACAAACGGGAAAAAGCCAGTTTAATGCCCAAGCATCGATCGTTGGGAACAATACAAGAATAGCTGAGCGAGATAAACGTCAAGGTGGTCTGCCGTAGCATTTCTTAAATCTGTCATCAGGTGTCAAATCTGCTTCCAGGTCGTGTCGATGACTTTAACCAGTGCTCGTACAGTACAAAGTTGCATTCGTATTGTTATGGATTAATATTAAATAAACTTAAGAGAGGACAGTGGCAAATCATAGACTACTCCTTTTGATTATCACTAACCCACCGAGCCTAAGTCATGACACATGAATCACTCTACACGACACTGTGGTGATGTTTGAGATTTGCTCCAAGACACTGAAGTATATTTCGATACTCAGGAACTACACTATCTAGTCAAAAACCCTGAATAACAATCTTTTCCAGCGTGGACCACAGCGAGACGTACAGGAAGAGAGTCGATGAGATTCTGGAAGGTATCGACATGAATGTGGAGCCATGCTGGCTCCAGTGCCCTGCGGTAAGTTTCTCGCTTGAGGAGACGTGGAGCGAAGAGCCAGATGGAGGTCATCGCACAGATTCTCGATTATGTTTGAATCCGGGGAGTTCGGTGGCCAGGGCTGTACGGCAAATTTATCCTGGTGCTCTGCGAACCACGCAGTTACACTGAGAGATGTGTGAAACGTTGCCTTGTACTGATAGTGAATGCCATCGTCCCGAGAAAAAACAAACTGCATTTAGGGTTGGACATGGTCCCCGACGATAGATGTATACTTGTATTGATCCATTGTGCCTTCCAGAATGACGAGATCACCCAGAGAATTCCACGAAAACATTACCCAGACCATAAAACTCCCTCCTCCGACCTGAGTGTTAGATTTCAGACGTTTCACTCCGTATGCCAAAGGCCATCCGTCTGATGGAGCATAAAACGTGATTCATGTGAAAAGGCCACTGTCGCGACTCAGTGTACTGGCGTGTATATTCCGCCCCTCGTCGCCGACGAACAGCAATCAGCATGAGTGCAAGAACCAGGCTCCAGCTGTGAGGGCTTAAACGCAGCAACATTCGCTGAGTGATCGTGAAGGAGACACTATTGGTAGCCACTTGATTCATCTGGTCGGTCATTTGCTCAGAAGTTGCACGTTTATTCGTCCATACACACCTCCGAAGCCGTCGTTCGCCTCTGTCATCCACGGCCTGTAGTGCAGCACAGTTGCATCGGCGAAGGTTTTGGATAGCTCAATTTTGCCTTGTATAGTCTACTTTAAATACGCTGGCACACGAACAGTTTATAAACCTAGTCATTTCGGAAATGCTTCCACCCTTGCCCCAGAAGCCAATGATCATGCCCTTTTGGACTTCAGATAAATCACTCCGTTTCCGCTTTATGAGCCGGCCGGGGTGGCCGAGCGGTTCTAGGCGCTACAGTCTGGAACCGTGCGACCGCTACGGTCGCAGGTTCGAATCCTGCCTCGGGCGTGGATGTTTGTGATGTCCTTAGGTTAGTTAGGTTTGAGTAGTTCTAAGTTCTAGGGGACTGCTGACCTTAGAAGTTAAGTCCCATAGCGCTCAGAGCCATTTGAACCATTTGAACCGCTTTATGACAAGGACTGCACATTTTTAAAGGACGTCATTTTAGCCTTTGAATGTAGAAATTATTTAGTTCACAACTGCAATTACGGCCACTTTTCAAGTGGTACCACTTGAAAATGGCCCAAAGACTGAAACTGCAATTGTAAAATCACTACTGGCCATTAAAATTGCGACACCACGAAGATGACGTGCCACAGACGCGAAATTTAACCGACAGGAAGAAGATGCTGTGATATGCAAATGATTAGCTTTTCAGAGCATTCACACAAGGTTGGCGCCGCTGGCGACACCTACAACGTGCTGACATGAGGAAAGTTTCCAACCGATTTCTCATACACAAACAACAGTTGACCGGCGTTGCCTGGTGAAACGTTGTTGTGATGCCTCGTGTAAGGAGGAGAAATGCGTACCATCACGTTTCCGACTTTGATAAAGGTCGGATTGTAGCCTATCGCGATTGCGGTTAATCGTATCGAGACATTGCTGCTCGCGTAGGTCGATATCCAATGACTGTTAGCAAAATATGAACTCGGTGGGTTCAGGAGGGTAATACGGAACGCCGTGCTGGATCCCAACGGCCGAGATGACAGGCATCTTAACCGCATGGCTGTAACGTATCGTGCAGCCACGTCTCGATCCCTGAGTCAACAGATGGGGACGTTTGCAAGACAACAACCATCTGCACGAACAGTTCGACGACGTTTGCAGCAGCATGGACTATCAACTCGGAGACCATGGCTGCGGTTACTCTTGGCGCTGCATCACAGACAGGAGCGCCTGCGATGGTGTCCTCAACGCCGAACCTGGGTGCACGAATGGCAAACCTCATTTTTTCGGATGAATCCAGGTTCTGTTTACAGCATCATGATGGTCGCATCCGTGTTTGGCGACATCGCGGTGAACGCACATTGGAAGCGTCTATTCGTCATCGCCATACTGGCGTATCACCTGGCGTGATTGTATGGGGTACCATTGGTTACACGTCTCGGTCACCTCTTCTTCGCATTGACGGCACTTTGAACAGCGGACGTTGCATTTCAGATGTGTTACGACCCGTGGCTCTACCCTTCATTCGATCCCTGCGAAACCCTACATTTCAGCAGGATAATGCACGACCGCATGTTGCAGATCCTGTACGGGCCTTTCTGGATACAGAAAATGTTCGACTGCTGCCCTGGTCAGCGCATTCTGCAGATCTTTCACCAACTGAAAACGTCTGGTCAATGGTGGCCGAGCAACTGGCTCGTCACAATACACCAGTCACTACTCTTGATGAACCGTGGTATCGTGTTGAAGCTGCATGGGCAGCTGTACCTGTACACACCATCCAAGCTCTGTTTGACTCAATGCCCAGTTGTCTAAAGGCCGTTATTACGGCCAGAGGTGGTTGTTCTGGGTACTGATTTGTCATGTCAGTTCTAGTATAATAAATTTGTCCAGTGAATATTCGTTTATCATCTGCATTTCGTCTTGGTGTAGCAATTTTAATGGCCAGTAGTGTAATTTGTGAAACAAATGGTTCAAATGGCTCTAAGCACTATGGGACTGAACATCAGAGGTCACCAGTCCGCTAGACTTACAAGGGAACCTCCCCATCGCACCCCCCTCAGATTTAGTTATAACTTGGCACAGTCGATAGGCCTTGATAAACAGAACACAGATCAATTGAGAAAACAGGAAGAAGTTGTGTAGAACTGTGAAAAAATAAGCAAAATATACAAACTGAGTAGTCCATGGGTCACATATGCAACATTATGGAATTCGTGCGTTCAGGAGCGTCGTGGTCTCGTGGTAGCGTGAGCAGCTGCAGATGAAGAGTTCAGGAGTCCTTGGTTCAAGTCTTCCCACAAGTGAAAATTTTACTTTCTTTATTTTTGCATAGTTATTATCTGTCCGTTCGTTCATTGACGTCTCTGTTCACTGTAATAAGTTTAGTGTCTGTGTTTTGCGACCGCATCGCAAAACCGTGCGATTAGTAGACGAAAGGGCGTGCCTCTCCAATGGGAACGGAAAACATTTGATCGCAAGGTCATAGGTCAACCAACTCCTCCACAGGAAAACACATCTGATATATTCTATACGACACTGGTGACGGCATGTGCGTCACATGGCAGGAATACGTTGTCGACCGACCTAACTTGTACACTTGGCGAATGGGTACAAAGACTCTTCTACCTTGCCCGATTTAGGTTTTCTTGTGGATGTGATAATTACTCCCAAAAAAGTGATGAAAACATAAGAGTTCGTCACATAAACTGGAAATAAAAAATTAAAATTTTCACTCGATTGGAGATTTGAACCAAGGGCCTTTCGTTCTGCAGCTGCTCACGTTACCACGAGGCCACGGAGCTCCTGCCGTCCTGTCGTCCTTGATGTTACTTATCTTCCTATGAACTACTCAGTCTGTATATTTTGCTTATTTTTTCTCAGTTCCACACAACTTCTTCCTGTTTTCTCAATTGATCTGTGTTCAGTTTTTCAAGGACTATCCACTGTGCCAACTTATAACTAAATCTGAGGGGGGTGCGATGGGGAGGTTCCCTTGTTAGAACTACTTAAACCTAACTAACCTAAGGATATCACACACATCCATGCCCGAGGCAGGATTCGAACCTGCGACCGTAGCAGCAGCGCGGTTCCGGACTGAAGCGCCTAGAACCGTTCGGCCACAGTGGCCGGGAATTTCTGCAATCAACAGCAAATATGATTTCCTTTAAAAAATTCTACATTACAGTTAACCTTGACCATGGGAAGTTAAGCAATGACTGCACTGTTTCCCGCGTCGCCCCGACACGACTTATATACCCTCCACCGCTAGTGCTCTCACATGCCGTCTATGAGTGATTATTGCACGTTGACGTCAAACACAGGCAATGGTCACATTAATGTGACTGGACGTGTATACGTCACTCTCTCTTCTCCTCTTAATGGCCAAATGTACGTGGTAAAAACTTATTTCACTGGCAGGATTCAAGCTGTCTACATACCATCAAACCTAGCGCCTGTTGCCATAATATTTATTTTTATTTGATGATTATGGGCATCAGCCCCTCTCTTACCTCTAACCAGGCATGCTACATATTTTCCTTTACATTCATTATAATAAACTTGTTATAACTTACATCTAATACGCAGCATTATAAATTATTTAGTAATTATTGTTCTACAGAAAGAAAAAAAGAAACAGTTTACATTCGCCCATGGGAAGTGCAACAATAGTGACAAGCTTAAGGCAGGTAAATATAAAGTATGATGGCTAGCGAGAATGGACAAGACAGAATGGGCGGAAGAGGGAGAGAAGGAAGAAGTTATAACACAGATAGTGAGGACTGGAAAGGAAATCTCAGTCGTTTCTATCCTAGGTAGAACACAGTTTCTGATAAATCACAATGGTGGTGATGCAGAAACCAGTGGAACCAACAGGCGGTTTCTGTGGTTGATGATGGCAGAGTTCGCAAGTGAACGACCAGCCAGAAGCAAAGGTCAGAGCATAGCGAAAGTTCTCGTAACCATACGCTAACGGTCCAGGAAACAATCCGAGTCGGCAACTGCAAACATTGGCATAGTCATTCACTCTCCTGTTAATAGCGCATAACAAAGGCTTCAGAGACTAGGAGCAACTGCTGGACAAGTGCGGGCAGCGGTATTTACAGGCAGTCTCGCGCCGGTGGATGGGCCCAGCAGCTGCGGCGGCGCCCTCCACGGGAGCAAGCTGTGACCGTGGTACGAAGCCCAAGCATTTTTCACCTTTCCCCATATCGACACTCGGGCTGGATAAGGAATCCGAATCACTGGCGGATACTAATAAGCGTGGTGCAACTATGTGGAGCAAGTAGGCATCAGGCCACGGCGATGTACTAGTGCTTCCTACAACCAACTGAATGAGCTTGAGAAGGGTCATACTGCGGCCTTTCCAACACTGCCCCTCTAATTGGGTGAACTTGCGTGCGGTTGCGGCCAATGCCGTATTCGCAGCGGTGTGTCACGCCTAAAAGTGAATTAAATTAGTCCTGCCACTGACAACCTGCAACCGGGAGTAACGTGTGGGTTAATTCCCCAAGTTGTATGACGATATTCCACTCTAACTTGATCAGGATCGGTACTTGCAATCTAGTCCTAGGAAGAGTAGAACAACTGGATCCTCATAATTTGTTTACTATAAAAACAACTGTCAAATAAACATGAGCAAAGTAAACGAGCATAGACATAGAACGTTAACGCCTATTCATTAATCTAAATATGAGATTGGCAAAATGTCTAGGAGGTGACTCAAAATCACGCCCGGTTTAAATGACGGAAACAATAAGTGGTTGATACTGATTCATGCTATTCCTGTATGGGGGCAAAATCTTGCGGCCTTACATCTTGCGATTAGCGGGAGAGTCCTTTCAGAGAATAGCCATAGAAGTTGGACGTGCCATGTTAGTTGTGCTGCAGTGGTAACATCACTTGACATCCAAACATTCCTATACTCTTAGGCGACGTCCTGGATATTCACGCAGCACATAGATCGTCTTTTTCAATGTCGTCAGTAGCAGATTGCACAGCTTTTATGGCACAGATAAGAGCAAATGTGACCCAGAAGTGTCAGTGCGAACTGTTATGAACCAGTTACTACCACTGGGACTACGAACACGCACGCCACTAACCCGTTTTCCATTCCCGCCAACAGTTTGAAAGGATGTGGGATAACATTTCTCAACACCGTATTCATCATCAGTATGAGCCACTGCATCACCATCAGTGGATGGGATGGATGCATATGTTGGTACGGGCGCACGACAGCGAGGTCTTTAACGTCCGCTCGAAAAGAGTTTGAGACGAGTGCCGATAAAATACACTAAGCGGGAGTACAAATAGCACGGAAACTAAAAGAAACGAAATGTGGAAAAGTACGTGTGTACCCACACCGAAACACGGAACAAAGTATCGTGTGAATATTAAAACATTAGCTAAATAGTAAGAATATGGTGTTAAGGAGTTAAAACAATATAGCAGATGGATATGGCTGGCTGACTGCAAGAATAAAAAAGGATGAGCTAGCCACTCTTTAACACACTAAAGCCTCCAGCCTAAAAGCTTAGGCCAGAGTCCAGACACATCATAAAACTTTAAAACTTTGGTCACACTTATCTCATCATCGGCTAAAATGGGGGGCAGATCCCCAGAGATACTTGCTTCTGCCCTTGAATCAGGGTATAAAATGCACTCTGTCAAAATATGGCGTTCAGAGATTTACACGCCGCAAGCGTCACAAGACGGGGTATCCTCTCGACATATAAAAGGCCATGCGTAAGAGGGCAGTTCCCAATTCATAGACGTTTGAGGGCCACTTCATCCACCCGAGCAACCGGCAGGAGGAACGCCACGGCCGGATAGTTGACTATACCAACCGCAGCTTATTGTCCGATACTGTCAGCCATTCCTCATTCCACAACCGCATGAACTTCGTATGTAGTGCAGAAACGACAGCCAGCAGGGGCATAGGACACCGTGCCACAGCCTGTCCTCTGAAGGCCTCCTTGGCGCTCTGACCGGCCTGTTAATTTCCCCGTATCCCCACATGTCCGCCGGCCGGGGTGGCCGAGCGGTTCTAGGCGCTACAGTCTGGAACCGCGCGACCACTACGGTCGCAGGTTCGAATCCTGCCTCGGGCATGGATGTGTGTGATGTCCTTAGGTTAGTTACGTTTAAGTAGTTCTAAGTTCTAGGGGACTGATGACCTCAGAAGTTAAGTCCCATAGTGCTCAGAGCCATTTGAACAATTTTTGAACCCACATGTCCTGGCACCCAGCAGAAAACACCTGCTTTCCCTGCCGTTGGAGCAGGTATAGTTGGTCATATATCAGCTGGGCCAACTTCTCAGCTGTGTACAGGTACTGTAACGATTGTAAGGCACTAAGGAAATGGGAGCAGATGAGAAACCGTTTGCCCTGAATACGTCGCATCTGCTCCCTGCCTTCAGGATCGTGCGGAGCTCCGCTGAGAAAGCGGTATAATCAAAAAGGCGAATCCGAGTGATATGGTCGGGGAACGCTACAGAGTAGCCAAGGTAATTCCCTTGTTTGGAGCCATCAGTGCACACTACTGTGAAACTGTAATGCATACCTAGAATGTGGAAAAAACAGAGACTGAAATGTAGAATCTGTACTAACTTTCTTAAAATTGGTCAAGTCTAATATAAGTCTGAGGCTCTTGAGAAGCCAAGGTGGAAATCTGCTCCAACCTCGATGTAAAATATTAAGACCGACCACACCCATCTCTAAAAGGCAATCCTTTGCTCGTTGCCGGTTACGAAAAAACCATTCAATGGAGACCGAAGAATGGTATGGTATTCACAGTGTCTTATATCCCTGGCGCACCGTAACTATCCGTCGCCTGATGTGAAGTGGCGGTTCACCAGCCTCTGCACAGAGGCTTGGTATGGGGGTTGTTCTGTACACCCCAGTGGCCAACCAAACCCCTTCAGGGTCACCACGTCCAGCATCTTCAAATAATAGGGTCTCGCAGACCCATACACCTGCACTCATAACCTAGCCGAGACCGCACAAAGGCTCTGTAAAAGACAAATCGTGTCTGCTCCCCACGTACTGTGGCTAAGACATTTTCAAATACTTAGAGCCTAAGGGACCGTTTTTTCAGGTTCTTAATATGTAGCAACCATGTGAGTTTACAGTCAAATATAAGGCCCAGAAACCTCACCATGTCTTGAAAATTAAGAACAGTATCCCTCATCCTCAACTCAGGAAAGTTTAAAAAGGAACTAGGACGGTTAAAAAGAACGTACTAAGACTTCTTGGTTGAAAACTTAAAGCCACTCTTCTGCTCCCATTCATCAAAACGTGGAAGAGTTAGTTGTAACTGACGTTTTGTCGTTGCAAGGCTTGAAGAAGAGCAAAACACAGAGAAGTCATCCACAAACAAAGAACACTGGACAGGACGTAATGCTATTAATAGCTATGGCAAAGAGAGTCACACTTAAAACACTGCCTTCAGGGACGATGTTCTCCTGCTGAAGGCGATCAGAGGACCAAATAAAAATGGAGAGACATCCACAAAAACCCCATTCATGAAGCTGCTCGAGGTTAAAACACCTCCAAGTAGTATCGTGGACCTTCTCGATGTTTGCGTATAAACCTAGAACTGATGCAGGATCAGGAAAGACGGTTGTACAGCCGCCTTCAACAGGGACAGGTTATCAAAGGTTGAGTGATACGTCCTGCCACCAATGGAGGTTACGCCGTGTACTAAGATGTGTGTTACAGAACCTCTTGAAATACTGAACTACAAATGCACACCACTTGAACTGTTTCTAAAACAATGTTTTAAGTGACCTGGAAAACTCTTATTTGATGTCTTCACAGTTTCTTTACGGCAGTGTATTTCATACATATCGTGATAAACTCGTATCATCATTTACAAGTAGCTTTCTTCACACACTACAAAAACATTAAAAATTAGGGCAAAAACTTGTTGTAACCGATAAAGAGATCTTCAAACTGTGGTTGCCAAAATAAAGCTCCCATCCATAAGAAGCGAAAGGCGGTATGTACGTCAACCAACGGCATGAGTGCGATTTAATATACTATTTTTATAATTATTATTATTAGTGTCAGTTATCACTATTATTATCATTTTTACTACTACTATTATTATTATTACTGGGATCTTTTGTCATATCTTTTGTAATTGTTGCCCCTGGTCAGATGTAAGAGAGGGCCTTAACTCGCTAATTTGGTCAGGCTAAATAAGCAATAAATAAATAAACAAATCCGTAACTAAGCTACCATAGCTGCGAGCCGAGCTAAATATCAGCAACAGACCCTTGGTAATTTGGAAAGACTCTAGAGCAATGCTATGCACAGTATTATTGGTGTTTGTGTAAGGAAAAGGTCAATGATAAACCAGTACGTCTAGGCGAAACATTTTAATGCAATATGAACAGCTCATAAGCTTACAAGAAAGCGGATTATGAGGCTACGTGAGCGGGATGAAAATTACGTCGAACTTTCCACCACTTGGGCAGTGATGAAGGAACTGTGCAACAATGGGGGACAGTCGACAGAGAAGCGTAGGAGAGAAAACGTTGCCGTATTTTGTTATTCAGCATCTCACCTTTTCTAGCTGACATTCACTCCGGAAAGTTTCTCGTCAACCACAGAGGACCATCTGGTCGTTCGCCAAGTACGAAACGCTGCCACAGGATGAACAAGAACTCGATAGACAAACTCTCAGAGGCTGTTTAGGGACAACTTCTGAGTGTCTTGGTGTAAGGAACCCACAGTCTTCTGCGGTTCGTTACAGATTAATAATATAACTGTGATTTATTCGGTTTGGTACTCAAATTAACTTTGTTTCTGTAAAAATATCTTCACAACAGTGAACAACTTAAATACGCAACCACCACAATTCAGAAGGATCCAGCTTCTTGTACACGCCATTGTGCAGATGCAAAAGTGTTGTGACAGTTTTGCATCCTGTTGTGACAGGGTTGCCATCGCTGCGGGAACCGCCCAGCATAGCGTCGTTGCGTCGCTCTTTTATTCCATTTAGTGAACCCATACACGAGGTTCATATCGATCATACCTTCTTCAGTGAAGCTATCCACACTATTGTGTATCGCCTTTACCTTACAACTAACACAGAACCGAGTAGAATTGAATACAAGCTTGAGTGTGCCGAGTAAGGTGCTCATTACGTTGCCAACAGCAAGTACCCTAAGTGAATCGAACAAATTTGTTTATAAACAAGACGCACAGCTCATACCGTCGACATTTGTACTGTTGCGCACCATTTTCAGTGCAATACAGATGCAAAGTTAGATGGGGCAAGAAACCAAATGAAATGCACTAACTCTATAATATATATGTGGTGTCTGTTCTTTCGGATATTTCCGAAAGAACAGGCACCACGTATATACAGCCTGGTTATAATTAAACTTTCTCTATTTAACACGTTATAACGCGGAAAATAATTACCGTACGAGTACCAAACTTGGTAGCGTTAATGACAAGGACATGTCGAAGAGAAATAATGCAGAATCAATTCAATTGAAACACTTTTAATGTGTTGCTGCGGTACACCACTCATTACATACCGGTACCATTACTGATAGGGTCTCAATATGGCGCCCATCAGTGTCCCGAAGGGTCTGTAAGCACAGGATTGCATTCTGTACAGCAGAACGAAGCATGTCCATAGGTATGCTGGTTACCTCTCTTGATATGCTGTGCTTCAGATCAGAATGTGTGAATGTTCCCCTGGTAAACTCTGTCCTTCAGGTAGCCCCTCAACCAGAAATCACAATGAGTGAGATCAGGTGGTCGTGCCGGTCAAGCAGTTGGAAACGATCGGCTGATAATTCGATCGTTACCAAATGTGTTTCGGAGAAGTAGGTGGGGCCCCATCTTGCATGAAAACTGTTGAGTTCAGTGCGTCTCTCCACAGTAGGGCGGGTATGACCTGCTGGCAAAGCATATCGCAGTAAAGCTGGCCAGTCACACTGCACGTCTTTTGTCCTTGAGTGCCTACCTGTTCCAAAAAGAATGGGCCAATGATGAACGTAGCCGTGAAGCCACACCACACATTGACACGTTCACCATACAGAGGAACTTCATGCACAGTGATTGGAGGTGAAGCTTTCCACACTCGGCAGTTCTGTGTGTTCACCTCACCCGTCAGACAAAAATGAACTTCGTCTGTCCATAGAATGGTCCAGGGCCAGCCCTCATCAACTTCAATCCTTGCGAGAAAGTGAAGAGCAAAGTCAACACGTCGTTGTGCGTCCCGTGGTGCAAGCTGCTGTACGATATGGATCTTGTACGGATACCATTTGAGAATGGTTCGAAGCATATTCAGTACAGGGGACCACTGGACTTTCAACTGTCGTGACACAGCACGCCCACTGCCTGACGATCGGGAATTGCGCGCAGCGTTGTCTGCCATAGCAACAGCTATTTCATCAACCATCTGTGGTGCAACCGGTCGTCGGCTTTTTCCCAGAGCGACGCCCAGTTCTCCAGTTGATTTGAACTTCATCATGCTCCTCACAGGAGATGGAGAAAAAGGACCCTTCTGTAATCCTTTCAGGCGGCGATATTCTCGAAGTGCAGCTGCAGCTTTACTGTTGTTTTGATAATAGAGCTTCATCAGTAGTGTCCTGCTCCTTTTGTCCAAGCTCATGTTGACGCGTCAACAAGTGCACTGTGATTGGTAAGGTGTGTGAGACTGAGTGTCACGATGACTGATCACGGCACCTGGTGCCCATAGTTGGAACTGGACGGTGGCGCTGAGACGCAAGAAATCATGCACCCCATACTCTGGAAATTAATGCTATCAAGTTTGGTACTCGTACGGTAATTAGTTTCCGTGTTATAGCGTGTTAAACAGGGAAAGTTTAATTATGACCACCCGGTATAGTCAAGGCGATGATGGTCATTGATCCCTTCAGTGCAGGTGCGTATTAAGCTCGAAATCTTACGGGAGTCGACGAGATGCCGCGAGTAATGAGGCTAATGAGCAGTGGCACTACTTCATTAGAGTGTGGTGTAAGTTGATAATTTGGGTCTAATGGGAGGCATGCTTAGTTAGTTCATCCTGTTGTAGTAACCACTGTGTCCATATGGCGTAGTGGTCAGTGCTTCTGTTTAGCAAGCAGGAGACCCGGGTTCGAATCCAGTCCGGCACAAATTTTCAACTTGCCCCATTGATATAAATCAATGTCCACTGGCAGCTAATATCGTTAATTCCCTTGTGACTTTAGTCATGACTCTTTAACGAGTGGGTCCCTTGAACCAACATACTCATAAGGTATCCCTGAACAACCTCTGGAACTCTGTCAGTTTAGTCCTGGTCACCCTGTACATAAGTGTCATTCTATACCGCAAAACAGCAAGTAGCGGCTGCATTATCCACTCGTGACTTAAGATGCGTACACACTCACAAGCTGGGCGGCTCATTAGCTGCTGTCGAGCACGTTGCTAGCAAATGTATTCGTTGCTTGCGAGGATGAAGGGGCGCTCAAACTCAATGAGGACGGCACTGTCGCGATTGTGAACAATGTGGCTTACACAGTTCCCAGGTGAGCATCTCCACATCACTTCTTCCCACAAAGACTCATGAGCTGCTCGCGAACCTGTTGCTCGCAAGTGTCTACACGCCTTTACGTTGTCTGACCTTGACACACCGACACCGATGTCGTTCGCAGGAGTTCCGTTGCCAGCAGTGGCATGTACGACTGATCAAAAAAATGTTCAAACGTGTGTGAAATCTTATGGGACTTAACTGCTAAGGTCATCATTCCCTAAGCTTACACACTACTTAACCTAAAGTATTCTAAGGACAAACACACACCCACCCACGCCCGAAGGAGGACTCGAACCTCCGCCGGGACCAGTCGCACAGTACGACTGATCACTGTGCGGATTATCTTTAGCGACGGATCAAAATTTTGCCTGTGCTTGCATATCTACTATACCCGAGGACGTAGGTGAGTGCGAAAGCTCAACCTAAGTTATTGAGCATTACACAGCCAGCACTAAACCTCTAAAGGAATGCAAAGAGATCTAGTATTTCTAGACTCCTCTTGTGGTAAGTGGAAACTTAATGAGAGAGCGACATGTTTGTAACAGTTTGGGACGACATGTGGTTCTCTTCGTGACATGGCTCAAAAAAGTAATCATTCAACAAAATAATGTCCGCGTTCATAAACAGCGCTTGTTTTCCAGAACCGTTTGCGTTATATTGAAACATTTCTTTGGTCCTGCGCGTTAGTATTCCCCGCCATAGAACCTAAAGCGCGACAATTATTGAATTATATGAAATAAAATCGTTATAACTTCTGAACGGTTTCCGAGATGACGTTCAAACTGCACAGTTGGCCGCGGATCGTGATGGGAATTAGTATGTGCACGCGCTCGCGGCTTCTTGTTGTCGGCCATTTGCACTTGAAAATGTTACGGTACCGCGTGCCTTAGCGTATAGTGCTTGTGAAGGCCTACTATGCGAGCAATAACAGCCCAACTGCGGCTCAAAGGAAATTTGCGATCGAGTTCAAACTGACGACAACAGGTCCAAGTGTGCTCACAATATAGGATTTGATTCGCAAGTTTGAGATAACGGGTAATGTTCGTGATGACAGTGTTGGTAATATCGGTCGTCCAAAAATGGTGAAAATGCCTGAGAGCATCGAGAAGACACGCGCTGTGTTTCAAACCAGCCCCAGGAAATCGACCAGATGAGCTGCACAACAGGTGGGAATCAACTGGGAGACAATGGAACAAACTGTTGTCGAATACGTTCGTCAATAAGCGAAAATGGCGCATTTGGGGGACTGAGAACCCGCATTTCGCGATCGAGAAGTCTCTTCACCCTCAACGGGTGACTGTGTGGTGTGCAATGTCCAATCACAGAATAATCGGTGAGATATTCATTGGTGGCAAAGTGACTACCGAATGAAACATGAAGGTTTTCGAACATGATTTGATCTCCATTATCCAAAGTCACCCTGATTACGACAAGATATGTGGTTCATGAAAGACGGAGCTCGATCCCATCGAAGTAGGAGAGTGTTTGATATCCTGGAGAAGCACTTTGTGGACCGCAATCGGGCTCTGGGGTACCCAGAGGTCACAGGTACGGGCCTCGATTAGCCGCCATATTCTCCGGATCTGAACACATGCGACTCATTTTTGTGGGGCTATATTAAAGACAAGGTGTACAGCAATAACCCCAAAACCACTGCTGAGCTGAAAACAGCCATTCGGGAGGTCATAGACAGCATCGTTCTTCCGACTCTTCAGCTGGTCATGCAGAATTTCGCTATTCGTCTGCACCACATCTTCACTAATGATGGCAGTGCATATTGAACACGTCATAACCTTGTGCGCACACCGTAGTTTGTAAGTAATTTACGTTTTTTTTCATATAGTTCAATAACTGTCACTCTTTGTATGGAACTAGTTGAGATGGAATTTCAGAACACTTCAGTTGCACCGCGTTTTGACCGATTATCAGCAGGACAACATGAAGGTCTCCACGGCAATCTGTTATACTACATCGCCGACGATATGATAAATCACGCAAATCTAAAGGCTTTCAGTTCAACTAAATACCTAGGAATTGCAATTACGAACAACTTAAAGTGGATCGATTACATGTATAATGTTGTGGAGAAGGCAAACCAAAGACTGCGTTTTGTTGGCAGAATACTTAGAAGATGCAACAGGTCTGCTACAGAGACTGCCCACACTAAGCTTGTCCTTCAAAAAAATGGTACAAATGCTCTGAGCACTATGGGACTTAACTTCTGAGGTCATCAGTCCCCTAGAACTTAGAACTACTTAAACCTACCTAACCTAAGGACATCAGACACATCCATGCCCGAGGCAGGATTCGAATCTTATAAGCGACTTTATCAGACTTTGTACTATAAGAGACACATTCTAAGGCTTCCTCACTATTAGTTTCGGTAAGTTTGACTCTAATTCTCCCCGAAAGCCCCAGACATAAAAATGTACTTCCCGGTATAGTTACTCTTGCGACAGTGAAACTTAAGTTTCATCTTAAGGATTCCTTCTAGAAAATCCCTTCTACAATTAGAAGAATATCATAGTTACACACAGAATAAGAAGTGTTTTGAAAAAATATCTAAATAGATGTAGATCATTTATGTGTAATCTCATAGAATGCAAATCACTGACATATTCAGAAGAACGTATTATTACGTTGTGTACCAAGAGTTATGCCCTTTTATGTTTTTGTGCATACAGAATTAATCATTTGACATTGTATAAAGTATTATTATTATTATTATTATTATTATTCAATTAGTTAAAATATTCTGTTTCTTTATTCATTTACATCTGAAGGACTAAAATTCAGAGGCAAATTACCTTTTGTTAAAACGTTTCCATCGCAATAAATGTGTGTCATAAGAATGATTTCGCGTGCTCACGCCTTAACATCTTGCAGAAAAAAATTGTACTTTAATGAAATTTTTGGCAAAGAAATCTATATTCAGTCAGTCTTAATACGCAAAACTTCGTTAGAAGTGGGATGGTGATTACAAGAAGTAGTGCATTTCCTGTCGTATGTACTGCAGCTAACCGTGAAGACATCAAGATCAGTTAAATCTATAAACCAAAACTACTGCAAGCACATAATGTGAATACACTGCCATTTTTATACCTATGGCACCCCTTTCTAGAAAAATTCTGGATAATGGTTTCAAAAGCTGAAGCTAGCTGTGAAGAGAAGAAAAGTTGAAATAAATAACAGCCGAAGAGAAAAGAGCCAGATTCGTTTAATGTCTTTTGATAAATCACAGTTTGTTGTTTCGATCTCCAGCAGGCATGCTACATACATATTTCGTTATGCCATGTGGAAATAAGCTAAATACGTTGTTTTGAATAAAAGTTACCAATTTATAACCACATAAAACAAACTGAATCTAACATGTGCACAAAAGGCCATGGGAATAGTCCTCACGATATCTTATAGTAGAATTCGTCATGGTGTGGGAATAATCCTCAGGATGTCTTATGGTACAATTCAACAAGTATTAATTCTTTGTAAACGTTAGATGGCAAGTCTTTGGATACTGTAGCCTATAATTTGGACTTTTTCTTATGTCCAGTGCATTTTACATGAAATGTGTGATGACATCATTTTATCTTCGTAATATACGTTTAACAGTTTTAGTTTAAAATTAGCAAAAATTTTTATTAAGTCAGCATCGCTAACTGTTATGTTTCGTCCAAAGGCAAAGAAAATAGTGCTATATACATTAATGCTGGCAATGATGAACATAATGTTACCAAAATGAGTACACTCCATTGCAAATTGTGATAAACTTTCTGTATTTTGTAAACTTAAAACAACAAAAATGACAAATACTGCGAGAATATAATTTGCTTAGGCCATAACTCCACTCGTGATGTGTTCCCCCTTTTTACTGAAGATAAAGGAACAGACAGAGAGAGATGAAGATCATTAGTGAACACTACTAGGTTTTGCAGCAGATAATATCGGTAATTTTGAAAAGAAATGTGAGAGGACTAATTAGACATCTATTGCTGTTCATATTTTCTATGGTAGACTTATTAGTTTCTACTTGTTTGTCTGATGTAAATTACCACTGTCTGGATTTAAAGATAATTTTTCACAAGATATGAAATCCATTTATTTCTCTTTCACAGCCTCAGTCTACATGATCCACGTCAATATGTTCCTGATTTGGTCAGGCTGGAGGATGAAACCCTTGAAAATGAACATCAAGAACTCAAAACTCTAAATAATGTTTATTCCTCGACAACAAGTGAGATAGACAAGACATCGGCAGTACCTCAGGTAATCGTTGTTTTTTTTTTAAATATTATCGAGGATGTATATTTTGTTCACTAAACCTTCTGAGAGCTGAATTACCTTGGTACATAAGTTATGTTTCAGCTATTGCAAGAATACCAGATGTCATGTTGCCCATCCTTCAAAAAACGACAGAAAAATAAGTGTATGAAACAGTTCCTAAAACATTGCCACACAGTTTCTTCAAGTTTTCTTTTCAATCATACATTGTTATTATAGCGATTCTTGAAGTTTTCCTCTCATGGTAAGTGTTCCATGAGGCTTTGGGGCTGCAGCCAGACTGCTTCGATATCTTGACAGGACATTTTGGCTGACAACCATTCAAACATCTTAACATACCCAAAGTTGGTGTAATGAAGCTGTAAGCCCAAAACCTCATGTAATAGTGAGTAGGTTATTACTGTGAGTTCTGGTACCAAAATAGCTGCCATCAGCGTCATATTTCTTGGAATAGTAATGCCTCTCCTGGTACCCATTCCCCTCGCTCCCTCCCTCCTCCCCTTTGGCCATTGGAGTTGCGTGACCTCATCATGTCACCTCCCAATCGCTGCTGGGTCATGGAGCACTGACGTTTCAGTCAATAGCTTGAAAGCTCAGTCCCCACGCCTCGAGCAATTTTAATTTTTATAATCCGACTGCTTGAGCGTCATCATTCTTCTCTGTCCTTCGTGCGTGGTCGAAGAGACGCTTCCATTGTGGCTAGGTGCTCACTAATCCTAGATCAGTGGCTATTAACTGCCCCCAACTCACACACAACATAGCCAGAAGAAGAAAAAATATTAATTGGGTATATTTTTTCCGACTACATACTCAGTACTCACATGGCGGCTGTCTTGCGTCTGTGAGTGTTAAATTTGTTTTCTGATATGTATTTTGTTGGAGCACTTTATAGTTTAGAAATCATGGAGACAGTTTAGTCAGTGACACTAAACGTGTTAAATGCAGCCATTTTGTAGAATATCCTATGACGTCGTTAATTTGCGAAATAATCCGATTCCTTCACTACAGAGTATAAATGCAAGAGCTCAAAAGAGAATGTTTGAACTTATTTATTATCTTGCCAGGCAGCTAATTATTACAGACATCTTCCATTTTTGGTCTGTTCTATGAATATCATGCCGATTTACCAATTTACAAGCAATTTTAAGTCCTGCGTTTTGACCTGTCCATTCAAAGCAACGAATTTTATGGAAGTTCCACCACACACGTTAATGGCATACTATTGTGACCAAAGAATATTGCCAATTGCAATTAATGCGCCATATATAGACAGTTGTGTATTTCAGACTACATGGTTGTTTGTTTCATATCTTAATTTCATTAACATACATAGATAGACTGCAACAACAATGACTCTGTGTGTAGTTCGTTCATTTATCTTATAAAGTTATTCTTATTATTGGGATACATTGCATCGTCACAATTCTAACCCCATGATATAAACTGATGCACTATGTGTACTTGGCTTCTAGCATTGTATAGTTCTCGTTATTATTGTTATTATAGTATTCGTATGTATGAAGGTGGACACATCCTGAATTAGTGTGATACGGCTATAAAAACTGTATTATACCACCACCGAAGGCTGACAGTTACAGATAAGCAACAAGGATAAATTGCTGCACAGTCTCCCATGTACTTAGAATTTTTGCAAGTTCAACTAGCTATTACTGTTGGCATTTTCAAGCTGCATTATAAACAGCAAGTGTGTGTGTGTGTGTGTGTGTGTGTGTGTGTGTGTGTGTGTCTTCTTGTTCTGTTGCGTTGCCATTATTTTTTGAATAGTACTTCTTTTGATTGCTGGCTAAACTCTCATAGGCTCCTCCATTATCACGGCTTCCCATTCTTGATGTAAAAAGCTGTGAATACATTTCTCTGAAGGATATTTACACCAAGTTCTTGTTAAAGTCTTCTTTCCTCAATGCAAGCATCTCTTCAGTTGAGCACGAGACCTCGACGTACATACAGACAGTGAAGAGTGATGGCTCTCACGCAATCGAAACATAAAAATTAAAATTGCTCGAGGGTTCTGGGGGCGAGGGGGGGGGGGGGGGGCTGAGCTTGCTCGCCACTGGCTGTGCTCCGGTGTCCCGCAGTAATGTATTGGCTAAGTGGGAGAGGGAAGGGCGAGGGAGGATGGAATTCCAGAAAACACATTGCAATTCCAGAAAAGCTGATGCTGACGTCAGCTATTTTTCGACCAGAACCCGCAGTCAGACCTTACTATAGTGTTCTCTTTCTTGTCATCTGTGTAACTTTCTCGGAAAACTAGATTAGTTTTTAGAAATAATTTACTACCAAAAAAACACTATGAACGGTCCCCCAGTGCAATGTTGTATATGACCTTTCAGTATTGAAGAAAAACATGTTCAACGATGCTCGTATTTATATAAAAATAATCAGATACATTAATTACGCATTTTTGAAGAGCTGGTTTCATACACTGGCACACATTTATTCTACTATAAGGAAAAACGCTTACTTTCCCTGGAATAATGATGTATATCACACAATGATATAAAATGTTGCATATCATTTATTACTATTTTCACTAATATTTTCTTGATACTATAGTTTTAGTAAGACAGCAAAGAAATATATTATGAAACATAAGTATTAGTTTATGTCAAAAATCAACACAATCAGCAGTAACAAAAGTTTTCATCACACTGTCTTTAAAATGTACTCAGTCTTAGAGACAAATTTATTAATAAAGTACGCTAAGGCAATGACCTGTAACATTCTCTATAGCATAGCTTTCAGTAATGAAACATAGAGAATAAAAAGAGAATAAATCATTTTCTAGTGAAAGCTGAATCAACACTTTGTGTCATGATGGGAACTACTGTAGTTGTACTCTTTTCTTCTTGAGAAGAGAGTAACGATGTCAACATTGTGACTTTCCCTCGCAAAAATTGCGTCTGAGTCATCAGACATAAATCTTAGTCACATGACTTTGGTAATTTTTAGTTCATAATCTCACTTGATGTCTACCTCTATCTGTAAAAAATCGGCAAAGTCTGCTTGGCTATCTCCTTGATGACAAAAAACCTTTTGTCACAAGCACCTACTGTAGCATATTTCCATTCAGATGGAATCATTACATCCATTTTCTTTCTCTTCCTGTCTATAAGAGCGAAATCTCCGTCGCAGGGCAAAAAGTGATGTCCTGAGGAAAGAAATTTTTCATCAATCTGAAAAAAATACTGTATGTACTAGGTGTGTGTACACTTATAACAATTTACAGTTATTATTTTGGCTGACACAGTTCAGAGACCAAATAACATGTCGACGTATACAGCTCTTCACAGTATTTACTAGTGTCTGCTCCAGGAAGACGAATTTGAGATTGTACTCAGGTCTGAAGACATCTTCAGATGGGTATTTACTTGCATTAACGTCCGGGTATTTTTCCTTAAACAGCATATACGTTTTATATAAGCTCAGTTCTCGCGATAGGTATTTAGAGCCTGTTTGTTCACGACTGTAATATCTGATTTGTTTCGGGAAACTCTCAAATTGTTCCTTAACTGAAGTCTTTGCGTTAACTGAGATAGCATATGGTCGTTCAATTGGCATGTTCTCCACGTAAATCGTTGGGAATCTGGGCACCAGTTTTCATTTTATTTTGTAAAACCTGCAGCTTCCGTGGTGTCACAGAGAAAGAGTCACAGAGAGTTTCCATGCACATTCATGTTTCTTCGTTGTCAAGTGTAATGAAATACCTGGAAGCGCATTTTCTTCGCGACGATGTATCTCTATTGTCGTCTCGATGTTTTGTTGGTTCGTTAACGTGTATACACTTTTAAAGTAACTGCAATTGTACATTGTAATCAAACCATGACTCATCATATAAGGTCATCTTTTGTTTAATGGTGTGTTTAGCGTAGCCTGCTTTGAAACAGCCTATAGGATTACAATCACGATACTTAAATAATAACAATCACAAATATATCGTATAATACATACTACACTGATACATACATACTTACGTATTACTTTAGGCTAATTGTTTGTCTGGTTCTAGATATACGCTGTCATGAGCTTTTTAGCACTCTGGTTGTAAATATAACCTATGACTCTTCTTGCATAACTTATATTTACCTCCATATGCATGTCAACCTCGGAAGATGTAATACGTTTACAGTAAACAATATGTGGAGGTCAAAGCATTATTTTGAACATGAAAATACTCAACACCCTGCTTTCAGTACTGATATAAACACTCACACCTATAAGTGATAAACATGTTGTTACGCTTCCCTTATCTAAAGGTGATTTCCCATATATGTTATCACTATTTTCAGTTAATTGTGGTTTTCCAGCATTCCGCAACTTCTTTCTCACATTATTTGACAATTTATCTGGCTTCATTTTTCGTTTCCTTACTTTGTTTGTTACATTCAAGGCACGAGGAGAAGTACTGATGCAACTGACGCCGACCATCTTGGTACGACTTACAACGTTGTTCCAGGGATGCGTATTTTCCAGAGTTTGTGCAGCAGCGCATAGATGTCGTAGTCACGTTATGATAGTAACAATAGATTTGATATTCCAGAAATGATGTACAACATTGTGGGTGCACTATGTGTATAGCTGAACATGGCCAAAAAGTAATATACAACGTTGTTCCGGAGAATATTCACTTGGATAGGAAAACTTCATTACTAATGTTCGTTTTAAATACTTTTTAAACAGTAAATTATGCGGTTGAATAACTTGTAAAATGTAAAAAGATGCTTTCCTACAATTTCTTTCCAACATCAAATATGAAATCACTGCAGGATATTAGTGTTGTCGCTTAGATTCCCCGTCACCCGGAAACATAAAAATGGAGCATTAACACTCTGGTGTGTATCTGTATTCCACCTTGATCTTGGTTTAATCGGTATCATTTGAGATAAATACAATATCAGAAACACTTTTCTGTTTTACCGGCCGCGGTGGTCTAGCGGTTCTAGGCGCTCAGTCCGGAACCGCGGGACAGCTACGGTCGCAGGTTCGAATCATGCCTCGGGCATGGATGTGTGTGATGTCCTTAGGTTAGTTAGGTTTCATTAGTTCTAAGTTTTAGGCGACTGATGACCTCAGAAGTTAAGTCGCATTGTGCTCAGAGCCATTTGAACCATTTGAACTTTTCTGTTTACTTCCGTACAGCTTTGTAACGTACTTGGCTCCAGAAATTAGCTGCAAAGTTGGAAGTTCACTTCAAAATTATTGCTCTTACGTTGTAATTATTCTCATTTTTACATATATTAACAACATCACATGAAACGTTATCATTTATGTTATGCATTTATGCAAATAAAACATCATTAATTGGTGTTACACGCACTGTGCTATATAAGAATGGTAGTGTGCCCATGAGATCTTTTTTATTTTTAATCGTGAACGAATTTCCAAATCCGATGTCGTGCATCATTATAATTCTGATGCCATACGTACTTACAATGACAGTAGTATTTGCTTGTAAAAGTGATTTATCAGTGAGATTTGATTTAGAAAATGGGATACACTTGTTCGTCTTTGTGTTACAAAAAGCTCTTCGAACTGAATATTGTTAGTCCTACTGCAACAAGCTCCCTTACGGTCTGTCCAAGTACAAACTCACGCTGGTTATCGAGGAAGTTAGTTACCGATACTAGCATCTGTAATTCCGACGCTCTATGCAGCGTTGCTTGATGTTCACGGACATGGGTTCAAATGGCTCTGAGCACTATGGGACTTAACATCTGAGGTCATCAGTCCCCAAGAACTTAGAACTACTTAAACCTAACTAACCTAAGGACATCACACACATCCATGCCCGAGGCAGGATTCGAACCTGCGACCGTAGCAGTCGCGCGGTTCCAGACTGTAGCGCCTAGAACCGCTCGGCCACACCGGTCGGCCCGGACATGGGTTCCTGTACTCAATTTGCTCCCCAAAACACATTACAAACTCTCGAAGTTTGTCGGTGCTGTTTTGTTACACCCTTTACCAATGGCGTGGCGGATAATTTCAGTTGCTCTATTGGGATATTCGTATATGACAGTTTTGCACTGGGAAGTAACATCGTTGGCAACTAGTTTTGAAATGCAAAGAGTCATGCAAGTGATCTGGTGCCTGGTGCGAAGATTGACAGTCGATTCTGGACATATGCTCATAAAATGTAGCGGACGTAAATATACGAAAAAAATCAGATGTAGTTTGACTGCGCTATCGGTGATCAGTTAGTCCGTGAACGAACCGACGCCTCTTCCCGACCCCTTGATCCTATTACCCAGCATCAGACATATCTTAACACACCAACCACAAAGACATCTTATAAATACCACACGAAAAGCGAAACACCGCTGTCGGTCACGAATGTACTACGTATCGGCATCTCAACAACTGCCCTCACTCCTTCCCAGAAATCCCGCCAACGTGTACAGTGCGAACCTTTACACAGGCTGCTATCCTGAGCTGTGAAAAATTTCCAATGTACTAATTTTCTTTAAACCCACTAAACACGACAGTGACACCTCCTCCTAAAGAACTATCAGTCACTCCACAGTGTTCAGCAAGTTGTTGGAATCCATTCTCTCCCAATGCATACACAAACACCTAAACCAGCATCTACCACTGCCTATCAACCAGTTTGAATTCCATTCTAACTTCTCCTCTAGGACGACTAACTCTTGTATGCAACCCATCTTTCATCCCACCAATTCAATAACAGAAAATCTGCCATCTTCCTGACCCATGTTTGGCATTCCAGTTTCCTTTTCAAACTTCTGGCATATTCACTTCCAGCAAACTATGCAAATCTTATTGTACTCTTCCTGATCACTTCCCAATCCTAAGTAACCATAAATAACACTAATTTATTAATTACATTTCTGATACGCCTAAACACCACGGTCCAGAAATCCCAACGATTCCTTCAACCAGTTTACCTCCGAACGCTCCTCGAAATCATCCCATCCAAGGCCCAAGAAATGAATATGTCTACTGTCTCCATGACTTCTACCTCACTATTTACAATTGTACTATCTAATTCACTCACACACTGAAGTACCCTTGACAAATCTCAACCGTAAACGAACATGGGTACACACCTACTAACCATCCAAGAAAAAATCCATGAATGGACTGGAACTACCGGACACCTGAGCACGTGATTACATCTTTCCGCCATACTCCGCACTTTTAACTCTTGTACCCTGCCTCACTTGTAGAACACATCCCCCGAAGTTTACACCTCCACACTCTGCATATCCTATCCCAACAAAACTTTAACCACCACACCTACCTGAGCAAGAAATCCGCCCAGAGATCCACTCCCTTTCAGTTTTCACACAACACTTCTCTCCATTTCAGTACTCTTTCTGCTCCTGACCCCTCACTTTCCTTGCTTCCTTTCCAAATGCTTCTTTTGGAGCCATCCTTCCCAACTCTTTATTCGACATCCTTCCCAAAGTACTCCTTCCCAACCCCCCACCTGCACCCCAAGAATCCTAGTCACCTACCACGCCTTCCTATAATTCGAGTAATGTGAAAAGCACCATTTTTATAGACTGTCGTCAATGGACTTTACTTTAGAGACATTTTTACTTAAAATCTTCAACGCACAACCACCCGCTTTAATAATTTTTAAAACATGTACGTGTTTTATATCTTTAATTTTTTTAGGAACAATGCTTGTACATTTTACTAACGTTAGTCCAGGAAATGAAATGACAATGAAGAGAAAAAAGATGGATCAATAATTCTTATCTTGAAGCTGAAGCCTCAGTTTTCCAACTCATAATACTGCTGTTTACACGATTTCTGGAGCTGGATTTCTGCTCGTGTGTTCTGTTGCCTTCGACGATTCTGACTTACTTCGTCGGTACTGATTTGAGCTGAGCATCACACTGGTGCCATCATAAAATACCAAAATTGATTATTTCACTGGTCATAAGTAACACGGAAGTGAATTTTCAGGTGATACCGGAGCTTGCGTATCCCTAGTTAACGCTGAAACATAACGGTGTATCGGCTCACTGCCTTTGGATGCAAATACACATCGTTTTGTAACACACATTAATCAGCATATCGCTTTAAAAGCTCAAGTAAAGGTCAGCGTTACGTTTTCATGTGTACGTAGATCAATAAAGTTTCGAAGCTGTGGCGATTTTTAAACATCTATCAGCGCTCAGTCTAATGTAGATGTCTATCTGGCTGAAGTAAGCGGATCATTTCTGTGCTCAGATATGATTAGTTGATGCTTACCCTTACTTACTTTTAAACGCAGAATCTGAGCGTTTTATGCTAATCGACATGTCTTTTAGGATACGCAAATATAACTGAATACATTTTGACGCTGTGAGGACTCTCATAATATTTCAAAAATACTTAGAACATCTTGAACAGGAAATATTACATGCTGCAAACTTTTTAAATGGTGTTACAGTCACTGGGTCCATCCAGGAGCAACACCTCTACAATTTAAAACAGTTATTTAATACACTTAGAGTTATGTAGCTCAAATTCGAATTAAGTAAATGTAATTCTTTTCAATCAAGCGTTCAGAACACCGGCGACATACTGAGAGAAGATGGTCCGAGGCCCGCGTCAGCCCATGTAGAAGTGATTGATAATCTCCCGGCGGCGAAGGATTTGGAGGATCTCTGATCGTACTCGAACAAGATAAATTACTGTGACATATTTATATCAAATGCTGCACGTGTATCACACCCCTTCGACTAGTTTCGAAAGAACTGAGATTGATATTAGTAGTCCGCCACTTTTCAGGCAGCTTTCATTTAACAAAAAAAGCATTTTAAGTCTGCTTCCCACCTGACCACATTCACGTCACGAAAACATTTAGTCCTGGTGACAGATGCTTCGAAATTAGCGATTGTCGCTGTTCTCTCATATAAAACCATTGACAGCATGGAGTGACCGACTGCATATGCTTCTAAAACACTATATAGAAGCACAGTTGAATTTTAGCCAAATGCAAAATGGGGTCAGTCGTTATTATTTACAGTATTAAAAAATCCAGGTTTTCTTATACGGTACAACATTCCACCTGGTTCTGTCTACAAGCCACTAATTTCGGTCTTTGTCCCCCCTGCGCTCCCGATCAAACCTACCAGATAAGACAGCCTAACAATTACAGAGGTATCTGCTGTTTTTTTAGAAATTACTATTACACGATTCACTACTGACCTGCGTCCTTTCGAATCTAAAAAATAATTTGTTTCCATGTTAATAAAACATTGGGAACTCGCTGAAAAAATTCCCCATGATGCACCATGAGGTACCTAGTCTCACTAATCAGGACCCAGTGTTCAGTAAGTAGTCATATCTCGCGAAGAGACCATGATGATAAAATCAGAGAGATTAGAGCCCACACAGAGGCATACCGACAATCTTTCTTTCCACTAACAATATGAGACTGGAATAGAAGGGAGAACCGATAAAGATACTCAAAAGTACCCTCCGCCACACACCGTCAGGTGGCTTGCGGAGTCTGGATGTAGATGTACATGTAGATGTAGTATGATACACATGTTTCAATTGCCCAAAGCAACTGCCCAAAGTTATGGACCCTCCCCTACGGACCTATTTTGCGATGTGCTACAGACTCAGTTAACTATGGGGTATTTCTGCTGGTCACAGAATAGTCTGAGTGCCAGCTCCTAATCCTGAGTACAGTCCGGCCTCATCCTCAAATCACTACACGAGGCACACTGGGGGATGTCAAGGATGAAGGCATTGGCATTGCATCATGTATATCGACCGGGCATTGATGTCTACATGGAACATGTCATCCAGGCCTGTCAAACATGTGCACAAAACCAGTCAGAGGAACGTGATGTTTGTCCGCTACAACCATGAGACAATATGCACATAGACTTTGCAAACCATTTCAAGGGGGCAATAACGTTACTTCAGGTAGACGCTTGCAAGCTTGTATTCTTTCAATTCCAATCAAGACTTTAATAGAAATGGCAAAGGTAATGTGACTGAGAACACTGGGAGGAGTTGTGGTCTAAATAACAATCGTTTTATTTTTTCTTAACATCACATGACAAAAAATGGCTAAAGAAACCCCACACAAACATTTTTATTTGTCAAACATTTTCTATAATATGGGGTCTATGGCTAACAAAGTGATCAGCTGGGCACAACACACCACACTAACCAGAACTAATCGCTTTGTCTGGCTTCATAAATGTGAATCTGTGGTATGGCCCAAAAACTACGCTGCTATCAAGCTTCTATGCTCTACTATTCCATAAGGAAAAATATGGTTCCAAAGAACAGGATTCTGATAAGCATATACTGGAGCCCTACGCCGTAGCATCGAATACTTTACTCTTCTGTGGATCAGGGTGTGGCACATCACGATGCGCTCATCGACTGCAGTCATGGACGGCGGCAATCTGTTATAACATCGCGCACCCAGAAACATGCAAGTACGCGGTCTCGTATTCAGCTGATTCAGAACGCAGATACTTCCCTATAAGCCTCTGAAACTCAGGTGGATTCCAGTGTGCAGGTGGACCCATTTACTGGTCTGCCAAACCGTGACACGACTGTGCGTGACGGAATATGTCAAATGTTTAGACGGCCGACTCAAAACAAATAAGTACACCAATGCATCACTTGTTGTGTGCGTGATGCAAGAAGCAGTACCTCTGACGGTTCAGATGGTGACTGGCACAGGCTCTAAGTGTCACAGTAGAAAAGGACACAAGTCGCACCGTTTAGGTAAAGACCTGCCGTTCTTTACTAGCGAAGTGCCAGTACAAGAGTGTCCTCTTTCTCTACAGCTTTCCTCCCCACCTCAGTAGCATAGCACATTTACATGCTTAGATTACTCCCACTTTAGCACAAGCCAATCATGAGCTGGTGCGCAGCATTCGAAGCTGGGAGACTGCTCCCCTGCTCTGCATACACAGATTTGACCAACCAACTAGTTCAACAATTAATTGGAAGAAAAGGAGAAAAGATTCAGCTTCACGGCCTCTGTCCCACGCATTTACACAATGTCTTTGCTAAAAGCATGACCTGGATGAAACCACAGCCCTCCATAAAAAGATCGTTATCTCTCCTGTTGCGTCCATGCGTCCACTTCGAACTTTCCAAAGAACGGCCATGAACTTGCTAAAAGCTCCGTGCCTCCACAAATATGTTTTGTAGCAGAGTCTGGATGCCTTGACGCCACTACCCTGTCCCACGAAAATTCGCAGAAACTCACAGCCGTCTCAGCGGCATCCTACCTAACAAGGGCCCATCCTCTGCTTTATTGCCAGTCATCAGTTTGTACAAAGCTCTGCTCATAGCTGCAGCGACTCCTTGGCGCTAATCGGCCTACCTGGACGTGGCCGCCGACCGACCGGCGCCACCCAGTGTGTCTGCACAACGAGACCGAGGAACTTGGTTGTCCACAAACGTTTTCACCCACGTTCCACAGAAAAAACGCTCTCCTCCGCCCTCAGATGCCGTATGCTTTTACTGCACTCAATTAACTCTGTTCCTCTGAACGTAGGTACAGTTTACCGCTATGTCTTCACTAAGCACACAAGCAAGAGCATTAACTACTGCCAATCATTTCATCATATGAATGAAGTCAGATCATATCAAGTAATAAAGATCATCTTCCCTAAGAACATTAAGCACCATGACATCATATCAAAAGTGAGAGTGCCCTGCCATCTCTCACGCTCTCTCTAATTTCCTGTATGTTGCCCAGCTGTCATCAACGACGTCTGCAGATACACTCTGCCACTAGAGACAATCTTAGCTACAGAGGTAGCGCCACATGCCATCGTATCTGACAATAGGTCGTAGTTCTCATAGGCCAAGTTCCTTTCTTTTTGCCAAAGGAACTGCACAGCACAAGTAACCACCATTTCTTTCCACCCTGCATCTAACTTAGAAGCAGATCAGGTGGTCAGAACATTTAAGACTCAAATGAACTGGATGATGATGGCAGCGACTTCTGAGGAAGTCCTGACGTGCTTCTTCAGTATGTATTATTCGATCCCTTTTCTATACAGCTGTATGCGCCATACCATTTCCAATATTATGCAACTGACCCTGCCCGCTCAGCCCTCATAGCCACGCTTGTACTAGTATCTGCATTATTTATTCAATGCTCTGACATACGGGCAGTCACTAAAGTGGACTCAAGGTTCAAGAGTCGTTGCTGGCGATTCTGGCTGAGCCATGTCCAGACCATTGACTCCCAGATTTCCGTACACCAGCAACCTCAGTTACTCACCCCCACCATAGGCGACCCATGGGTACAACCTCGGCCCCCACTGTAGTCTACTACGCAGAAATCACTATGCACAATGAACTGTGGTCACCGATCCTGGATCTTTTAACCCTGGCTATTGCAGCACCTATGGTATGATAAAGGCAGCGATATCGAAACAGATTCAGAAAGTCGGGGCAAAGCATCTGTGCAGCAGCTGGTTCCGTAATTGACAGCCATGATACCAGAGGATCATAACAAAGAATTCACTTGGGAATGGCCGCCGGTCTGCTAAAGCAGATAAATACCCAGCCCTGTGGCTGGATCACCAGGTCGTATCTTACTGAAGCCTCAGTGTGCTGATTCGCAAAAAGTGCTGATACTCGCTTTTTAGAGCTGGACTTTGGTTCTGGAACTCTGATTGCGTGTGTTGTTTTTTGTGACAATTCTAGCTCTGTTCCGTTACACTAATTTTCAGGTAACTTTAATTGTAATCGTAACTTTCGCTCTCCACTGTGTTTTTTGCCATAGATTTACCTTCCGTCTCGGTTTCCATATCTTGTGTGATTTGCGGCAGTGATCTGCCTAGTTTGTGTTAGGCTACTATCCAAAGTGACGGATGCATCAGTAAGACGTGCACCAACAGTCTACGATCGTTAGTAATCTGTACGATAGCCGTTTTTTTTTTTTTTTTTTTTTCTACCTCCGATCGCTTAGTATAGAAGCTACGCCAGCAGTAGAAAGTGGACATGCGCTGTGGGCTACTGCGCAAATCTCGCACTACACACTCCGCCATTGCCGACCTCAAGGCATCAGTCTGCGTTGCACTACAGCCATGTAAACATGGCTGCCGTCATTGTTGCTCCCACCAGGTGCGAATTACGAAGTGTAATTCGGTTTCTGCAAGCAGAAGGGAATAGTGCAGCTGAAATTCGTCGGAGAATGAGGAATGCTGACGTCAGGAATTGTATTGATCCATGACAACGCTCATCCACACACTGCTGGCACAACCCAACAGGTCATTGAACAATTTCAATGGGACATTTTCGATCATCCGCAGTACAGTTCTGATCTGGCACCCAGCGACTTTCATCTTTTCCCTGAAGTGAAGACGTGGCTCGGAGGGCAGCTCTTTCAAACCAACGAAGATCTTCAAAACAACGTAAATGCTCATTTAAAAACATTGGCGGCAACATTTTTTGGAGAGGGTATTGCAAAGCTTGTGCACAGGTACGATGAATGTGTCAAAAAGTGTACAAAACTTTTGGTAATAAAAGAATTGTTTTCTATGAACTTGATTTTATTTTTAGGCTATTGGAGGTTGAAAAAAAATGGCCCTCGTATTTTAGGATGTCACGGTTAAGCTCCACAGCTCCACATCGACAACATATGGTCCAGAATATTTGCAGACATAATTTTAAACATAACTTTTGCGTTTGCTACATGAAAGTTGTAAAAAAATGTGAGCGCTGGTCTACTGACCAGAGCACTCACAAGCGCGGCTGAGTCTGCGTTTTACAGTCTCTTTGTAGAGATTTCGTGGTGCAAGAGTAAATCAAAGGAAAACACCAGAACATTACATGTAAGGTGTAAAACGAATTGCGTCAATGAGTTGCTTCTCGCAGAGAATTGATATTATGTTGTCCAACCCCAGCACCTTCCAGCGAACTCATGTGAGCACAGCACTTCGTAGCTTAGAGTGCAATCCTACGTATGTTACTTCACCCGTGAATCATTCACTCAGAAACAAATGCATTATTTACGTTTAGGAAACAGCAACGCTAGACAGTTACGAGTACTTACCACTCTCTTCTTTTCACCGCAATTTTGTGAACATTACAATGATATAAGTCGATAATAATATCAGCATCGGCATACGTTTCAGTAAAGCAGTCATCAGTCCCGAACTTGATTTGAAACCGACATTGTTTCCAACGTGTGCTGCTACTGGAAACGGTATCCCATTGAGTTCATTCAACCCCCACGTAACAGAGAAATCGAAACAAATTTTATCTATTTAAATAACTTTTCATGACCAGTTCCATTAATGTCAATGACATTCTTCTTAGTGCTGGTACCGTGGCTAAAGAAAGCAGAATGTTGGAGATGAAAGAAGAATTTGTACACAGAGTAATGATTTAGATTCCATTTGACTGTTGGTTTCACTGTCACTGTGACTCAGCACATACGTTTAAATCGCTAAGACTTTTCACGTAATTTTACACTAAATCATTGTTACAGTAATCCGAACAAATGGCAAAGTCCCGCCGCCAAATCCTAAACGTTCTCTCGGTATTTTTCGCGAGATATTGTGTGTTAACAGCAATAATTAGATGCAGACACACAGCTTATTCCTTTCTATGAAACAAAGCACCGACAGCTTTAAAGTAACATACTAAAGATTAAATTCCGTCCACAGTCTCTTCCTTTCTCATTCAGTAAAACAGTGCGGAGACGTTTATCATTTAATTCAGTACAAAAGCTGAGAATCTGGCGTGAAATGGCACAATCATGCATTTAGAGACCAAATCCTGTGATAAAATTCTTTCATCGTAGGTATTCTGACCAGCGTGACTTGCCTCACTGCAGTCGATTCATCAGGAAATTCTCCAGCAGAACTCAAGTTCTTCAAAGATTCGTACATATAATACTTTACAAAATATTGACATTTTCCTCTTAAATCGTTCCCTTGAAGACAAATCACTGTACTAGTTTCTTTACATTAAATTTCGTCACACCTCATTCCCTGTATTTTACTAATGTTTCATAGAATCTTCTTTAATTTCCTGACAACTCCAACGCTTCTCAAGGTAAACGTAGTTTAAGGAAAAACTGTTGAAGTAAACAGTAAATAGTGTGATGTCTGCTAAAAAAAGAAAAGCCCAGGAAAAATGAAAGAAAGAATATCGCCAAACAAAGACGCACTAGTCTAGGCGAGCCCCCTCTACCGCTATTATAGTTAGAGGAGAGATTGAGCTTCATGTTGATCTGCGGCTCAGAGATACTGCACACTGGCCTAGTCGGAGCTCTCTCCATGGACCATAAACAGGACATCCAGTCTGCTGATCTTCGGAATGGTATCAGCTAACCATTATATGAATGCTTGGTATCCCTTCTTTGTGACATGTCCGAAAGAACAGACACCACGCGGAATCCGTAGCTGTGATACAAATAACGTAAACGGAAGGTGAAATAGGGAGGAAGGAAAGGAGAGGGGAAGGAACTATTGATGTCAGCTGCATCATGGCTTTATGCAGAATCAGCGATGACGAGTGAAAATGTGTGCAGGACCGGGATTCAAAGTAAGAATTTCTGCTTACTTGGCAGCTGGGTTAACCACTGCGCCATCCAGACAGAGTGATTATCGCAATTCGCCAACTATCTCGCCACACCTCCTGGCCGACCCACATTCCTACCTAGCGCCACCACCCAGACATGTCCGAAAGAACAGACACGACGCATTCATACACTGGAGCCCCAAAGAAACTGGTATCGGCATCCGCATTCAAATACAGAGATATGTAAACAATCCGAATACGGCACTGCGGTCGCCATCGCCTATATAAGAAAAGAAATGTCTAGCGCAGTTGTTAGATCGGTTACTGCTGCTACAATGGCACGTTATCAAGATTTAAGTGAGTTTGAACGTGGTGTTATAGTCGGCGCACGAGCGATGGTACACAGCATCTCTGAGGTAGCGATGAAGTGGGGATTTTCCCGTACGACCATTTCACGAGTGAACCGTGAATATCAGGAATCCGGTAAAAAGCCAAATCTCCGACATCGCTGCGGCCGGAAAAAGATCCTGCAAGAACAGGACCAACGACGACTGAAGAGAATCGTTCAACGTGACAGAAGTGCAACCCTTCCGCAAATTGTTGCAGATTTCAGTGCTGGGCCATCAACAAGTGTTAGCGTGCGAACCATTCAACAAAACATCATCGATATGGGCTTTCCGACCCGAAGGCCCACTCGTGTACCCTTGATGACTGCATGACACAAAGCATTACACCTCTCTTGCGCCCGTCAACGCCGTCATAGAACTGTTGATGACTGGAAACATGTTGCCTGGTCGGACGAGTCTCGTTTCAAATTCTATCGAGCGGATGGATGTGTACGGATAAAGAGACAACCTCATGAATCCATGGACCCTGTGTGTCAGCAGGGGACAGTTCAAGCTGGTGGGGGCTCTGTAATGGTGTGGGGCGTGTGCAGTTGGAGTGATATGGGGCCCCTGATACGTCTAGATACGACTCTGACAGGTGGCACGTACGTAAGCATCCTGTCTGATCGCCTGCATCCGTTCATGTCGATTGTGTATTCCAACGGACTTGGGCAATTCCAGTAGGACAATGCGAAACCCCACACGTCCAGAAGTGCTACAGAGTGGCTCCATGACCACTCTTTTGAGTTTAAACACTTCCGCTGGCCACCAAACTCCCCAGACATGAACATTATTGAGCATATCTGGGATGCCTTGCAACGTGTTGTCAAGAAGATATCTCCACCCCCTCGTACTCCTGCGGATTTATGGACAGCCCTGCAAAGATTCATGGTGTCAGTTCCCTCCAGCACTACTTCATACATTAGTCGAGTCCATGCCACGCCATTATGCGGCACTTCTGCGTGCTCACGGGGGCCCTACACGAAATTAGTCAGGTGTACCAGATTCTTTGATTCTTCAGTGTATAAGTGATTCGCCTCGATCGCCAATGAATCCACCACCTTCAGTGCCGATGGACAGTTTCGTTCGCCCGCCTGTGGGAATCTCAAAGTAACGATCATGGAAGACATGGCGCAAACTATGGATAGGTGGCGCTAGGCGCAAGGTGGGAATGTGGGTCGGCCGGGAGGAGTTCCCAAATAGTCCGCGTAGTTGCGATGAATGCTGTTTTCGGATGGCACAATGCTTAACGGAATTGGCTACTAAGCAGGAGGTCCTGGGTTTGAATCCCAGTCCAGCACACATTTTCACTCGACGCCGCTGATTCTGCATAAAATCCCGACGCAGCTAACATAAATAGTTCCTTCCCTTTCCTTTCCTTTTCCCCCCTTCCACCTTCAGTTTACATAAAACTGCATGTTATCCTGAAATGTTTTTAGACAGAACATTTTTTAGTTCAAATGGCTCTGAGCACTATGGGACTCAACTGCGAACATTTTTTAGTAATTACGTGTTTTACAGCAAGGAAAAAGAGAGGACGTTCCTTCAGCGCAACGACAGCCGTTGATAAATTATCCATCTAATAAGATTCAGATCAATCAAAAGAAAGAACACACGCTAAGTGACCATTTGTAGAACGCTAGAGGATACATATTTGGATACATTCCTACTGTGAGATACTTTGTGATTATGCCTCAAGTAAGATCCTTCAAATTCTGCTGGCAAATCATTCAAGACCTTGGTGGCGAGCATGGGCAGTGATGATCAGTCAGTCACTGATGTCACAAGCTTGGTCCAGTCCAGCCTGGCTGTAATCTGTAAGTCAATGCTGCCATCTGCCGCGAAACGCGTGTAGTGTGAATGCCGTCCCACGGCTGCCCACAACAATAATAACACACCAGTCATCGCCCGTTAATATTGTGCAATGAAGCATCTCAGGAAAAATCCGCCACGCAGTGTAATATACATTATAAAGTAGCACCCAGCAAAGCGGTCTAGCATTATTATTAATAAAAGGGGAATATTATTATTTCTGAATCATGTTTCTTGTGGAAGGATGTTAGTTGAAACACTTAGGAGTAAGCCACTTTGTAATAGCTAGCTACCATCAGTTTATCCATCGTCCAAAATGAATAATTCATGTGGAAATAAAAGGCGTTATGATGTATCATAATTGTATTTACCCAGCTGGTCCACCAAATCCTTCAGTTTTATTGAGTGCAAGTGTCAAAAGTGCATTAGTTTATTTGATTGCAGTTTGTTGCACTTAAGTGCATAATTTGTAATTAATAATGTAACTAGTGTGTATTACCTTCCAAAGCTGGATAGTAAAAATAAGTCCATCATCGTGTAAATTGCTTTAGCAAATTGTTCTTGACAAATAACACCACAGCTAACACAAAATTAAAAGAATTTCCTATCAGTTTAAGTATACCATAACAATGTGACACGTCTTACGGTCAGAGACAACAGAGGGCATGTCGGAGTCGCACTGTTACTAGTCGGTCGTACTGAAATCTATGAGAGACCAAACCAGTCAAACCAGTAGATTCTGGCAGGGGCCAAGCGCCGCAGGAAATTCAGTATACAGAGGAAACTTTTAGTGACTTCATCGTGCCTCTGTGACTTCAATGCCCATGGCCTTCTGCAGGTTTACAATTTCAGGTTTTTTTTAGTGGTTTGCGAACAGCGGCAGCTTCGTTCCTGCACTGACTGTAACGGTTCAAATGGTTCAAATGGCTCTGAGCACTATGGGAGTTAACATCTGTGGTCATCAGTCCCCTAGAACTTAGAACTACTTAAACCTAACTAACCTAAGGACATCACACACATCCATGCCCGAGGCAGGATTCGAACCTGCGACCGTAGCGGTCACGCAGTTCCAAACTGAAGCGCTTAGAACCGCACGACCACACCGGCCGGCGACTGTAACGGCTAAAGCTTGGAAGGTGCGAAGGCTGTAAATCTACAGTCCCTCAAGACAAAGCTATCAGAAAGAACTAACTAAGCTAATGGAAAATGTTTGCTTCTCTTTAAACACCACAGTGCTCCACACAGTGACTGTTTATGCCTTTATCTTATATACACTACAAGATGAACAGTAGTTAATTATTGTAAACTGTCGTTGCTGGCAGATGTGCCACTTTCGAGACAAGTGTCAATTATCGAGCAGTTAGTAAGATAATTCCTCAAATGTTGCAGATTCTGGCCACCGCTGCTGTTACAGGCTTCCATCTTGTATGTGGAGTGTCACTGGGTTTCTCTGCGATATTTATTGCAAGTGTGATGAAGGAAGGAAGCGATCTCAAACTTTCGAGTACACAATCAGCATGGACAGGTAATAACATATCAACAGCTTTTCGTTCAATTGTTTATTTACACATTATGATTTCTTTGCGATCCTCTGTTTATTATATTCCCTTTTCATTACCCCACAGTAGTCATCTTGAGTGAGAAACGCAAGAAAAGAGATATAAAAATCATATTTTGAGCAAGAAGCATACATCTAACGTTCTTGACCTCTTTCCAATGTAGTTCTAGCGTAATGTAAGGAATTTGCTTCAGTTGTGCTGCAGTTTCTGTGTCCAATGTTGGTTAGTTAGTTACATGTACCATAGATCATTTGATCTATAGATCAATAGATTAATTCTTAGATATGAAGTAGTAACTGTAAAAAAATTAATTAATTATTTCGTGTAAAGAAAACTTATGTTAAAGTGACACGTTCCACATCGTTACAAAATGTCGTATTTTTGTTGTCCCCTGTTGAACTCCTCTCTGAGCTTTAATGATAGGTAATAAAGGTATTTTTTCCCTCTAGTATTGTAATTATGAATGTCATTGTTCTTCTCAGATTCTGATTGATTACTTATGACGAACGTCATAGGCGAATATGTATTGTGATGTCGCAGTTAAAATATCCAGCTCCTTGAAGAAATACCTACATGACGTCTTTCGGTGAACACCGCATGTTATTGTTACTGCTCGCTTTTGTGCAATCAGTACTTTCTTTCTAAGCGATGAGTTACCCCAGAAAATTGTTCCATAATACATTACTGGGTGGAAACGCGCAAAATATTTCAGGAAGCCGATTCGTTTGTTTACACGTTTAGCAATGTTATACGAAGAGCAAAGGTAACTGAACTTAACTGTCTGAACGCTCACTAACATGCTTTTTCCAGTTCAGGTTTTCATCGATATGTACACCCAAAAATTTTGAGCATTGTACCCTACTTACTGACTCTTGCTCATGTGCTACATCAACTGTTGGTATGACTCTGTTTATTGTACAGAACTGAATATAGTGCTTTTTTCTACATTTAGGGAGAGTCTGTTTTCTAACAACCACTTTATAATTCTTTAGAAAATATTATTTAACAAGGAGAATAATTAAGAAAGTGAAGTTTCGCCTCAATTCGAACAGCCGACCTACCCATAGCTGATACATTACCATTATACTCATCAGATACAAGGATGTGGCCAATACTGTATTAACTAAAAAACTGAACTCACCATAAAAATGTAGTGTTTAGAATAGGTTATTTGACTGTGTCCTGGAAATTGTCTTAAATCATTAATTATGTCATTTATGCTCCTAACATGCTTTCCATCCACTTGAATTTCAGTATTCTTCTATGAAAACGGGAATAAAATTCAGATAATTAGAAAGCCCGAATCATGTGATACCTGTAACGTCACTGTCTAGCTCGCTCTCCTACCGTCAAAACGCTAATTCAGAGTGATGTCCTGTTTTGGAATTTACGTTTCGGAAAATGGGTTACAAATGGTGTGTAGCACCATACTGTACAATTACATCCATGAAAACTCCTGAAAAGTTATTTTTGAGTGTTCCAGAGAATGAGACGATGCGTAAAATGTGGTTGCACTGTACCGGCAAATTGCCACCACGTCGACGCGCAAGTTCACTGACTTAATTAAAAATGTGCTGCACAGTGAAGTTAGCATTAATTTACCTCCGATATATGCTCTCCCAATGTTACAACGAAGGACAGCGTCATTCAACGAAATTAAACTGCTCGCGAAAATTGTCGTCTTACGCAGCTGTACGTTAACTGTTCAGTATTTCAGTTGTTAGAACGATAGACAGTTGAACTGTACAAAATAATGTCCTTAGATCGCTGGTTCGAATCTAACCAAATATTTGAAAAACCATTCAACACTCCTCTCATATGAAAACTAAACCACAATTACATAATTTCACCACACCGATCAGAAATAGAGTATTATTGTGTTTTCCTTGCTGTTTACTTGCGCTTACATTTGCATCGCTGTTCACACACGTCACGTTCAAAAACATATTTTCTAGTTAATGCGACCACACAAGTTTTACTTTATTAGAAACAGTGTTTTTATCTTCGTACTGTGCAGCTGCTATGATCCTTATTGTTTAAGCTTTTTCAGTTTCATCATCCTACATAAAGGTGAAGCAAGTTTGCTTCAAACGCTAACGTTGTTTTACAAAAAAATGGTTCAAATGGCTCTGAGCACTGTGGGACTCAACTGCTGAGGTCATTAGTCCCCTAGAACTTAGAACTAGTTAAACCTAACTAACCTAAGGACATCACAAACATCCATGCCCGAGGCAGGATTCGAACCTGCGACCGCAGCGGTCTTGCGGTTCCAGACTGCAGCGCCTTTAACCGCACGGCCACTTCGGCCGGCTAACGTTGTTTTACACTCACAAACATCACAGCCCTTACGTTTGTGTCATCTGCATGTTGTACATGCGTTATATCTCTCCTTATATCATCGTCGTGCTACACGTCGTTGTACTGTTGTCGTATTGTGATATCTTCACTACTAACAATGCTTTCCAAAAAAGTTAATTGAATTGTTTATTCGCAAAGTAAATCCATTTATCCCCTGTCGTCCATTTCTCAGACTAAGACTCATGTGAAGCTGTATATAATACACCCCACAATAGAAACAACTGCTACAATCATTTCTTGCTAACGCTGTAAAACTCCTCAATATATGTATTCTCAGAGCTGACAGTCAGGCAAAGAAGCTGATTTTGAGATATCTTGTCAGAGCTGCCTCATTATAGCCATTCAGTTCAATTCCAGTTGCTTCGTTTATAACTTTGGTTCAAAATGGCGTTGAGCACTATGTGCTCTGAGGTCATCAGTCCCCTAGAACTTAGATCTACTTAAACCTAACTAACCTAAGGACATCACACGCATCCATGCCCGAGGCAGCATTCGAACCTGCGACCGTAGCAGTCGCGTGGTTCGGAACTAAAGGCGCTTAGAACCGCTCGGTCAGAGCGGCCGACGTTTATAACTTCCTTTCGCGTGATCATATCGTTGTTCCTAATGAAAGGTACATGGGGCTGTATGGGTATGCAGAGGTACTGCCAAAAAGAAAAGTAAAAGGGAAAAGACTAACCGTAAGTAGCGTACCAATCATCGGAAAGCATCAGGCTGTTCCTCCACGCAGCTGTGGCAATACGGTGACTGGAGCTACATTTGTGGTAACTAGCGTTTCTGATGTCGCTTGGAACCACTGACGCCGCTGCACCCACCAATGTGCTTCACTCAGCTTGTACATTCTTATTTGAGAGTGCGTGCTGGGCAGTGGATGGGTGTGGACGTCTGAGTATAAGACAAATGTGAGTACACCTTAAGAACAGATACGGAGTGTAGCCTATGCATCTCAGCTGAAGCGTATCGACCATATTCGGTCAAAAAGTACACCAGAGAGGAAGTGAGTTGTAACAGAGCCAGCCGCAGGCAGGCAAGAGTGTTATGCATTGCAAAACAAAACATGTCCAACAGGTGTTGCGAAGCAGAGCCAGCTGGGCATGGTATAGCAACAGCCAACGCTGAAATACGCTAGCAGAAGGATTGAAGACTTTCCTCACTTGCCACCATGTGGGGGACAATGAGGGGTAATAACTAAGAGAAATACGGAAACTGTGGAACAATTTACGTATAGAATAAGGAAAATTAATGGCTCAAATGCCTCTGAGCACTATGGGACTTAACTTCTGAGGTCATCAGTCCCCTAGAACTTAGATCTACTTAAACCTAACTAACCTAAGGACATCACGCACATCCATGCCCGAGGCAGAATTCGAACCTGCGACCGTAGCGGTCGCGCGGTTCCAGACTGTAGCGCCGAAAATTAATGGATGTACCTATGAATTAGGACATGAGGCTAAAGTCAACGGAATTATTTTGCAAGAAGATGAGCAGATGGCGCTCAATGCTTTTTTAAGAGGATTGCAGGCGGAAGTGTCAGGACGTGTAAGGACAGGGGATCTGACGGATTTGTGCACGCAATACGGTTAGCTATAAAGATTGAGGAGATAGATTTCTAGATTGGAATGCAGGGTAAATGGAGAGTGTTTGCAGCCAGTATAAAATGTTTTCAGGTGTGGAAGAACAGGACATGTAAGAAGGCATTGTAGCCAGCCCCAGGGTCATGTCAAAAAAGTTAGAGGAAATAATAATTTTGGAGGCAGAGAACCGGGGAAGAATGGTGTTAAACGGCAATGGGAACCTCAGGTTCACCTATGGTCATCCGCAGTAAGGTTGGATGCTACGAAATCTTATGCAGATTTGGATTGTGCAATAGAAGGAATAGTAGTCGCATGTGTCGGTCGACAATATGATCTGGTGAAACGTAAGCAATGGGACCTACCATGGTACAGATTGCGTATAGTGGCGGATAAAGACGTCACACCGTTGGGGTCGATGGACGTGGACTTTTGCCTGGATATGGTTCAACTTAAACAATGTGCACAGGATGTGCCACATGTGTTTGAGGGGCTACATGATTCTGGAATTGGATTTCTTATATCAGCATCTTGCCACAATCGATCTTCGGCAACACACGGTGGAACGTGACTGAAAAATGTTTCAGTTAGGTGAAGCCATTGCCAGTGTAGCAATGTCGTGAGGGGAGTCTGGGAGTCTGTCGTGAAAGACGAACCGATTAAACCACGAATGGTCAAATACTAAGACTTGATTTGCACGATTCGCTTTGGATCAGTGTTGAGTCTAGCTTGCTGGTAGGAATTTTGTGTGCGTAGGAACTGTTAGAAGAGAATGAAGCATTAGATCATCTGGATTGTTTACTTACAAGAGGTATTGTATGCATAGAAGAAATAAAGAGTGAAAAGAAGATACCTAGTTTTATAGATAATTTTAGCGCAAAGGTGTTGTTAGTCGCTAATATGAATATCCTGGAGGAAGAAGAGTAGGACACGAGAGGTTTCAGCCAAGGACATTTGCTGTACGCCATTGAAACTGCATTACAACGCAAAGTGAAGCACCTAGAGGGAAGCAGTAGGAAACGGTTGGAAAAATTACTTTCGGAATTTAAAGATTTATTCTTTCCAAAAAGGCCATTACGAGCATATTACAAAGCATCGCATACCAGCGGGAATTGAATCACCAGTCTACTGCAAACGATACAAAATACCTAGGTACTTGCACTCAATTTTGGAGGAATTTTTCGATCAACAGCTGAAAAATGGAATAATTGAAGAAAGTAATAATGCATGGGGGCAGAAATAGTCGTCATGCTAAAAAAATCAAGGGATGAAACACGACATTATAGGATTTGCTTTGATTACAGACACCTAAATGCCAAAACCATAACGGACGCCTACCCTTTGCCAAACGTCACAGAAACCTTGGCTCGTTTAGGGCAATGCAAATATTTTCCAGCAATGGATTTGAGAAGTGGTAATCACCAGATAGAAGTTGTGAGCGGGATCGACACAAAACAACGTTTTCGGCACCCTGGGACACTACCAATTCAGAAAAATACCATTCGGATTAAATAATGCAGATGCAACATTTCAGAGATTGTTCGACAGAGTACTCAGAAGTTTAAAACCACGGTAATGTTTAGTGTATCTCTGTTACTTAATCGTCTGTGGGAGTGATATGGAATAGCATATGTAGTGATTAAGGGAAATACACTCCTGGAAATGGAAAAAAGAACACATTGACACCGGTGTGTCAGACCCACCATACTTGCTCGGGACACTGCGAGAGGGCTGTACAAGCAATGATCACACGCACGGCACAGCGGACACACCAGGAACCGCGGTGTTGGCCGTCGAATGGCGCTAGCTGCGCAGCATTTGTGCACCGCCGCCGTCAGTGTCAGCCAGTTTGCCGTGGCATACGGAGCTCCATCGCAGTCTTTAACACTGGTAGCATGCCGCGACAGCGTGGACGTGAACCGTATGTGCAGTTGACGGACTTTGAGCGAGGGCGTGTAGTGGGCATGCGGGAGGCCGGGTGGACGTACCACCGGATTGCTCAACACGTGGGGCGTGAGGTCTCCACAGTACATCGATGTTGTCGCCAGTGGTCGGCGGAAGGTGCACGTGCCCGTCGACCTGGGACCGGACCGCAGCGACGCACGGATGCACGCCAAGACAGTAGGATCCTACGCAGTGCCGTAGGGGACCGCACCGCCACTTCCCAGCAAATTAGGGACACTGTTGCTCCTGGGGTATCGGCGAGGACCATTCGCAACCGTCTCCATGAAGCTGGGCTACGGTCCCGCACACCGTTAGGCCGTCTTCCGCTCACGCCCCAACATCGTGCAGCCCGCCTCCAGTGGTGTCGCGACAGGCGTGAATGGAGGGACGAATGGAGACGTGTCGTCTTCAGCGATGAGAGTCGCTTCTGCCTTGGTGCCAATGATGGTCGTATGCGTGTTTGGCGCCGTGCAGGTGAGCGCCACAATCAGGACTGCATACGACCGAGGCACACAGGGCCAACACACGGCATCATGGTGTGGGGAGCGATCTCCTACACTGGCCGTACACCACTGGTGATCGTCGAGGGGACACTGAATAGTGCACGATACATCCAAACCGTCATCGAACCCATCGTTCTACCATTCCTAGACCGGCAAGGGAACTTGCTGTTCCAACAGGACAATGCACGCCCGCATGTATCCCGTGCCACCCAACGTGCTCTAGAAGGTGTAAGTCAACTACCCTGGCCAGCAAGATCTCCGGATCTGTCCCCCATTGAGCATGTTTGGGACTGGATGAAGCGTCGTCTCACGCGGTCTGCACGTCCAGCACGAACGCTGGTCCAACTGAGGCGCCAGGTGGAAATGGCATGGCAAGTCGTTCCACAGGACTACATCCAGCATCTCTACGATCGTCTCCATGGGAGAATAGCAGCCTGCATTGCTGCGAAAGGTGGATATACACTGTACTAGTGCCGACATTGTGCATGCTCTGTTGCCTGTGTCTATGTGCCCGTGGTTCTGTCAGTGTGATCATGTGATGTATCTGACCCCAGGAATGTGTCAATAAAGTTTCCCCTTCCTGGGACAATGAATTCACGGTGTTCTTATTTCAATTTCCAGGAGTGTATTTCTAAGGTTAAAAGCAGCGAAGTTACCAGTGCGTACAGAAAAATCTAATTTTGTGATGGAGCACACCTATTTCATATCAGAAGTAAAAATGGTGTTAAGACAGACACAAGATAAAGTAGAGCTTTACGTGAATTTCCTGTACCAGAATCTGTAAGGGTATTGCAACCATTCCTAGGAGTCGCAAACTATTACCGCCGGTTCGCAAAAGTATTTGCAGACACTGTTAGACCGTTGACACAGTAGTTCAAAAAGGGCACTAAATGTGTATGGTCAGAAGAGTGCCGGCGTGCTTTTGAGGAGCTAAAAGAAGTTTTAACATCGAGTCCGATATTGATATTTCCGGATTTTAGTACTGAATTTGTTTTATCATGTGATGCATCAAACCATGCACTTGGCTGTGTGTTGTCACAAGAGGAAGAAGGCGTAAAACATCCGCTACCTTACGTATCAAGACAACTAAATACTGCAGAAGAAATTATTCCAAAATGGAGAAAGAGATTTCAAGCTTTATTTATGGAATCACATATTTCAAATGTTACCTGTACAGTAAAAAGTTTAGATTAATAACAGATGATGCGGCATTAAAATGGTTGTTGGGGTTAAAGAATCCTTCTAGTACGTTGACGCGATGGGCAGTAGGACTAAGTGAATTTGATTTCGAAGTCACACATAAAACTGGGAAGAAGCACGGGAATGCAGATGCCTTAAATAGAAAAGTATCAGTATTACACACTGGGGGGCAATGAGCAAAAGCAATGGCAAACGACGCAGAGAGCGGATGATGAATGTAAACATTATTTTAAGTAGTCACAATTTTGTATACAGGATCGGTTGCTACGCAAAGTAACCAAGTTAGGAAGGCGGGTAGAGGTACCACCGAAGCTAAGGAATAGAATGCTACAAGAAGCTCATGGTCACATATTAGCGGGCCACGGAAGTTGCAGAGCTACCAACAGGAGAGTAACAGAAAGATATAGGTGTAGGAATAAGCAGGCGATCGTAAAACAGTTTGTGTGGAATTGCATACAGTGCGCACAGAGTGCGGATTTGTATCGAACAAGAGTACCACTGTAGAGGTTACCTGAAGCATTAGCACCATTTGATTTTCTAGGGACTGATGTTTTAGATCCAATCAATTAAACACCTGCAGGGAATAAGTACGTAATGACAATCATAGATCATTTTTCAATATACGTAGAAATGGGAGCGGTGCCAAACCAGCAGTCAGCAACAGTGACACAAGTGCCTCTGAATGGATACTGAAGTTTGGAGTGCCTGAAACAATAGTAACAGACCAGCGGAGAACTTCACGTCAGATCTGGTAATTTCCAAGAATGATTGCCTATCGAAGTCGCGGGGTCCAAACGATACGTATCGAACGTGCGATCGTAAATCGATCACGCAACTCTGGTGGCGGGCGTTATGAGTATGTTTACGGTGTCCGCTGCGGCAATGACAAAAGAAGTCCGTTACAAAAATACTTGTAATTATAAATGAGATGACTTACCTTGCTCGTCGTAGGTGTTGTCGTCATGTGAAAGGCCATGTGATGCGTACGCTACGGGAACAATTCCCTTTTTGCCATTAATTCGCGGAGGTATGTAACTTAGAGCCACTAAGGGAACGATGAAAACAGATAAAAGTGACGATCACAAATAATTGATCATAATGACCGCCACCAGAGTCGCATGATCGATTTACAGTCGCACGTTCGATGTGTATCGTTTGGACACCGCGACTTCAATACGTAGTCACTCTTGGAAATTACCTCATATCTATTCAAGGAGTGGATTACATTGGCCGAGCACCTCCTAAAGAGTCACAAATTTTTGTAGTTAATATTAAGCGACAGTTGTGATGGTGTAACAAGCGACGCCGCTTGCCAAGAGTTGTAAATTAAACTAACAATGAATTCAGTCAGGCAGAAATGACACTACTAAATAAGGGTTTGAAGCATAATATAAAAATTGGCAGTCAGTAACAAAAAATATAATGTGCAATAGTGTAATATCAATCAACAGCTCCGCCATTACACCAGCGATGCAAATGAAGCAGCAAGATGATGAAATTGTAAGTGATCAACTGTCATATAAAAGCCTTTCACACTATTTTCGTAACACATAACTGATGCAAATCTATCTGCATCCTATACAGGCAGTGATACACATAGTCAACCACAAGGAAGAAAACCAACAGAAGACATCACTGATTTCGATTTCTAGCCATACACTGCCCCCCTCCTTCCCCCCAAATGCCACACCAGCAGTTACAGTAAAAAACAATGGACAGAGAGTTCTAGATTAATTTAGTTTAAGACTGTTTATTTTTAAGTAACATTTCTCTATATGTACGTATGTATGTATAAACGCCTGAAGATGAACAGAACATGTTCGAAACGCGTTGCATTATGTTAGATTAAGCATAAAATAATAAGTGTCTGGTAGCAGAAACTTGAAATAAATACTTATCCCACACAGTCACGGTGCACAAACATAGCCATTATGGCTGAAAATAATGACAGTCGTTCTGTTTAGCGAGGACCTGCAGCTCTGTTGTATGTTTTAAAGATGATACCATCCTCTTGGGTAAAATATTCTGGAGGTAAAGTAGTCCCCCCATACGGATCTGCATGGAATCCCTGTACACACAGCAATTTCATTTCACTCCTTACAGTATTTCCACTAACATCATTACCATCCCAACGACGGCCGAACTCGTTCTCAGTTACGTTTTTGACATACACTCATTTCAGTTCTCTACCTTCTGCTTCAGGGTAGTACTGCAAGGATTACATGCTGAACCCGTGTATCTTTGCAGATAAACATTAGCATCATGTTGGTCCGTCCTTTCCTCTACATCAATGCACGAACTTTTCCGTCATCAGTTTATGCACACACATGATCTGTCAGCCCTAATATAGACTGTTTACCACATGTAGAATGAAACGTACTTGCGAGATCACAGTATTGAACTGCATCTAAACAAACTTTTCCCTGAAGCACAATGTTATTGTTTCTTCATGTCTTTTATTCATATTTTAAATGTAGTTTACTTCCCTGTGGTCTACACCTTAGTTAAAAATAAATTATTCATCAGGGAAACATCTGAAAAGCTTGTGCAAAATTATCTTTATTGTAGCTATCTGAGAATCTACATCTCAAATAATGCGGTTGATACTAGATTTAAATATACCTGTTTGCACTCCCTATATCAATAGTATACTTTTTCGTATCTCACACAGGAGATTCGAAAATACGGATTGGATGTTCCGGCATTTCTACTGCAGTACAACAACAGCAACACGTTCACTGTTTGACAACTTGTGACCTGGTAGTCTGGAGGCCGTATACCTGATGTCTGTGAAGACATGTTAGATTACACCCTTTAGCCTTCTTTGCCCCTTATACTGCCATTCTTTGCGATCAAACACTATTGCAGCACAGACGTAATAATTTTAATGCGTTGTTTCGCTTAATTTCACTCGTTTTCTGAACGACTGCGGTTCAAAGCCCTATTCAGCTATACAGGATTAAGTTTTCAATGTTTCCCCTAAATCTCTTAAGGCGAATGCCGGGACGCTTCTTTGACGTTTCGTATAATTTTAATGATTTTTTTCGGTACTTGGCAATGGAACTGTCACATCACCTACCCCATTGGGCCTAAAAACAAAATCCCTGAAGTAGCACGAACTTCATGTGTCCACAAAATCTTACAGGAGAGCATCAAAATCCCACACAGCAGAGCCCATCTACTTCGAAGAAATGCGATGTTTTCGAGCAAAAACATAAAATCCAGCGTTAACAGACCACACAAAATCCTGTGTTAGTTCGCCTCTTGAAAACTGTGCACACTGCGTAGTCCTGCAATGATAAACAGATCTGCAGAAACACCAACAGGTTATATAGAAAATTCAATATTATGTTAAGAATTTCTTTAGTGAAAAACGACGGGTTACTAAAATGGGTAGAACAGATAGGATGTGTACGACAGTTTGTCTCCACTGACGATACTGTATTTCAGCCTCAGTATGTGTTATCACACCGTATGTTACAAAGGCTATCGATGACTGTAACACAGAAGAGACAGGTGACTGAAGTGAGTTTTACTCCATAGACTAGGTGCATGACAAATGATTGGGATTGCAGAAGATTTTGATCACTCAGTGCGTCTTTGCGACGTGTCAGGTGAATATGCAAGCCAAGGAAGCATTGGTAACCAAAGAAGACTTGCACATTCGTCCTCTCTGGTGGCCCATCGTTGTATTGCTGATACGCGATATGTGGAGCCGTCTGAAGGAGCTGCAGTATCTCAGACTCTGAGATCTCCCTGATATAGCGGTTGCTGTTCAGATCGCTTTCAGTATTCGAAATCAATTTCCATCACTATAACTATTACTGTCTCTCAGTGGAGTCAGTAAATAAACCTGATTGTGTAAATTACAAACGTTCACTGCGTGGTGTAGTTCATTACATGTAGAAAGCACATGCCCATATTCCACATAGTGCTATGAAATACACAAACACTAATCTTTACGCGTTTGAATTCTGTATTACAGATTTTGTAAAGAGATTAATACATATGTGGCTCTGAGCACTATGGGACTTAACTTCTGAGGTCATCAGTCCCCTAGAACTTAGAACTACTTAAACCTAACTAACCTAAGGACATGACACACATCCATGCTCGATGCAGGATTCGAACCTGCTACCGTAGGGGTCGCGCGGTTCCAGGCTGTAGCGCCTAGAACCGCTCGGCCACCCCGACCGACAATACATATGTGACGAAACTTCTTTTTTTCATTTCGGAGGTGCAGGATGACCCTTCTGAATGACTGTGAAGGACAAAATAACAAAAACGGAAAGGACAAGTTGCAAATAACATGAAGTGTTAGTAACTATAGAACTAAAACTTAACTCCATCCGAACAGTCCTCGGAAGGCTCAAGGGTACCGACCGACCGATGTGTCATCCTCAGCCAATAGGCGTCACTGGATGCAGATATGGAGCGGCATGTGGTCAGCACACCGCTCTTCTGGCTGTTGTCAGTTTTCGAGACTGGAGCTACTACTTAGCAAGCAAATACACTATGAGATCAAAAGTATCTGGACACCCCCAAAACATACGTTTTTCATGTTAGGTGCATTGTGCTGCCACCTACTGTCAGGTACTCCACATCAGCGACCTCAGTAGTCATTAGACATAGTGAAAGAGCAGAATGGGGCGCTCCCCGGAACTCATGGACTTCGAACGTGGTCAGGTGATTAGGTGTCACTTGTGTCATACGTCTGTACGCGAGATTTCCACACTCTTAAACATCCCTTAGTCTACTGTTTCCAATGCGATAGTGAAGTGGAAACGTGAAGGGACATGTACAGCACAAAAGCGTACAGGCCGATTGAGTCTGTTGACTGACAGAGACCGCCGACAGTTGAAGTGGGTCGTAATGTGAAATAAGCAGACATCTATCCAGACCATCACACAGGAATTCCAAACTGCATCAGGATCCACTGCAAGTACTATGAAAGTTAAGCGGGAGATGAGAAAACTTGGATTTCATGGTCGAGGGCTGCTCATAAGCCATACATCACGAGCCGGCCGCGGTGGTCTCGCGGTTCTAGGCGCTCAGTCCGGAGCCGCGCGACTGCTACGGTCGCAGGTTCGAATCCTGCCTCGGGCATGGATGTGTGTGATGTCCTTGGGTTAGTTAGGTTTAAGTAGTTCTAAGTTCTAGGGGACTGATGACCACAGATGTTAAGTCCCATAGTGCTCAGAGCCATTTGAACCATTTTGAACCATACATCACGACAGTAAGTGCCAAACGACGCTTAGTGTAAGGAGGGCAAACATTGGACGACTGAACAGTGGAAAAATGTTGTGTGGGGTGATAAATCACGGTACACAATGTGGCAAGCCAATGACAGGGTGTGGGTATGGTGAATGCCTGGTGAACGTCATCTGCCAGCGTGTGTAGTGCCATCAGTAAAATTCGGAGGCGCTTGTGTTATGGTGTGATCTTGTTTTTCATGGAGGGGCTTGCACCCCTTGTTGTTTTGCGTGGCACTATCACAGCACAGGCCTACATTGATGTTTGAAGCACCTTCTTGCTTCCCACTGTTGAAGAGCAAATCGGGGATGACGATTGCATCTTTCAACACGATCGAGCACCTGTTCATAATGCACGGCCTGTGGATCGACAATAACGTGCCTGTAATGGTCTGGCCTGCACAGAGTTCTGAGCTGAATCCTATAGAACACCTTTGGGAAGTTTTGGAACGCCGACTTCGTCTCAGGCCTCACCGATCGACATCGATACCTCTCCTCAGTGCAGCACTCCGTGATGAATGGGCTGCCATTCCCCAAGAAACCTTCCAGCACCTGATTGAACGTATGCCTGCGAGAGTGGAAGCTGTCATCCAGGCTAAGGGTGGGCAAACACGATAATGAATTCCAGCATTACCGATGGAGGATGCCACGAACTTGTAAGTCATTTTCAGCCAGGTGTCCGGATGCTTTTGATCACATAGCGTAGCTCCTCAATTGGCCTCTCAAGGACAGAGTGCACACCAATTGCCAACAGCTCTCGGCAGGCCCAGACGGTCACCCATTCAAGTGCTAGCGAAGCCCGACATTGCGTAACTTTGATGACCCGATGGGAACCAGTGTAACCACTGCGGCAAGGTCGTTCGATAGTAATTATAGGTCCACTACAATTGCTTCTGAATTTGAAAGGATTAGTTGTATTGGAACTGTAATTAACTTTAAGTTACATGTAATTGATCCTTTCCCTTATTGGTGTTCCCTAACTTTCACTTTAAAGAATATAAAAGTTTATCTAATGTAAAGGGCAGTTACAATAAAACATTCGGTACCAGAGACGGGCCCCTGGTAAAACGAGTGATTGTGGGCTAACAAAACTTTTGTAGAAACATTTATAAGGACACGAAGAAGAGAAATCGCGAATGAACCTTTGAATCAAACACATTCTCATTTCGACATAAGAGGTTAGCATTTGTTAACTGTCTACCACGTTTATATTCTAGTTTACAAATGTTGCTCACTATGACTACCACCTGCATTTAAGACAGCCTCAAAATGCACTAAAGATACCATTTCACAACTGTTTGCAGTACTTTTAGAACGGTGGACCGTGGGATATCCAGCTGTCGGGACTCAGCTCGTGCGCTACTTAAATATGGCACACTGCTTCTAGAATTCTCACTCATAGCAACAGTAACTTCTTCAACTATTTGTCCAGCAACTGGGCGTCTGTGTTTCCCAAGAAGAATTCCAAAAGCGCAAGTTAGTTCAAACTTCCGAATCATCTTGTTCAACCCCGGTGCGGAAAAAGGACCTATCAGTATTTCTTTAATGGGTCGATAATCGCGATGTGTAGCAGCACTATTGTTGTTGTTTTGATAAGAAATTTACGAATAAAGCCCTGTTCGTCTTATCCAAATCCATGTGTACTGTCTGCAAACGTGCTTCAACCCTACGTCGCCATTCTAGTACCGGCAAGGCATTACATAAAAACTGCTTAACAGCAATTCATCGCATAACACTACTAACAACGCAAATCCTGCAGCGCAGCGCACATTACTACAAAGTTGTATACCCATAAGGTAAATGGCTTTCAGTCTACCCTGGCTCAAGAAGCGAAAGTTTATTTACACGTATAACCACCCTGTACATTACTGGCTGTTAAAATTGCAACACCGGAAAGGACAACAAATAACGAAATTGTACTTACTGTGTGCATGTAGTAGGAAGAACACATCTGTGATTCAGGGTATACAGGATGCGAAATTTAATATACAGATCTGCCACCCCCTGCTGGACATCAAGTCTACTGGTCTTAGATGTGAGATATGGTTATGTCACTACATGTCACTTCATCTCATCAATCGTAGTGGTTTGTGAGTCGTGGAGTATTATTAGTCTCTCCGCAATCCATGCCCACATGTTTTCAGTGGGTAAGACATTTGGAGTAGGTGCTAACATACTGACGGCCGAACACGCTCTGTATAGAGGTAGGTCAGGACAGCACAGGTAACATGCGATCTTGCGTTAACTTGTTGAAAGATAACTTTGCAGAGTCCTCCAAGATAGGATACAGCCACCGATATTAACATGTCATCAATGTAACACCTAGTGTCAAAATTACTGCCTATGCAGACCAGGGTGATCGTTCTGTGTACTCAGTGCCATCCCCATACCATCATGCCAGGTGCTCAAACAGCATGATGATGAAAAATTCAGTGTGGCAACGTTAATTCTCCTAGGAGCCGCCATACATAGATAAGTCTGTCACGATGCAGAATCGTGACTCACGTGAAAAGACAATGTGGTGCTACTCCAGTGTTAAGCGTTGTCGATGGGCACACTACTGTCGGCAGGCCTCTCTCCGTTGCTTCATCGAGGGAAGCCATAGCAATGGTCGCCATGGTAATAGTCCGTGGTGCCGCAGACGTTATTGTACTGTCCACATGGATACTTGTCTTGCTGCAAACAAGCACGTTTCCTGAATCTTTGTATGTATCCTCTCAGGCACTAGTCGCTTGGGGTCTTTAAGATCCTGCATGGCGTTCAGCATGGCCCTCTTGAAAGCACCGAGACCATATTCCCAAGTCAGTCACGGGATACCGACCAATGCGAGCAGCGGCATCACAGAATGAGACGGGGTACAATTTCTCCACACTCCTTAGTACGAGTACATGAGAACTTCTCACAAAAAAACCGAGGTTCAAATCTGGTTTCTGAATTCGGAATGTGCTGTTTAATAGTTCCTTATATACAAAATTTAGATGATGTTGCTCCTGCCTAATCTGTGTGGTTGTGCTGAAATGCTAATAATTTGCCTGTCGAAAAATGTGGCACATTTAATGCCAATTTGACTTTTGTTGCATCCCGTTTTAATGGTGCTGCAATTTTAATAGCCAACACTATACATTACAAAGCAATTCGGTATATGTACTTTCAGTTTCTACTCATTGTACACCCTCGAGAGTTCTCCATCATATGGTAGTCTGTACAATAATGTTTGGATCGAAACGAATGCTGGATTTATTCTGTGGTGAGGTTTTTTCTGTGAACAGAGGAGTACTGGATTCGAGTTCAGACAACCATATACTTATAATACCATTTCTTTTTATGTCTAGATGGGTTTATTGCCAGAATATTTATCAGTTATTACTAGTGTCACGGAATGTCTAATTTCTAGGCCTTTTATCGATTCACGATGTTCTAAAAAGAGATGTAGCTTTATTATACTTAATTATCTTCTTATTAGTATCTATATGAGAATTATTTACTCGCAAGCAGTTATATATGAAAGATTTCCTTTACACATAAACATTACTTGAGCTTATTGATATTTATTCTGGTTTGTGTACTAAATATTATTTAACATTTTTAGCAAGTGTCTTAGTTCTTGTCGTACCGATTGGGGCATTACTTGGAGGTATCCTCATGGAAGCATATGGACGACTGAACGCGATAAAAATGGCTGCTATCCCATGTGCAGCTGGATGGATATTAGTTGCTGTTGGACAAAGTTTCCTACCTATATTTATTGGACGTATACTGACTGGAATATCGGGAGGTAAGTGTTTTTTCATTATTATTACTGAGATCCTGCTAGAGTCTTTAGGATTTATGACTTTCATAAGTACATGTGTCTCAATATTATATATGCTTTGGCGTAAACATTAAGTGAATACAAACATTAATTTTTTCTGTTATACAGATACTTGCAACATCTCTGACTGTCTTGAGCTTATGTGGAAAATTATCTATTCTCAAAAATATGGTACCCTTTTATAGCGTAATTAAAAATCCACTATCCTGGTATAATTTTCAGCTCAGCTTGTCACAAACAGTTTGTCCTAAGTATACGATTTTACAATTTAGCTAAGTGAATTCCTCAAGTATGCTCGAATGCTGCGAAATTTGGAGTAACACGAAATTGTGAGTGACGGAATTAGATACCATGTGCACTGAATCTGAGCCAATGGGACGCATTTGTTTCGTTGGAAAGCCTTTAACATCCCATGTCATATTAAATCCAGTGCTGACGGGGACTGTAGTTCCCTTAGTGCAATGGTGACAATGGATACGAAGAAATACCGTTTACATTGACTGCATACGCTGGGGACTCATTTAACATACTGAAGAGGCTATCCAAACAGTAATTCAAGGCACAGGATGGTAACTAGCCACAAACTGAGCCGCTCGGTTCTGAAGTTGTAAGTGGTTCATCTTGACGATTGTCAAACATGGTTAAACCAACTGGCCATGCTCTTGGCGCTTCGACGAAGTTCATAGTCTGACTCGATCTTTAGGTTTGTACCGAGTGCAAGTCCTGAGGCAACTACATTGGCGATTCTATGGAAATCCTTGTTTTGACTCCTTGTCTTGGACCATAGGGATGAAACCTGTGGGGTCCCATTGAAGGACTCAGGAGTGCATCACCAATTTATTTAACTGAGCGTCCGAAAACCATAAATTGATAATAGTGATATCTAGAGGGTAAACGTGAGTATTTACCGAAAAGACAGATCATATCAGATGATAGGTAGCGTACTAGTGCAAGACGACAGAAAACTAAGTCAACTAAAGTAGAAATTCACACTGCATGGGAAATAACGTGGCTGAGAATACCCAATAAACGTATAAAAAGTTGTTGATATTAGTCTTCTATGGGTCAGCAGACTCATCCTGCAGAAACAACATCATTTTTGTAGCACATACGATCACGATACACGCCATAGTAGTTTGAGCAGATTTTAAACACCCAAAAATAGACTGACAAAAGACAAGGTTACAGATTCGAGTCCCCGTTCAGCACCTTTACTTTATTTATTTATTTCGAGTTCTACAGACCCATATGAGAATATATCTCTGGATTTAGAACGAGTCAAATTTTTACTAATTATTGTTCAGTGCACAAGTACTTTGTCTTAACATGTAAATAACAGAAACAGATAGGCTAACATATAACGTTACGTATGAGTTATCATACTTGACTTCTGAATGAGCATACAGTTATACATACACATACACACTATGTGATCAAAAGTATCCGGACACCCCCAAAACCATACGTTTTTCATATTAGGTGCATTGTGCTGCCACCTATTTCCAGTTACTTCATATCAGCGGCCTCAGTAGTCATTAGACATCGTGAGAGAGCAGAATGGGGCGCTCCCCGGAACTCACGGACTTCGAACGTGGTCAGGTGATTGGGTGTACGCGATATTTCTACACTCCTGAACATCCATTGGTCCACTGTTTCCGCTGTGATAGTGAAGTGGAAACGTGAAGGGACGCGTACAGCACGAAAGCGTACAGGCCGACCTCGTCTGTTGACTGACAGAACCGCCGACAGTTGAAGAGGCTCGTAATGTGTAATAGGCAGATGTCTATCCAGACCATCACGCAGGAATTTCAAACTGCATCAGGATCCACTGCAAGTACTATGACAGTTAGGCGGGAGATGAGAAAACTTGGATTTCGTGGCCGAACGGCTGCTCATAAGCCACACATCACGCTGGTAAATGCCAAACATCGCCTCGCTTGGTGTAAGGAGCGTAAACACTGGACGATTGAACAGTGGAGAAACGTTGTGTGAAGTGACGAATTACGGTACTCAAACGTGGCGATCCGATGGCAGGGTGTGGGTATGGCGAATGCGCGGTGAACGTCGTCTGCCAGCGTGTGTAGTGCCAACAGTAAAATTCGAAAGCGGTGGTGTTATGGTATGGTCGTGTTTTTCATGGAAGGCACTCCTTGCTGTTTTGCGTGGCTCTATGACAGCACAGGTCTACATTGATGTTTTAAGCACCTTCTTCCTTCCCAGTGTTGAAGAGCAATTCAGGGATGGCGATTTGATCTTTCAACACGATCGAGCACCTGTTGATAATGCACGGCCTGTGGGGGAGTGGTTACACGACAAAAACATCCCTATAATGGACTTGCCCATGTTCACGTCTGTCGATGGATTATCCACAACAGTGTTTTAGTGCCAAATTTCATACAGTTTGTATTGTTCTCAGATGAGGTCTCATTCACCAGTGGTGGTGTTTCCAACAGCTACCACAGCCATGTCTGGAGTGAGGACAATCCTCGTGCCACCCATATTGGTGGCCACCAGTAACAATTCTCTGTCAACATATGGGCGAGCATTGTCAAAGCCCACATAATAGAACCTTATTTGCTGCCTCCAAATTTCACTGGGCCAAGTTACGTAGTATTCCACTGAGATGTGCCACCACAGTTCTTGGAGACTGTACCCCTTGTTTGCTGTGAAAGGATGTTGTTTCAACATGATGGTGCACCAGCCCACTCCGATGTTAATGTCCATGAGCACCTGCACAACACAATCCTCATTGTTGGATTGAAATGGGAGGCCCTGTCCCATGGCCAGTGTGATCACCAATTCTCATAATTCTGGACTTTTTCTTCTGGGGTTACATCAAGATGTTGGGGTATGAAACCCCCCATAGAAATGGACAAAGACCAGCTTGCTAGGGTCCAAGTTGCCTGTGTCCTGGTACAACAGACACCAGGTATCTTTGAGAGAGTACAGCAGAACTTCATGCGCCATTGCCATTCGTGCACTGACACTGCTGGTCTTCACTTTGAACAGTTACTGTGAGCTATGATGCTGTTATGTGGTGTACATTGTGTGTGTCTGTAACACAATAAATACACATTTCCAACCATTGGTTCCCTGTCTCAATCACCTGTTTTAGTTTGACCCAAAACGTTTGAGACAAACTGTTTATGTATACATCTTTCCAGGTGAAATGTCCGACTAGCTGGGGGAATTTCTCTTATTGTCTAAGGAACATTAGCTATTTCTAGACACCTGTCTAGGCTGCATCTGTTTACTAAGTCCACTGAAATCTATTTGGGAGCAAGAAAAGTTTTCTAACTCAGTAGTTGCACCTTGATTGTCATCTGAGGGACAAATTTGAGGATGATTCCAAAGCTCTAGTCTGAACTCAGTTGCCCATAGCTAATCTTACAACTACATCTCTACGCAACAAATTAGAATATGAGATACTGCAATTAGTACATTCAGACATTAGTACATTTCTGGGGAAGACCTTGCAAGTCTGCTATCCAGGATCCATAAAAATGGTCCCTGTGCTTCCTGCATGGCTTAAACTGGTATCTCGCTGCAACAACATGCATTTGCTGCCAGAAATGCTCACTCAGCAAAGGGCACAGTTCGTTAATTTCTAATGCTTCAGGGCCAGTGCACGGACACAGCTTTTGCGCGATCTCCTACTAACTATTCCTGCTGCAAAAAAAAAAAAAAAAAAAAAAAAAATTGCTTTGGACTCTGGGATCCGATATGTTTCTGATCTTGCAGCACAACATAAATCTATGGAGGCAGCTTTGCCACCTCTCTACAGGGTGTTTAAAAAAAAAAAAAAAAAAAAAAAAAAAAAAAAAAAAAAAAAAAAAAAAAAAAAAAAAAAAAACGGCCGCGGTGGTCTCGCGGTTCTAGGCGCGCAGTCCGGAACCGCGTGAATGCTACGGTCGCAGGTTCGAATCCTGCCTCGGGCATGGATGTGTGTGATGTCCTTAGGTTAGTTAGGTTTAAGTAGTTCTAAGTTCTAGGGGACTGATGACCACAGCTGTTAAGTCCCATAGTGCTCAGAGCCATTTGAACCATTTGTTACAAAAAGGTACGGCCAAACTTCCAGGAAACATTCCTCACACACAAAGAAAGAAAATATGTTATGTGGACATGTGTCCGGAAACGCTTACTTTCCATGTTAGAGCTCATTTTATTACTTCTCTTCAAATCACATTAATCATGGAATGGGAACACACAGCAACAGAACGTACCAGCGTAACCTCAAAGACTTTGTTACAGGAAATGTTCAAAATGTCCTCCGTTAGCGAGGATACATGCATCCACCTTCCGTCGCATGGAATCCCTGATGCGCTGATGCAGCCCTGGAGAATGGTGTATTGTATCACAGCCGTCCACAATACGAACACGAAGAGTCTCTACATTTGGTACCGGTGTTGTGTAGACAAGAGCTTTCAAATGCCTCCATAAATGAAAGTCAAGAAGGTTGAGGTCAGGAGAACGTGGAGGCCAAGGAATTGGTCCGCCTCTACCAATCCATCGGTCACCGAATCTGTTGTTGAGAAGCGTACGAACACTTCGACTGAAATGTGCAGGAGCTCCATCGTGCATGAACCACATGTTGTGTCGTACTTGTAAAGGCACATATTCTAGCAGCACAGGTAGAGTATTCCGTATGAAATCATGATAGCGTGCTCCATTGAGCGTAGGTGGAAGAACATGGGGCCCAATCAAGACATCACCAACAATGCCTGCCCAAACGTTCACAGAAAATCTATGTTGATGACGTGATTGCACAATTGCGAGCGAATTCTCGTCAGCCCACACATGTTGATTGTTAAAATTTACAATTTGATCACGTTGGAGTGAAGCCTCATCCGTAAAGAGAACATTTGCACTGAAATGAGGATTGACACATTGTTGGATGAACCATTCGCAGAAGTGTACCCGTCGAGGCCAATCAGCTGCTGATAGTGCCTGCACACGCTGCACATGGTACGGAAACAACTGGCTCTCCCGTAGCACTCTCCATACAGTGACGTGGTCAACGTTACCTTGTGCAGCAGCAACTTCTCTGACGCTGACATTACGGTTATCGTCAACTGCACGAAGAATTGCCTAGTCCATTGCAGGTGTCCTCGTCGTTCTAGGTCTTCCCCATCGCGAGTCATAGGATGGAATGTTCCGTGCTCCCTAAGACGCCGATCAATTGCTTCGAACGTCTTCCTGTCGGGACACCTTCGTTCTGGAAATCTGTCTCGATACAAACGTACCGCGCCACGGCTATTGCCCCGTGCTAATCCATACATCAAATTGGCATCTGCCAACTCCGCATTTGTAAACATTACACTAATTGCAAAACCACGTTCGTGATGAACACTAACCTGTTGATGCTACAGACTGATGTGCTTGATGCTAGTACTTTAGAGCAATGAGTCGCATGTCAACACAAGCACCAAAGTCAACATTACCTTCCTTCAATTGGGCCAACTGGCGGTGAATCGAGGAAGTACAGTACATACTGACGAAACTAAAATGAGCTCTAACATGGAAATTGTTTCCGGACATATGTCCGCATAACATATTTTATTTATTTGTGTGTGAGGAATCTTTCCTGAAAGTTTGGCCGTACCTTTTTGTAACACCCTGTATTCAGTCATCAAACACAGAGAACGGTGGGGGTTTGGGTGAAGGCCACCCCACAGGTGCTCATCTCAGTGGCTGCAAGCTCACGTTGCAAACCAGCTCTGCCTTTTGGTTGAGCTACTCCTGCTGCAGTAGTTGCTGCAGCCACAACTGGTCCTGCAGCTGTTCTTGCTGCGTCATGTGATGTTGCCTATACTCCAAAACTTTTGATCTACCAGTATCATTACGACAAGAGTCATTCTCGTCACCACTGTAGTAATACTCTACTAAGATGTGGGAGAACCACGAGTCATTTTCTGATGAAATGGCAGTTGACCAAAAAGACCAAGTGGTCGATGAAAAAAACAAGAGTAATCTAAATTTGGTAGCCTAGAATCATCAACAGTATACAAAGCCACAATAGCAAATTGGGAGAAAAATCAAAATAAAGTGAGTAACTGTGTGTGAAAGTAATGTCAGCTAGCAGAAAGCTTTGGAAACATCAGCATAACTGGATGAGGAAAGTGCACACACTTTCCTCCTAGCTTACATCACCAGAAGATATTGTGCTTGCATCCGGTGAGGATACTAAACTTGTCTTGACACAAGAAAAAGACCTAAAACATTATGAACTGATGCAGTGCATTAAGGACATGGACATTTTGAAGTTTGTGCAGCCAAGAGAGAGTCAGTCAAGGGCAGTGACAATTAAAACCACAAGAGCAGCGGTATTAACAGCTGCTACAAATACAACAAGAAAACTGGTGGTAAGTGCACAGCCAGTTGGCGCAGTCACAGCAACAGTCAGGCGAACAGCAACTACACCATTAAGAACAGATACAGTTCTCGTTAATAAGAAAATCAGCAGCATCAAATGCTTCTCCACCAACCATGGCATCCTTTAATGAAGTGTCACAGGAATGGGAGCTATCTTTACCTTTGCCTTTTGCAGCATCATTTTCAAACTTTCATGTAGCCTCACTATATGGAAAGGCTGCTTCTTCGGTATCACAATCTTCTTCTCCTGATATGTTGTGCTTCTACAGAAATTAAAGTCACAGGCAAATACTAATCATTTGTCTTTCTCTGAGATTTATGACTTGGTAATAAACAGTTCATGTGGAAGAGCCACATAACAACAGCTAAGTTAGAATTGGAGGAAGTTGCCGATGCAAACTTATGAGACCTAGATTGCTGGTTATAGACGGATTGGTCACCACAGCCATTTTGTTCGTACTTACTCTCACTGCCAACAGTGCAACACAGATTCACTGATCCATAACATTGTTATTCCTTACAACCTAGGTCAACAGACACAAGCAGTCTGTACTGGAGCTTCTGGACACATCCCTCTAGCAAAGTCTGGCAACAGCTTCAACACTGGAAGTTTCTGTCACTGCAGAACAAAATTTTCAGAACAAAATGCAGACTGCAGCTTTCAGTACAGTCCAAGAACATTCTACTAGACTCCTGAGCACTATGTCAATGTTAGCACTCTACAAATTTATCCCACAGTGACATGGCGAGACACAAAGACAACAAACTATGGTATTGAATCATGTCAACCTAGTTCTAATTCAGCTTCACATGGTTGCCAAAGGCTACCATTTTGCTCCGATTGTTGATAAGCCTTAAGACTGGATTAACTGCCATAATAAACCTTCTGAATGTGTGTATTGTCACTGAATCACCCACATAAAATGTGGGTGCTAAACAGCAACCCAAAAAGGCTCCGTAGCCAATGAAACTTCAATATCAGCAGCTTGGAATCTAGTGTTGGAGATATGACTTGAATTGTTGATCATTTGTCAAATTAAAGTTTTGTTGATTAACTTACCAGTGAACACAGGTGTGTCCACTTTTTGGCAAATTTGAACATGTTTAGTGCGCCAGGGATCACCAGAATTTGCTTCTATGCAATGATTGTCAAATAATAGCTAGCACATTCCTGTAAGGGGAACTTAAAAACAGAGTTACTATGTAGGAAGGTTACATGTCATTTAGCATTTTAGAAGTAGCCATTGTTAACGCTAGGAGTATTTTTCCTTTTCATGCTTTTACTGCATTTGGAATCTTGTAACAACAGTATCAGCTGTCATGTCTTTCCAAGTTTTGGAAGCTCTTTTGAAGGAATAATTGAAACTGTTTATGCCCATATTTAGTTGGGCTTATTCATCTGAAGTCAAATTTCTTGCTTTCCGCAGCCATGTTATGAATTTTTCTGTCCTCCTCAGTACCTCATGGGCTCAAGGATGAATTTGGCTCTTTAATGGGTCAAAACACTGTGTAGCTTTGGTAATTCAGCCAGGGGTGCAGGATCACCTTGGTATGGCTCTATTCCCAGCCTAGCATAAAAGAAAATTAGGGTTCATGTACAACAATGATTTTAAGAGCGATGAAACTGTATTAGTCACAAATTGATAAATAAGCACTAAAAACAGTCTATGTGGTTGAAAAGTATTATTAAGCAGCTCCTCATTTGACCTCATGTGCCTGAGTAGACCACGTTCCAGAGATTTCCAGCACAGAAAAGTATGAGACTGCTACAAGGAAACAAATCTGGGACATCAATGACAGTAGTTGGCAATGCTAATTGCTGTGCCACAGAAACACTCTTTGACTATCATGAAGTAGTATGTTTCTAGCTAAATAAGAAAGTGGTGGAAATGGTTTAATAATTTCAGGTGACGATAACCAAGTTCATAGCCCAGGATCTCATTCTTTAGTACGTGGCATATATTGTCCAACAAGTATGGCTTAGCAACAAAGACTGATTTGGTCCCTTGCAGTTATTACTCATTGCACCATCAACTTGTGGTATCCCAAAGGGTACTGCTGCTTTAACACAAGAGTATTTCAAGAATTATGCCATTATTCCTCCCAGGCTCTGAATCTGCATATTAACTTGATTACCTTGCAATCTCTGGGGTATAGAGCAGCAAATGGGTTGTATATATTGACCAGGATTATACAGAGATATTGAATGCTTTGCCCATGCCTGCCAAGAGTAAGCACCTTTAAGTGGGCCTTCTAGTCACAGTTCATACCAGAGAAACTTATTATTCCACGATTTTCATGAGCTGCAACAACTGTTTATAAAGACAGAAGTTGCAAGGAAGAGCAAATAAGAGATACTTAATGCAAATAGCTAACAAAGGTACATTGAAGAGCTGAGATCCAACAGTTATCAGTTCAGTTGGTTAACTGAAGACTTACTCTTACTGAGTAAAGTAGTTAATTTCAAACTGTATATTCCCTTCACCTGTCACCTGACCCCCTCCCCTTATCCCTGCTCTCTCTCTCTCACACACACACATATCATTATAATGTCAAAATATTGTGTGTTGTCACATCAGTGGGAGACCCTGAAAAGGAGTTGTGAGATGTTTGGTCACTGACTTTACACAACACTATTATAACATACTTCTGTAAAATATTCAGACACTTTTTATCAAACAAATGAATGAACAGCAATTCTGGCAGACATTTTTACTGCCTTGAAATTTACATCTTCCTTCATAAACTTGTCAAATACAGGCCTATATCCAGTGTCCCAAATTGACATGCTTGTTTTCATTTAAAATAGCTTTAAACAGCATAACATAATCTGTTTTCTTCTCTCAGTGGATCTGATTATGATGTTTATTGCGCAAAAAGTGATTTTTACTTGAAAGAATCATGTTATGTCATTAAGTGTAATAATTAATAAAATATAAATATTTTATGTTACTTCTTTTGTAGTGAATAAACCTTTAAATAACCACGAAAAAGTTAAATGTGAATGGTGATGGAATATGTTCTAGTCTTATTCTGGAGTTGACATTAAGAACATTTGTGTTTAAACATTCAATTCTTTTACTCAACCCCTTGAAAGTGAGTAAGTCAATAATGATTAAACCATTTCATAGATCAGTTGTAATAACAAATGTGAGGACAAAGTAATGGTTAAAAACAAAACAATTGCACTGTACTATTCCACCTTCAGAATTTGTGCATGAATGCCAAAACTTTCCATATATCTATTCATACAACTTTAATTTCAACCATTAGTGAAGTTTCAGTAATTCTGTAATTACAGTTTTCTGCATTGCAGACATATAAAATGAATCAAAATTTTGAAATACAGCTATCTTTTTAAGTGCTTCAGCAATCACTGCTATCTAGAATTCAAGTACTTCGTATTTTTTGTGTGTTTTGAAACCCTTTTTATGTTAAAGAAACAGAGTCTTATTGTCTGGTTATAATCATACAGAAAATTTATAGATTCTGAAGTTTTAATTGCAGATCGTGTCATATCCTGTGAGGTTCCTAGTTAAGTAAATTTTCACACTTGTACAGACATTTTACCCCTTTTCACAACATATACCTGTTTGCATACATACTGACAGTGATGTAGAGAATGTTACAAACTTAAAAGCAGGTGGGAAGTATAAATGGAAAGGTGTTAAGGAGTCAAAGATTTTTAAATGTTAGCTTCTCATTGTAAGGAGTGACACTGATCTATGGTAATCTTAAGTGAAAATACAAAACAGTACATTACAGTCAGTGACATTACTTAAGCACTGTAATCATTAATACTGTAAGTAGCTGTGTTAGATAGATGCTGCACTTCATTAGAATGATGTTTTTCATCACTCAAAAGTTACAAATTACAGGTATGGGAACGAGTCCAGCTGTTGTGTACACAACTGAAATCGGAAGACCAGAGATCAGAGGAGCACTTACAGCATCAGGGCCATCTCTTGCATCACTGGGTATATCTTTACATCAATTAATTAGTAGAGCTAAGACAAATGTTCCAGAGATTCACTGTTACAAGTATAAATGTCAGAATGTCATATATTAATCATGATAATAACAACAGCAACTCAGTCAAATTTGTCTCACATAAAATGATTGGAAAGGTAAGTTTTTACACTGTATGGTATTCTTCTGTAGTAACCAGAAGCAGCTTCTGGATAGTGCATCAGAATAACTTCTCCTGAAACTACCCTAAGCTTAGATAGTTTTCAGGAAGGGAAAAGTTTGGTACTACTCTGTATGTAACTAAATTTCATTAACTTTGCATGCATGGTAATTAGAGAAGACGTAGGTGGGAGAAAGTAATATTGTCTAATACATTTCTTGATTTGTATTGGAATTTGTGGTCTCAGGATCTTGGGAGTGAGGCTCTTCCAATAGTGGTACTGAAACATATCTGGCTGCACCCAGTTTCTTACTGTGTCCACCTTCTCCATGCGTTATTGCTGTGAACTGACAGTCTAAAATATTAACAGTAGTGGTGCATCAGAATGTGAGATTGTAATAGTGTTAACTGAAAACACTGACACATGAAATCACTATTACTGGGCAATTTAATGCCACAAAACAAATATCTCTGTGATGATACAGATTTGATTTACAAAGTCTTGGAATACACACACAATGATAACTGTGCAGTGCCTGCTTACATACACACATTGTGATAATTGCTCAATTATCTACACTCTGCTGCCATTGTCTTTATATTAACACAGCCAGTTACTTCCATAGTACCCACACATACCATGCATCTACACTTTTCAAATAGTATTTCACAATTGTGAGTGGCATAGTCTACACTATTGTGAATAAACTATCCAATTGTCTTGTCTGCTTCACCTTTTGATGACAATTCACAGCTTCATGTTTCTTGATAAGAGAGGATATAAAATGTAGACTGGCAATGGCAAGGAAAGCGTTTCTGAAGAAGAGAAATTTGTTAACATCGAGTATAGATTTAAATGTCAGGAAGTCGTTTCTGAAAGTATTTGTATGGAGTGTAGCCATGTATGGAAGAGAAACATGGACGACAACTTATTTGGACAAGAAGAGAATAGAAGCTTTCAAAATGTGGTGTTACAGAAGAATGCTGAAGATTAGATAGGTAGATCATATAACCAATGAGGAGGTATTGAATAGGATTGGGGAGAAGAGAAGTTTGTGGCACAACTTGACTAGAAGAAGGGATCGGTTGGTAGGGCATGTTCTGAGGCATCAAGGGATCACCAATTTAGTATTGGAGGGCAGCATGGAGGGTAAAAATCGTAGAGGGAGACCAAGAAATGAATACACTAAACAGATACAGAAGGATGTAGGTTGCAGTAGGTACTGGGAGATGAAGAAGCTTGCACAGGATAGAGTATCATGGAGAGCCGCATCAAACCAGTCTCAGGACTGAAGACCACAACAACAACAAGAACATGGGAACTAGAATAACAATACTAAAGACTGAGCATTATAGAGTTAACCAGACCATATTTTTATGACTAATGATTTCATGTATGAAATGACGTAGCTTTTTTTATTTTGCAAAAACACAAGACACTACTTTTTCATCTCTTAAATTAATTTGTAGTTAAGTTGCTCTGGCTTCCAATAGAACTGTCATTTATAATCTATTTAACAAAAATATAAAGTTGTAATTTTTCCTTTAAAATACAAGACACAGGAATATCACTGATGCCGGCCGGTGTGGCCGTGCAGTTAAAGGCGCTTCAGTCTGGAACCATGTGACCGCTATGGTTGCAGGTTCGAATCCTGCCTCGGGCATGGATGTGTGTGATGTCCTTAGGTTAGTTAGGTTTAATTAGTTCTAAGTTCTAGGCGACTGATGACCTCAGAAGTTAAGTCGCATAGTGCTCAGAGCCATTTGAACCATTTTTGAATATCACTGCATTCAGAAAATTCTGGCTGCAATATAATCAAAACAGATTTTAGAAATATTGCCTGATAAAAAAATGATCAGTGCTTTGAAATCAAATCTTAATTGACTATAAGCTTTTGAGCTATCAAATTTTAAGATAAACTAATTCCTTTCTCTGACTATCAGGACTACTAAGCCCACAAAACTGACTACTGAACTGTTGTTTTTTTTAAGTTTTAATTTTGACACACATACTTTTGCACACCAACAAATTCATGATATCTTCAATTCATCATATCTCCTGAAATAATTAACTTTAAGTCAAAACAACTACATCTTGATGTTCAAGACTGAAGAAATTATATCTATAATAATAATCATTTGTATGCATATGGTTCAATTAAAATTTTGTTGTTATGGTAAAGAGATAATGACAATGACACATGTCAACAGCATGTTAATGATTGAATGAAATATCAATGTTTTAGTACCCATTCAAGTTTACTGGGCATTTCTGATGGTCTTTTACACTTGCTAAACAAACTCATGATGAAGTGTAAAGCTCTTCTTCAGTTCTTCTCTATCTCTTTGGTTCATCCAACTTTGTAAGAGTGTCATAGCAATGGTCAACACTGAAGAACAAAACAGTACCTACTTTTTGACAACTGTAATCATTTCCACGCCAAAAAATCCCTTTCATACAGCCTGGCCACCAATGGATGGCATATTTGCATTGATGAGAACTCTCTTGCCCAGTATGCTGAAGGTCTCCACTATTCACCCCAGTGAAGTTGGCTATTCATTTCAGTCAGGCTTCAGTCCGTGCAGAAGACAGGTCTTTCTGCTCAAAGCATTCTTCATGTGTTGAATAACAATCTATCTGACTCACTTTCGGACTAAACGAGTCCACTCATTTAAAAGCAGAAGCATTGAGTTCCCAACAGGGACACACAAAGAAAGAAAAAAAAGAGGGTGTTGCTGGGGATGTAATGATGAGTAATAACTGTTAACAAAAAAATAACAAAAAAATTCTATATGTTTTGCCATTTATTTAGCATTGACATTAGCCAATCATGTCATTGCATGTGCAAATTCGAGCACTTGCATGTGCTAAAATGTGGTAATGTACAGACATCTGTGGCTTCATGAGTTTCCACTTGTTGAAATGCTCACTACCAGTTAAAATGTGCCTTTTTTGGAAGTGATAAATTTAAGATAGATGAGCAAAAGCTACATTTGTTCAGTTTTATTTTTATTTATTTATTTATTTGGTCCTGTTGATTACATAATATACAGCCAGTGTACAAGTAATATAGGACAATTCAATTGATGCAATTACAGTAGTACATTAACATTCATACATCACATTGCACAGACATTGGTTTATTTTACAAGAACAATTACTTGCATGCCATATTAAAGCCTGCATTATGCCAAAAACAGTTTAAGTGATTGTTTAAAATAGTATAATAAGTGACAGTGCATATTTTTATGCTACTGACATATATAAGGGAGTAAATTTTCTTCATGGCCGTGGTTTGAATGAATACAAGTTTTAACTGCATTCCTTAAGAAGAGGTTTAAGTGAATGCTCTAGAGAGTGGGATACATGGGAGTTCACATTTTCTCATAATGAAACAGATAAATTTACATTTTATCGCCACAATTTCAGTTAAACTACAAGTAACAGCATCACACTTTATCTTTAAGGGAGTGCTTTTCTTAGGCAGTTTCCCCCATTCTTGTACATCATAACTCTAAGTATTCATTCATTTTATAGAAAGTTTGTTCGATGAGAAATAATTTTAGTTTCCTTTTGAAAACCTGTACATTATTTATTTCCTTTTTTATATTGTTTGAGGAAACCAAATGAAGCTGCTCAATTTGTGCATGCAATGACCTGATTGGCTAACTTCAAGGCTAAATAACATAGGAATGGCAGAATATACCAATATCTTTCCTTAACTATTATTTATCAGCACAACCTCCCCTGCGACACCCTTACAAGCTTTTCAAAGTGTTTCTGACCAGCTTGTATATGCACCCACACGCCCTCTCTCTCTCACACACACACACACACACACACACACACACACACACACACACATGCACCTGTGCCTCTACGAAGTGCCAACAGGGCACACAATGCCATGACCGTAGTTTGGCAGGTGGACTAGGATGAGTTGGAGGTTGAGGTGGGAGAGGGGCAGGAGGGACAAAGATGGCTTGGAGTGGGTAGCTAGGAGCTCAGCGGAAAGCAACCAGTTTGTTGGTCAGGAATGTAGAAGAGATTGGTGGGGGTTGCATGGGATAGACATGTGGGCACTTGTGTCAGAGTCAGGGGAACCAGTGCACAGTTAAGGCAATATGGAGACAGGAGTTGGGAGGGGTGATAGGCCAGAGGAAGGGGAAACTGTTGGATGGAGGATGTGGGAACAGTAGGTGAATGGAGACTGAAGCCAGGAAAGTTACAGGAAGAAAGGATGTGTTGCAAGGATAACTCCCATCTGCATAGTTCAGAGAGCTGGTGGTGGAGGGAAGGACCTATATGGTGTTATTGGAGTGAAAGATGTGTTGCAAGGATAGCTCTTAATCACATAGTTCAGAAAAGCTGGTGGTGAGGGAAGGATCCAGATGGCACAGGTTGTGAAACACCATTGAAATCAAGCATTTTGTGTCAACAGGATGGCCAACTATGTTCTTGGCCACAGTTTGGCAGTGGTTATTCATTCAGGTGGACATCTGGGTGGTTGTCATACCAACATGAAAAGCTGTGCAGTGATTACAGCAGAGTTGGTGTATGACATGGCTGCTTCCACAGGTGGCAATGCCTGTGATGGAGTGGAATAAACCTGTGACAAGACTGGAGAAGGAAGTGCTGGGTGGGTGGATTGGGCAGGTCTTGCACTTGGGTACTTCCAAAGGGATATGATCCCTGTGGCAACGGGTTATGAGTGGGAGTGTCATAGGGGTAGCTTAGGATATTCTGTAGGTTGGATGGCCAGTGGAACACTGCTATAAGAGGGGTGGGAAGCATTTTGGGTGGGGCATTCCTCATTCCAGGGGTTGGAGATAGATAATCAAAGCCATGGTGAAAAATACCGTTCAGTTGTTCCAGTCCTGGGGAATACTGTGTTATGAGTCGTGCTCTCCTTTGTGGCTGATTCTTGGGTGAGATTGGAGGATTAGGGGTAGGTGAGGATATGGGAGATTGGAAGATTAGGGGTAGGTGAGGATATGATATGGGAAGTCTGTTTGCAAATTAGGTTGGAGGATGGAGGGTGTTAGTATATTTGACAAGTAGTTGATTTTCAATAACAGTAACATGGAGCTGTTAACTCGTTGACTGTCTTACATGGGCTTGTTACATAGATCTTACTCATGTGATTACTGGGTGTAGACTCTCACAAAGCAACTGCCAAATTGCAACACAGATTGTTAAAAGATTTTATTGTAATGACTCCAAATCTGGACTGTGGGGCTGGTAAATAAAAATTGGCATAACAATATTTTATAATCTTCATGATTACATTATATTTTATAAAACTGCATGGTGATAGTTTAACAAAACAGATGATCTGTTTGTCCTAACAATGGTTTGGTTTAACTAAAAGATAGCTAGTTAGAAAAGCATAAAAGTTCACAGTACTATTTGACTAGCACACTGTATGCCTCTGGATTGTATTACCTATTTATATGTAAGGTTGCCAAGTTTGAATTTTTGTTCATTTATGTAAATTCTTAAATAATGGCTTAACTGAATAATGAAGAGTGTTTTCTGCTTCAAAAAAAGTTAAGCAACAAAAAAACCATGGCATCCAACAAACATAATGGCTCAAAAGGCAAAAGTAGTTTTGACTGGCTAAATTTTAATTATAAATATCTTTCAAGTTAATTAGTTTTTGGAAAAGTGAAACAGATTACTGAGAGGGACAGAGAGGTGGGAGGCAGGGAGAGTGGATGTGTTGTGGGTACTTAGCAGCACAGAGGAAGGCATCTGGTTTACTGGCTACAAATGCGGGAGGGAGGGGTGGCAGACGCACAATCTAGGCATGTGATGCACGGGTGTCAGAGCCAGTGGGGAATGGCACATGCTGAAGTGACATAGGAACGTGATGTGGGATGGGATGATAGAATAGAGGAAGAGGAAACTGTTGGGTGGAGGGTGTCAGGGCTGTGGGTTACTGGAGACTCAGACTAGGACGGTTGCAGGAGCAAATTATGTGTTGCAAGGATAACTCCCACCTCCATGGCTCAGAAAAGCTGGTGGTAGGGTGAGGGATCCATATGGCACAATTTTTGAAGCAGCAATCAAAAATGATCATTTTATACTCAGCTGCATGTTGTGCCACTGGGTGACCAACTTTGTTTTCGGCCACAGTTTCACAGTGACCATTCATTCTGGTGGACAGCTGGTTGGTTATCATACCAACATAAAAAGGTACAGTGATTACAGCAGAGTTGGTATATGAGATGGGTGCTTTCACAGGTGGCCCTGCCTCTGATGGGGTAGGATAAGCTTGTGACAGGACTTGAGTAGGAAGTGCTGGGTGGACGGATTGGGCATGGCTTGTACCTATGTCTTCCATGGGGATATGATCCCTGCAGCAAGGGGTTGGGAGTGGGAGTGGCATATGGATGGACTAGGATGTTGTGTAAGAGATTGTATCAATGACACAATGCTTCTGGTTTTTTCAGTGAGTGGTCTTCCTTTACACATAAAGAGTTTACTGGGAAGAATGAAATGGTTGGTGTCAGTTCACTCAAAACTACTGATTAGCTGAGACTGATTTCCATATGGCACACTGTTGTAACAACTTTGATTACTAATTTACTTAATTAGCAAGGTTTCACAGAAAACTAACAATGATATTGCAGTCAGGATTTGAATATTAAGACATAACAGTTGTAAATTGTCGTAGCTGTGTTGGGAAAGTACCAGAGCTCCAAGCACTAATAGAAAGTACTGATGCTCAAATCATTATAGGCACTGAAAGCTGGCTAAAGCCAGAGATAAGCCCAGCAAAAATTTTTGTGAAGAACCTAATGGTGTTATGAAATGATAGGCTAAACACGGTTGGTGGTGGTTTGTTTGACGCTGTTAGAAATAGTTTATCTTATCACGAAACTGGAGTAGATGGTTCCTGTGAGTTAGTGTGGGCAGACGTCATTCTTGGTAACTGGAATAAAATAATAATTGGATCCTTTTACCGACCTCCCAATTCAGATGATACAGTTGCTGAAAAGTTCAAAGAAAACTTCAGTTTGATTTCAAACACGTATCCGACTCATGCAATTATAGTTGGTGGTGACTTTAATTTACCCTCAATATGTTGGCAAAAATACATGTTTAATTCCAGAGGTACGCATAAAACCTCATCCAAAATTGTGCTAAACGCATTCTCTGAAAATTCCTTTGAGCAGTTAGTTCGTGAGCCCATGTGAATAGTAAACGGTTGCAAAAACACACTTGACCTCTTAGCAATAAATAATCCTGAGTTAATAACAAGCATCAAAATGGATACAGGGATTAGTGAACACAAGGTGGCCATAGCAAGACTGAATATTGCAACCAACAAATCCTCGAGAAATAATCAAAAAATATACCTATTCAAAAAAGCAGATAATAATTCACTTGACGCCTTCCTGAGAGACAATCTACACTACTTCCACATTAATAATATAAGTGTAGACCAGATGTGGCTTGAATTCAAAGAAATAGTATCAGCAGCAATTGAGAGATTTGTATCAAATAAATTAACAAACAACTGAGCTGGTCCACCTTGATAAACAAAATGGGTAAGAACACTGTTGCAGAAACAATGAAACAAAAATGCCAAATTTAAACAGATACAAAATCCCCAAGATTCGCGATCTCTTGCAGAAGATCGGACTTCAATGTGAGATGCTTGTAACAGTTTCCACAATGACAAAATTTTGCTGAAAATCCAAAAAGATTCTGGTCGTACGTGAAGTATGTTAGCGGCAAGGAACAATCAATGTCTTCTCTGTGTGATTGCAATGGAGGAACTATCAAAGACAGTGCTGCCAGAGAAGAGTTATTACATGCACAAATAAAAGTTGACACTTGGCGCGGTGGCTGATTGGAGCGACCGTAAGGGCATTTCCCATTTACAGTTGCTCCCATCAGCCAATGCGTCGAGTGTCAACTTTAATTGCATGAGTAAATCTAAACACAGCCTTCCAAAATGCCTTCACAAAAGAAGACAACATAAATATTCCAGAATTCAAATCAAGAACAGCTGCCAATGTGAGTAACCTAGAAGTAAATATCCTTGGAGTAGTGAAGCAACTTAAATCACTCAATAAAAGCAAGTTTTCTGGTCCAGACTGTACACCAATTAGGTTCCTTTCAGAGTATGCTAATGCATTACCTCCGTACTTCACTATCATACACAACCATTTGCTTGATGAAAGATCATTACCCAAAGACTGGAAAGTTGCACAGGTCAGGCTGATATTCAAGAAAGGTAGTATGAGTAATCCACTTAATTACAGGTCCGTATCATTAACGTTGATATGCAGCAGGATTCTGGAACATATACTGTGTCTGAACATTATGAATGACCTCAAAGAAAACAATCTATTAACTCACAGTCAACATGGGTTTAGAAAACATCATTCTTGTGAAACACAACTAGCTCTTTATTCGCATGAAGTGTTGAGCGCTATAGACAAGGGATTTCAAATCGATTCCATATTTCTGGATTTACAGAAGGCTTTTGACACTGTACCACATGAGTGACTTGTAGTGAAATTGCATGCTTATGGAATATTGTCTCAGTTATGTGATTGGATTTGTGACTTCCTGTCAGAGAGGTCACAGTTCATAGCAATTGATGGAAAGTCATCGTGTAAAACAGAAGTGATTTCTGGCGTTCCCCAAGGTCGTGTTATAGGCCCTTTGCTGTTCCTTATCTGTATAAACAATTTGGGAGACAACCTGAGCAGCTGTCTTTGGTTGTTTGCAGGCATCGCTGTTGTTTATTGACTAATAAAGTCACCAGAAGATAAAAAAACAAATTGCAAAATTATTTAGCAAAGATATTTAAATGGTGCAACAATTGGCAGTTGACCTTAAAGAATGAAAAAGTGTGAGGTCATCCACATGAATGGTAGAAGGAATTCATTAAAATTTGGTTACACAATAAACCAGTCAAATCTAAAGGCCATAAATTCAACTAAATGCCTAGGAATTACAATTATGAACAACTTAAATTGGAAGGAACACACAGAAAATGTTGTGGGGAAGGCTAACCAAAGACTGCAGTTTATTGTCAGGACACTTTGAAAATGTAACAGATCTACTAAGGAGACTGTCAACACTACGCTTGCCTGTCCTCTTGTAGAATACTGCTGCACGGTGTGGGATCTTTACCAGATAGGATGGAGTACATCGAAAAAGTTCAAAGAAGGGCAGCACATTTTGTATTATCGTGAAATATGGGAGAGAGTATCACTGAAATGATACAGGATTTGAGCTCAACATCATTAAAAGGAAGGCATTTTTCATTGAGACAGAATCATCTCACAAAATTCCAATCACCAACTTTCTCCTCCCAATGCGAAAATATTTTGTTGACACTGACCTACATAGGGATAAATGATCACCAAGATAAAATAAGGAAAATCAGAGCTCCTACAGAAAGATATAGGTGTTCGTTCTTTCGGCACATTATACAAGATTGGAATAATAGAGAATTGTGAAGGTCTTTAGATGAACCTTCTACCAGGCACTTAAATGTGATGTTCAGAGTATCCATGTAGATGTAGATGTAGATAAATAAATATTATATAAATAAAAATTCGGCAATTTTGAGTGCACACTACATATGTGTTATGTGTACAAATACAGTCAGATGAAAGAGGAAAGAAAAGTTCTTTGAAAGGAGTAGAATGATAGCATGTGGTGTGAAAACCTTACTGTGTTTCACACAAAGCCAGGAGTGACACCACAGTGCCTTTCCAAAATACTAGAAGAATGGGACCTCTGACAAAATTTCTGATGATGGTCATCCAGGGCAGTGGAGAATTACTAAATACAATGTGACACAAGTCATCAACAGTCCAAGCTAATTGGTCACAGTGCCATTTTAAACGCAGTCATGTGTTTCAGTGTTAATGGCAGCCTACAAATGGGATGCTAATTCTCTAGACCATCTGCTGCTAGTCTCCGACCAGTGTTGTGAGATGACACAGAATGTTGCAGGGAGTCTGTTACTTGTTCTCTGATGCACGTGCAAATCTGAAGATTTTATGGTGTGCTTTGAGTACAATATGGTGATCATTCCATGCTGCGATCAGACATGGTCGATCAAAACCTTGACGATGAATATGCCTGCCCTCACATTCCCACACAATCCAGCATCAGGATAGGGTCACATCCAAATGCTCCACAGATCTGAATATTGCACAGTTTGACCACACTGTCAAATAGAAACCCACATGTCATGTGCTGATAACACTGTCTCACACAAGCAAGCAGCATCTCCATGCCCTTCACAGTTATTACTCAACATCTGACATAGTTCACGCCCCTTATATAGCCTACAAGGCCTGGTAACAACACTAAGCACCAACAACACTAATGCACTCTGGTGGTCATTCTACCTGTTGGAGAGTATTGTAACTCCAATCATTTACATAACTGACAATGGTGTGTATGTGTACTATTTACATTGACAGCCTACCATGTTTATTGGGAGTTTCACTTTTTTGTCAGGTAGTGTATGTTTTAGGACATTAGTTCCTTTCTTAACACATTTAAATGGAGTCCATGAGCAGTATGGTATGTTCAGTGTAAGCTGCTTATGTCAGTAAGTTCAACATTCTCAAAATATTCTATAATATATTTATTCACAATACTGATTTCATAGTTTGCAAGTAATGCAGAAGTTAAATGATGAGTAACAGCCAGATTCCATATTCCTAGATTTCTGAAAAGTGTTTAATACAGTTCCACACTGCAAACCGTTAATGAAGGTAGGATCCCAGATATGCGAGTGGCTAGAAGACTTCTTAAGTAACAGAACCCAGTTCATTGTCCTCAACAGCAAATGTTCATCAGAGACAAGGGTATCATCAGGAGTCCCTGCAGAAGTGTGATAGGATTGTTATTATTCTCTATACACATAAATGATGTAGCAGACAGGGTGAGCAGCAGTCTGTGGCTGTTTGCTGATGATGCTGTGGTGTATGGGATGGTGTCATCTTTGAGTGACTGTAGGAGGATACAAGATGCCTTAGATAAAATTTCTAGTTGGTGTGATAAATGGCAGCTAGTTCTAAATGTAGAAAAATGTAAGTTAAACAGATGGGTAGGAAAAACAAACCTGTAATGATTGAATACAGCATTATTTGTGTGCTAGTTGACACAGTCACATTGATTAAATATCTAAGCATAATGTTTCAAAGCAATATGAAATGGAATGATTGTGTAAGGATTGTAGTAGGGAAGATAAAAGGCTGACTTTGGTTTATCAGGAAAATTTCAGGAAAGTGTGGTTCATCTGTAAATAAGGCCCCTTACAGAACACTAGTGCGACCTGGTCTTGAATACTGCTCTACTGTTTGGTATTCCCACCAGGCAGAATTAGGAGTGGACACTGAAGCAGTTCAGAGGTGGGCTGCTAGATTTGTTACTGGTAGGTTTGATCAAGGTGCAAATATTATGGAGATGCTGCAGGAACTCAAGTGGGAATCCTTGGAGGGAAGGCAGCATTCTTTTTGAGAAACATGATTGAGAAACTTTGGAGAACTGGCATTTGAAGATGACTGCAGAACAATTTTACTGCCATCAATGTACATTTTTCATAAGGACCACACAGTTAAGATTACAGAAATTAGGGCTACTACATAGGAATATAGATAGTCATTTTTTCCTCAGTCTGTTTGCAAGTAGAACAGCAAAGGAAAGACTAGTAGTACCCTTTGCTCATAAATGTCTCGGGGTAGAGCCATACACCATCTGCTTTATCCCCTGATGTAGTGACCAGTCAATCCACTACACTGGTGGGCCTGTGGTGAAATGGTTGAGGGCAGATACATAATTTGAGTGAAATACTATTTAACATAAAAGATCAGAGAAGCCACAGTAATAATGTACACTACATTCCAGATTAGCATATTGTGTGACTGGTGTTTTCAGCAAGATAGGGTGAGTTCATCTGGGAAAGATTTCCCAATCGCAATTTGACTAGCAGCATATGAGTGATAGTAATCTCCACTTAATATGCTCAAATTACAAAGTGCACTTACACACCAGGTCTTTTAACCCCCTACTCAGATACACCAAGTCTCTGTTTATAATCTACCACTTGCTTGCACTCTCAACTGTGAGAAACACAAGTCTCTGATGGTCACAACCAAATAGCCACTCTCACATCATAAAACCAGCCCAGACCTCTCTGTCCAAAGGCCATAACATAAATTCCCTCTTGCATTTTCCATCAGCTCCCAAGAGCACATCTCCCACCAGCATGCCCACCAACATTACCAAACTTTAGCCAATGGGATCTCAAGTAGCTCTGCACCACATAACACAGTTCTTAAAAAATTTTTACACATCATGTACAATTCAAATTGAATGAAAATGAAATGGAAGTGTAAATTAAATAGAGTTGGTAAACCATTCCTACACTACAATTAATTTACATATGTTGTATGAAACAATATTTAATTCTTTGTCTTCTGACACTAATTGCTATTCCTTTAAACGTGCATGTATGATTTATCTAGACAAAGATGCACATTTATTTCACTTTCAATCAAATACCATCAATAAGACCAATATGTTAAATTAACCTGTTACACTATTCATAATGTGCTGCTTTATTTATGAGTGTATGAATGGAGTACTTTCTGGTACAACACACTTAATGAAGACATTTATCGTCATAGCATATTTAATAATAATGTAATTTGTGTTGCTACTTGTGATAATGGCCACAGTGCTATACCATTATCGATATTATATTTATCTTGTAAGACAGCCTTGTTTGTTATTTATAGTGTGCAAATATTTACAGTGTACAGTCTAGTTAAGCTTGTAATTATAGCTGGTGTTTGTGTACATAGGACTGCATTTCTTGGACTCACATACAACCCTTAAGTTTACTACATCATTATTCCTTGCCTCATTCTAAGTTATCAGATAGTTCATTCTATTCACAGCCTTGGTATTTCCATACAACACAGCTCTGGACATCTTCAGTTGTTAGCAACCCTCTTGGTATTAACCTTTTGGTGCTCACCAGTTAAGGCCACATGCTAACTCCTCCTAATCCTTCCTTTATCTGTAGGCCCTCATCGTGCCAACTTCAGCAAAACCTACTATCTTTTGGCCAGCCTACATTCATATGCACCGCACAATGAATAGTTTACTGTAGTAATTCCATGCTGGATGCATTTCCTGAAAGGGAACTATCCCTGGCATTCTTCAGCAGCCTAAATTAATGGTTATGCTCACTCACCACTCTTGTCTTTCCACAATATTTGTTATGGGTTGTCTGTTATTGTTTATACTTATCTGCTTTACCTTAGCAGTGGAACCTTTCCTCATTTATTTATTTATTTATTTATTTACTTACTTATTTATTTATTATTTAACAAATAACTCTTAATGGCAACCTGAGGCTTCCACTCCAGTCTTGTCACGTTACACCTTCCACCACACACCATATGATGGTGTGCAGAGTATGTATGTAGATGTAGATTTAGATGTATAAGTACCCAGGATTCATAAATATATTCTCCTGTGGCTGCTGTGGCAGCACATATGGCCCAACAAGATGATAATCAATACCCCACATCACATACAGACACCATGTTTTCATTGGTGTGCTCAGACACACATACTGAGTGGGTTTACGTTTAACCACATTTGTGTTTCCTGAGAATTCATTACAGTTTCCTTCATGACATGCATTTCATTGGTGGAAATGAGGGTTCTTCAAAATAGTTACTCTAGCCTTTAATGTCTTATAATGAAGTTGTAAAACTCCATTGTTCATTGGCAGTGTCTCAGCTGCAACACCTGCATCTGCTGCACATCAAGGTTCCTGTTCTCTGCTCACACAATGAAATTTTGTGAGATACCTAAATAAATGCTGATATACCTTATTTTTATTCTTGGCTTCTTGACAACATTTTGAAACAAATTCTAGTCATGATCTGCATTGTTTAGGGATGGTCATCCCATGCCACAAACGCACTGTACTCCCCAGGGATATCAGTTGTATAAAATACTTTTGCTGATAGGAGGTATCTGTAAGAAAATTTTTCTAGATATATTTGTTTAGTTCTTCTGCTCTTCCACAAGAAAGCCAATAGCTGAGATGCATACAGGTATACATCACAGATGTGAAAGTTGTTATGGAGGTATTCCTCCACGATATTTATTAATAACTGCTGGGGTGACACAAGTCATTTAGAGTGAACAGTGAAACACTGATCAAAATAGTGAGTGTATGTAGCATTCTTCTCGAAGCCATACGTTTTCCATTTACTGTTCAAACTTCAAAACTTCATCCCATGAGCTGACACATGAAGATCAGAACTTGAGGCATTATTTATGCATCAACAGCCATTCATCATATCTAAATCACAAAGTTATTCAAGGTCACATTAAATGATTAACATGTTTTCTTTCTTTTGTTATCTGTATGTGCATAAAAAATTATAGTCATCATTTATGACTTGTACTGTATATTTACATGTGTATGAAAACTATTGCACTGTAAATGAAAATTAGTTTAAATTTTTTAGCCCTTTCCATATTTTAGTACTTTTCCATGAAGGATGTGTAAAATGGACCTTAAATTTAAGCATATTCACTCTTGTGTAAAATCTGTATTTTAAACTGGGTCCCTATGACATGTTCCACATCCCTGAGGATCTATTAATCATGGGCCTGTGAAGTGAACTATATATGTAACCTTAATTTTGATCTTTACAGTAAGAGAAAGTGTGTTTTTCATTAATTTTCTGTTTGCAACTAAATCACTACATAACTTGTTGTTACCTTATTATGATTACTTGATTATAATTTGAAAAGAATTATTCAAATATAAATAAACACTAAATCTGATCTCAGTTAGGCAGAAGTCAAAGTTAACATGTGGTATATTGTCATCATGATTGCAAAGCTGTGTTTTCATCTCTTGTTTGTTGATCATCCAGAGATAAATATACGCTTGATTTATGTATGCAGATAACTCTATAGAGTTTGTTTACCATTAATAGGGATGCTAATTATTTATGGAGAAGGTGCAATATTAGATTGGCGCCTCTGTGCCTGGCTCAATTTAATCTACGCATTTGCGCCAATAATAGTGATGACTATCTGGATACCTGAGAGCCCAGTGTGGCTTGTTACAAAAGGAAGAATTGATGAGGCAGAAAAAGCACTGAAATGGTTAGGAGGAAACAATGTAAGTATTCTAAGAGTTGCTGTGCTTAAGAGTGCCATTACTCTATCCGTTCACATTATTTATTTATTTGCTGTCCTTATATTCATCCTCACTGAATGATGTTTTGTTTCTCGGAATAAAATGTTCCAGTTGTCAGTGAAGTAGGAATATTGTTCGTACAGCCAGTTTCGGTTCAATAACGACCCATTCTCGAGTGAGTGGAGTGTGACTCCAGCTGACAGCAGTGTGAGTTGTCCAATTTTGTGCAGTTTTTTATGTGACTGCGCTATCCTAAGCATAGCTACCAGCACACTTGAGAATGATATGTTACTTAATCAAAACCCTTTGTGTGAATAAAATCACAACTTATTTAGCAACAATCCAAAAAACATGCAGATGACAGCTGAGAAAGGCCTCCATAACTTCAAGGAGTGGTAACTCACCCACACTTTCTGTAAGCAAAGCAATATGAATGACAGTTTTCAATTAAAAACTGTGGACAATATGAGACACACATATTCATAGTGCACTAAATTTGTAAGGCTTACAGAATAATAGTGCACACAAAAATAAATCAGTTAATGAATAATGGTTATTAAAAAACAATAATTTGCCTTGTATACAAAAAAGAGTGAATCTTATAAAACATGTGTGACACATTGAGTGCATTAGATACAGATTCCTAATAAAAGATGTTTTATGTAAACCTTTATAAATTGTATGAGTGAAATCAATTATTTAAAACTTGTGGCATTTATTTGAAATGTCTAGAATGTACAATATTTTAGACACAAACACACACACACACACACACTCTTTTCTAACATTTGCTTCCTGTATATTTAATCATATGCAGAAATAATGTATAACTTTGTTAATTATGCAAAAAAATACTTTTTTAAAAATGCAAAAACATAATTTATTCCAATCTTGAGATTTTTCTTTGATATACAAAATGGCTGATAACCAATAGATAGAAGGAAGCTAAACAGTGTTAAGCTCTGTTTTTCAGAGTTTTCTGTTGCTTGGACAATTCATAATTCTTATACTGGTGTTGATTCTTGTTGCTTATAGGTTGTGATAATCAGGAGAATTTCCACAGGATATGCTACTTCACCTCTGCAGTGATTGTATGTGTGCAAAATAGACATGTCTGACTTTTTATCTTCATTATATGCATGACATCAGACAATTTCACTTTAGAGAGTAGTCTGAGAGATCCATTTAAGACTGTCTATATTAATCTGCAGATACTGTGTTCTCAATATCACTGTTTATTATATGAAACAGAGTATGGGGAAGTAAAGGAAAAGAATGGGTGGGAAACTTGTGACTTCCAGCTGCACAAGTCACTGTGGTAATGCAATGATAAAAATTGAAAATTTGTGCCAGATTAGGACTCAAACCCAGATGTTCCACTTATCTAGAATGATTGCCTTAACTGCCTTGGTCATCCAGACATGCTTCCCAACCAACTCAAATTCCCCAGTGCTGCTCACAACTGATGTTTCATTCATTTTCTCTGTTGCTCACAGTCCATTGATCACAGTTTCCATCTGAAGCAAATTTTCAACTTATCACATGCTGCAGTGCAGTGTCTCTTGTCCATTAACCCACTATGTGCAAATTATTAAATCCCATAGGAGCTCAGACAATATTACTGTATCCACAATGAATCAAATGTCAAGGTGCCATTGTGCTCATACAAAAATGTGTATATTTGAGTAGTATCTGTTGTGTCAGACGTGCCCAACAGAACAGACACCACCTCCAAAAACAAAGATAGTGCATATATTGTATGAAATAGGGAATGGAGAAGTAAAAGTACAGGATGGTGGGAAACATGTGACTTCCAGCCACACAGAGCATTGTGGTAATTCAGTGTTGAAATTTGAAAATTTGTGGCAGACCAAGACTCAGCCTGGATTCTCCGCTTCTGTAGACTGGCTTTATTAACTGCCTCAGCCACCGAGACACGCTTTCCATCAGACCCAAATTCTCAACTTATCATATGCTGCAGTGCAGTGTACCCCATCCTTTAAACCCCTACTTACAAATTATTGATTCTGTTAGGAGTTTGACGATACTACTGCATCCACAATGAAACAAATGTCAACAAGCCAAGTAGAACTTCATTAATGTGACCCCTAGGGGACTAAGAGCATGGTCAGAATTCAAAAGACGTTCGATTATCAGAGGAACATTTTTATTGGCCCGTAACATCACAATACAGCACAGGAAAACTTTCATTTTCAACTGGAAATACTGTCTCAAATATAGTTTCACGTTAAAACAGTGACAAAATGGCAATAAACTGTCAACACACTAAAAAGTCTTATACAAAAGTTTAACATAAGTTAGTGTCCATATTCTAAAATAAATCTGTATGGCACAGTAAAATTTTGCTACTGTGAATGAATAAAAAAATGTGTAACAAACTTTTTCTTTAGCAATCAACAACCTTGATTTTGCCACTATGTTCCACCATTACTTGTCCACAAAATGTCTTCTGGGGTAGACATAGAGCTTTGTTTGTTGTATTGAAAGGCTATATAAAATGCAGTTTCACCATCTGTATGTGATATTTGAGCCATAGGTTCATTGCCTTCATCACCATCATCATCTTTCTCCTGCTCATTGCTTCTTTGACTCACAGCATCGATGATTTGATCATCAGTTAATTCTTTTTCCATAATGCTGTCAGTGCCAGTTGTACTGATCTACTCACTTATTTCACTGGGCTCAACATTCAATTGTAAAGTTTGAAAATCATGCAAAATCGTTAGTGCCCATGTCTTGAATTCATCACTTGTTGTATGGTCTGCTTCAGCTTTATTTTCTTCACTCATTTCTTTTGATGTTTCATCTTTAATTTCACTCATTTTTGGCCACAACACACCAAGATTTTTCATGCATTGATGCCAGCATTTGTTCCTAAACTTTGGCAACTGTATAGATCACATCTTTCATATTTATTGATTTCATCACTTGAAACAATGATGCTGCCTCCTTGTGTCCTCTCTAACACTGATAAAATTTGTTTTCGGTAATATCACCTCTTCAGCCATTCACTGACCCCCTGATCCATGAGTTGGATTAGACATATTACACTGACAGGAAGAAATAAAACTTTTATTTCACCTTTTGAAGTTCATCTTCAGATGGTTGAAATGTTGCATTGTTGAGTATCAGTATGGCATGTTTAGGGAGTTCTTTTCCATTTAGGTATTTTGCAACTGCTGTGACTAATTGGTCATAAAACCATTCCTTAAAGAGGCTGGATTCCATTCATGTTGACTTTTGGTTATGATAATATACAGGCAGTGATCTGATATAAACGTTTCCAGAATGAGATGAGGTAGAGCACTTGCCCACGAAAGGGAAAGGTCCCGAGTTCGAGTCTCAGTCCAGCACACGGTTTTAATCTGCTAGGAAGATTGATATAAATGTTGTTTTTTCCCCTGTGTGATCACAAACAATGGCATCTTGTAATTGCCATTGGCAGTACTACAGAGAACAATAGTAATTCTATCTCTGGCAAGTTTTGTACCTGTTACAGACTGACTTTGTGTAGCAAGAATTCTTGTAGGGGGCATTTTGTAGTTCAAACCAGATTCATCAATGTTGTTTTACCTGGTCAGGGGTCACATTAAGCTCTTTAACTAAGTTTTAAAATTTCAGAATAAATTTATTGGCAGCTGTTTCACCAGCAGACTACTTCTCACCTAAAGTAATTATATTTTGAATGCCACATCATTTTTTCCACCAATGTAACCAGCCTTCACTCACTGTAAACTTTTCACTTTCATGTAAGTTTTCATACAAAATCCATGACTTATCTTTTATGGGTGGCCTGGCCAATGAAGTTCCTTTTCTCCTTTCCTGCTCAAACCACACCCACAAAGCATTGTCCAGAATTTTACTTTTAGACTTCTTCAAAGTCTTACATATTCTGAGTTCTTTCACATCATCGATCATTATTGTATGACTATCTAGAGTTATTGTATTTTTTCTCAAGTCTTTAACAGTCTAACCCCTGCCTCACTTGCAATGTTTTGAAGAGACTCACCTTACCTAACATTTCAAACACTTTTAATTTCTCCACTAAATAATCATATGCTTAAGTTTAGATGATGCCATGATTTAGTTTTACACTATCTAATATACTCAGAAGAACATTGTCACTAATTTATAAACGAGCACAATAAACTCACTGACCAAGTTAGATACAAGTTATTTCATACTAAAACTCAGCTAACTCCCATGCCTATTGCTGTTAGACTGCCTTCTGATCAATATTGTGGGTGATGAGTTATTGACAAGTCCTAACAAACACCAGGAATGTAATGGTCAGACTAAGCAGGAGTCAGACCATGTGAGGCCAGATAAGTGAGGTTCTACCATATTTGAGCGATGTCTTTCCAAAAGAATGGTCACTCACTGCACATGTAATTGTATAGGTATATCTCTATGGGCATAGGACTAATATCAATGCGGATGCTTAGCATTGTTCATTCCGTTGTGGGAATACAGTGAGGTTGTGAGCAATGGGGAAAATGAATGGGGTCACATCAGTAGTGAGCAGCACTTGGGAATTGAGTCAGACAGGAAGCATGTCCGGATGGCTGAGGCAGTTAAGACAAACATTCTAGAGCAGTGGAGCATCTGGATTCAAGTATAAGAAGGGGAAGAAAATCAGGTGTGTCTTTTAAAAGGAACCACCCAAGTATTCACCTAAATAATGTTAGGGAAACCATGGAGAAGCTAAATCTGGCTTACCCATTACACATGTGAGCTCAGTGTACTAATTTAAGTATCAGATGTGATACCAAGTCACAAGTCTTGTGTTTTATTGACACAAACACTGAATTTGTGATAAATATATCAGTTTGGCACAGCTATGAAACATTCAACACCAAATACCATTTACCAAGAGTTGTGAGCGAACCAAGTCAATGATCAGTTTGCTAGCCAAATGAGTGGCTCCGCTCATCTCTCCAACAGAAAGTAACTGGTTGTACTCTCCAAGACAACAAGGAAGTAAAGTTCATTCAGAGGAACCATTAGTAACTTTGCTATCCCACAGGGCTCCACCCTTTGGTCTCTCTTCTTCCTGATGTACATCAATGACCTACACAAAAAGTTATCATCCACAATTCCTGTCTAATTTGCTTATGATGCAAACCTGCTTTCCAGAATGCCTCAATTGAGAGAACTGACATAACTGAGAGCAGTGAAAGACTCGTGTACTGCCTGTATAACAATAAATTACTGATAAACAAGAGCAAAACAGTGCTCATTATCCTTAGCCCCTCATGAAACAATGGAATTCATACAAAGCCCATATCTTATCATAATGAAGTAATTGAGTACATAAATAAAATAAAGTTTCTTGAACTATGGATAGACACCTCTGTATAGTAGAATATGCACAGAGATAAGCTACTTAAAAGAATGTGCAGCTTTAGGTATGCACTAAGAGTAATACATCAAAGTTGTGACCTAGTTACCTGTGGATCAGTTTATTTTGCTCTAGTACATTCACTGAGTGGTGTAGCGCAGTGATTAGCATGCTGGGCTTGCAATGGAGAGGATGACAGTTCAAACCCACATCCAGCCACCCTGTTTTAGGTTTTCTGTTATTTCGCTAAATCACTTAAGGCGAATGGTGGGACAGTTCCTTTGAATGGGCACGGCCACTTTCCTTCTCTGTCCTTACCTAATTTGACTTTGTTCTCTGTCTCTAATGGCCGTGATGTTGAGGGGATGTTAAATACTAATCTCCTCCTCCTCCTCCTCCTCCTCCTCCTCCTCCTCCTCCTCCTCCTCCTCCTCTTCTATTGCATTCAATTATATCATATGGTACTGCTTTCTGGGGCTCAAACAATGCTAGACCCATAACTTGAAAATGAATTTGTGGCTGAAACAGAAAGTGGTTACCAAAAATAACAAGGCTACTGGTGCTGTTATTTGGTTCCAAGTAAAGTAACTGCCATCACCAGATGACCAATACGCACAACACTGATTGCTGTATACTGGGACACAGCTATATTGTTAATGAATGCTCTTTGCACCACTGATGTCAGGTCAAAAGATTGAGTAATTTTGACAGCGTCACCAAGACAATGTTCCAAACCAAATGGTAAGCTACTTGGTTCTGAGAGTGGTTTCCAGTTCTGAATTGCTTTGTGCAAGTAGCTTCCTGAAGAAAGCAAGAATGTACTTTCACAAATACACTGGCTGGAAATAAAAGTGAAGTATCTAGAAGACATGGTCAGATGTCAGTGTAACTTGCCTGTATCTTCGTGTGTTACCTCTCATGCAACAGTATCGTGGTGTCATTCTTCAACCAGAGTGGTGGAATGGCATGTGTCAGCATGATGTTGATATACTCGAACACCCACCAAGACCGCAGATCCATTCGTGATAGAACATGTGTGGGACAAGCTTTGACATAACCCCATCCCAGTGACAGTATACAGGATATCAAAGACCAGTAACAACAATTGTGAGCCATATTGCCTCAGGAAAGGATACACTAGCTTTAAGGTGCCCTTCCCAACAGAATCAATGCATGCTTCCAGTCCAGACAGGGTGCAATATCATACTGATAAGTGGGGCTCAAATTAATAAGTTCTTTTTTAATTTGACTTGATTGTGTAATCATTGAAATAACATCTCATGCCCTCTGAGCCTGAGAAGTTTCATTTCATTTCTTCCTCTGCTTCTGAATGCCTCACTTTTTTGCCAGGCAGTGTAAAATTATGATCTTACTTGCCTGACAGTACAGCAGAGAGCAACTGAGGTAAATCTCATTAGTCTCATTATAAGGTGCAAGAGGAGCAGAAGGAGTTGTTTTTTATATATTCTGCTGCCTCGAGTATTGCAGCAGGTATATTTGCAGTGTAGTTGATGTTTCAGCTGCTATGGTGGCATCTCTGACTGCCACTCTATCTGCTGATCACTGGGCTGCTGCTGGTGACTTTGTTGCTGCTGCTGATGCATTAACTTTTGTTTTTGCCATAACTTCCTGAACTCTTTACCCATTTTGCTTTCATAATTCCACTGAATTTTACCATTCTGAAACTAATTGCATGAAACTTCAGGAGGGTAGCCTTACTACCACATTAGTATTGCTTACAATACCCATGTATTAAAGTCATAATCACGTGTTCTGCAGGTAGAACACCAAGTTCGTGACAAATATATCTGTTTAAAGTAGTCATGAGCCAGTCAAAATCAAGTACCATTTGCCCACTTAAGCCAATTCTATGAGCAGTTTGTGAGCCAAATCACAATATATAACAGAAACCAAAATCACTGAATGCCAGAGGATAGCCATCCAAATAGGAACTACAGGAATATGAAAAACATACATGTGGTCATTACAATTAGACTGTTAATAGTGTGGGATTGAAAATTTCATATTAACAGGAAACTGCCTACTGATCACAGTGTCAATAACTTTATTGGGCTGGGTAGATCAGAAATTTAGCTCAATGTATTTCTGGAAGCCTCTCTGAGTGTGTTGGAGCAATGTTTTGAGCACCAGCATGCTAACACCATCAATGGCATCCACTATAAGGTAGTTATTTGGCAAACATACAATACTAACCACTGCACCACCTCACTCAGCTTTTTCCCAGGGTAGAGGAAAGTGTTGAATACTGTTGAGTATTTAGGAGAGAGGCACAAGCTTGACTTCAGTTCTGGGGTATGGGAATCAGATGTGTGGTAAGATAATTGAACATCAGTTTAGAGACAGAGCAGTCATCTACTACTGTCGCTAGAAGATTGGATTACTGTTAGCATGAAATTCTAGGTCAGAAAAAATTAGTCTGTTAATATTACTGAGGGTTAGGATATTTTAACTGAGGACATATGGTCTTGTACATTGCTAAAGAAACACCTGGGTTCAACCAAGTCATATATTTTGGAACAGGGACCAATCTTTCAACAAGTTCCAGCAAAACAAACAGAATTACAACAAGCCCTAGATACAGAGAACGAGCAGTCATGCCAGGAAAGAGATCTAGCATTCCATCAGTATGTCTCACTGAAATATCATGTAAGACCTGTCAGTAGATCTAACAAGCATACATGTGTAGCACTCCACAGAGAAATAAGTAAATCGTATATACTAGTTACATAGAAGAATGTTTGTGTGCATGTGTCACAGAGAATTAACATGATTGCTTTTACTGTGAGAATTTCTGCTACTGAAGACTTCATTGCACACAACTGTTTATCTATAAATTAGATTACTACCTACATGTCTTGTTCAGAAGCTACTCTCTTCCTAGTTTGTATGCTTTCTCTGTCTAGTGGTGGTTATTATCCTATTAAAAACCGCACTCCCCACTCCCTGCCCTTCTGTTTGTGTTGTGCTTCCACATCTCTTCAAGTTCAGTTTCATGAGACCACTTCCTTCATTTTTCCCATCTTTCCAGATTGTTGTCACACTCCCTGTCCAGAAGATGAAAACTCTAGCTCTTAAACTCAAATTTAGTGGCTGTTTGTTAATTTATTTTGATATTACTTTTTCTCTAACATGAGAAGTGCTGTTTGAAACATAGTTATTTGTTGTTGCAATTACAGTGTAATGTTAAAAGTAGTTACTGCAGACACTGAACTCAAATTACATCAGCAAAATACCATTTATGTTGCAGAAAACAAGCCACAAGAAACAACTAGCAGCTATGGTCAGATCACAGGATATGAGAGCACTAACAGCTCCAAATTTCTTTCAGGGATTGAAAGTATTTCTGAAACCCACAGCATATAAGCCAATAGCAATTATGTCAGTGCTTTTCATCTTTCAGCAGTTTTCTGGAATTTACATGACTTTATTTTATGCAATAAATTTTTTTGAGGTAAGGCATTTTACATTTTTGTGGACAATACACAACATTTATATGATAGCCTTAAGTCTAAAAATATTGTAGTATTATCAAAAAGATATTAATTACTCAATTACCTTTAAAGTGCAGCAGAGATAGATTTTGACATAAGAGGTAATGCCAAATGGGCAAAAGAAGGAATACTAAATGAACATATGATAGTGAAGTTCAATTTTTTCACATATTCGTTTTTTATTTTGCTTTGTGAACTACAGATCCTTTTGCCTGTCTAGTGGTGGCTGACTTCACTTCTCTGTATTTACTGTTTTGATAAACTAAGGGTCTTCAACTTTATCATTTACTGCATGTTATGTATCCAATACCGAATTATTTCCTTCTTTGTTGCTTTCTTTTTAAAAAAAGTGGAGTGCCTTGTACAAGTCACATGACCTGCCATTGTAGCTAAAGTCTCTAAGGTATAGTAACCATAATGTTTACTGCAACATTCACATACAAATCACAGAGTGTCGAGTTCATATGCCAGTGGTGAAGGAAATTCAATATCCAAAATGGGCTAGCAATGAAGGCTAAGAGCACCATTGTCACAGTTTCAATCATAACTGTGATACAGTCATCTTTCTAGGGTTAGAATCTCTTACTGATTCTTTTTCCCCATCTTCACAAATGACATTTAGGTTCTGAAAAACTCCATTTCCACAAGACATAATGTATTCCTTTTTTCTATTCTTTACCCCTACATCTTTTGACATTTATGTGTTATCCTCAGTGTCTCTCATTTTAGTAAACATTTATTCATTATTATTAATAATTATTAATGTGTTCATATGAAACATGGTTGCATAATAGTTCGAAAATAAGGAACTTCGACAACATGGTATATGTACAAAATCTGAAATACCTATATGCTCATGATTAACAAGGATAAGTATGTTGTATCAGCAAATGTATGAAGTCCAGGATTCTGTGATCACAGGTTCCATTGGTGTCAGAATGGATATTAAAGAAGCAATCCCCAAAATATTATACTAAAAGTGAAATGAAGATTCCTCAACAAGGATGACATTAATCAATGTAATGAATAATGAAGTCATTGTTAGACATCTATCAGACTATGAATGTAGATAATACATTCATCTTATTTTTAAATTCTCTAGTACTGCATTTTGAAACATTTACACCTTTACCCAAAGTAAATGGTAGTAAGAGGACTGCAAGCAACTGGATCCCTAAGGAAATTAGAGCTCCATACCAGAAAAAAAGAATATTGAATGCACATTAAAGCAAGTTATATTGAGAAACAATATCTGAAGAGATAAAAGAGTGTATAATTATAACAATATCTATACTGCAACAAAGAAAGTAAGAACTATGGGGACCTCATTGGAAAGGAAATAGATGAGTACATCGTCCTGACACATAACAATAAGAAAATTGTTAGCCAAACAGGAAAACCTTCAATCATTCCTTTACTAGAATAGCTGGAGAAAAGGACAGTCCTACAAACACTACATGTTTATTACCAACATAAGAAATGGCAAAACGATATTTAAAAAAGTGAGAGGCAAGTAATGACATGTAAAACTCCATCAATTCAGTAAGTGAACATTTTGGTATTATCTAATAGTAATGTACATTTTAATTCACAAATCGTAATTTAATGTGGAAGTCATACATGTTATGTATCTACATTTACATATGTACTCCACAAACCATAGTAGAGTGCATGTCAGAGAGTATCCTGTACCCTGTATCACTACTAGTCTCAGTCCTGTTCCACTCACAGATAGAGTGAGGGAAAAATGACTATCTATGTGACTCCATATGAGCCCCAATTTGACATATATTATCTCTGTGATCCTTACAAAAAACGCAGAATACCATGTCACCAATTTTTTTAAACCTAGTGCTGGTCTGGAGCAGGTGACAGAGGATTTAGGATCACTTTGCAAAGATTTCACTAAGGAAGACACCATGGTTATAGTGGGTGGGGCAGGTAACAGTATTGACAGAGATCCTGGGTACAGTATAGAGTGTGACCTGGCAAACATTGCATCAGCATTGAAGCATACTAGTGTTGAGTTTGTATCTGTTCTTGGGCACCATGACCGACCTTATTTGAACTCTTCTGTCAAGAGAGTTAATTTGGAGCTGGAACGGCTGCTTATGTCAGGTGCAGGGTCACAAAGTGGTGTGGTTCCTGTTGATTCTCTCAATAGGTGGGATTATACTAGACATGGCCTTCACCTCAACAGGAAGGGGAAGGGTAAATTGGCTGGGAAAATAGCAGGAAAGTTAAAGGGGGGAGGCACTGTCATGAGTGGTAAAATACCAGTGGTTACAGGGTTCAGAAAAGACCCTTTTTCAGGGTAGGGAGGACAGAAAGAAACCAAATTTTAAGAGAGGTTAGAACTGAGACAAACCTTCAGTTTGAGGAAGAAACCAAAAAACATAATTCTAGCTTATTACATCAGCATAAGCAGCTATTGGTTAAGAATTTTCAACGGGCAGCAGATATTTTAACTCTACCCAATTTTAACTCAGTCAATGTGAAATGTCAGCTATCTTTATTGCATCAAAATATTCAAGGACTGAGAAATAAAATTAATGAATTAACTATCTGCATAGATGAATTAGAGCCTTCAAACCCATCATGTGTTGTCCACTGGTATAGAACTTGTAACTGTTACGGGGTTTATGTTAGCATCTCACTTTTGTAGATCAGAAATGGAGAAAGGAGGAGTTGCCACATTCATCAGGAACTGTCACAAATTTAAGAACATAGGCATTCACAAATTTTGCCTAGAACAGCATATGGAAGCATGTGCAACAGAAGTAGAATTTCACAAAAAATCCTTCATAATATTAAGTGTATATCGAGCACCTGCAAATAACTTTAATCTGTTCGTAAGCCACCTTGAAGCTGTACTGGTCCATTTAACAACCAAAAACAAAGAAATAGTGGTTGCTGGTGACTTCAATGTAGATTTCCTTAAAGACTCTCCCAATAAGAACTTATCTGAGTTAGTAACACTATCATTCAACTTAATTCCCACTGTAAAGTTCCCCACTAGGGTAGCCAATTGCTCACAAACAGCCATTGGTAATATCTTTAAAGAAAAGTCCAATGAACAAAATTATATTACAAAACCAATAGTCAATGGCCTCTCAGACCATGACGTGCAGTTCCTTCTGTTAAATGTTAATACTGAACAGGATATAAAATCTGTTAAACCTGAGCTCAACAAGATAATCAATAAACCAAAAATTGATTATTTTAGGACACTCCTCAGAGACATTCACTGGACTGATGTTTACACTGCTCATGGCATGAATGAAAAATATAACACTTTTGCTAATAAAGTGCTTACCTTATTTGAACACTGTTTTCTCTCAATTCTTACCAAGGTTAGAGCAAAGTCTACAAAGAAGCCATGGATTACTCAAGGAATAGGGGTATCTTGTAAAACAAAAAGAAAACTGTATATGTCAATCCAAAACAGTTCCAATGCTGATGCTATAGCACATTACAAGAAATACTGCAAAATATTAAAGACTGTATTACGGACATCAAAGCAAAAATATTACAAGGAAAAGATAGTCATATCAGATAACAAAATAAAGACAATATGGGATACAGTGAAGGAGGAGACCAGTAGAACCAGACATGAAGAGGAACAAATGGCATTAAGAGTAAATGATACATTGGTGACAGATGTGTATAGTGTTGCAGAACTTTTTAACAAACATTTTATAACTGTTACTGAAAAGATGGGATTGTCAGGTTCGGTAGATGCTGCTATGGAATACCTCAGACCAGACATTTCAAGTAACTTCCATAATATGAATTTGACCCTCACTACCCCAGCAGAAATAATGTCCATCATAAAATCTTTAAAATCAAAAACATCTAGTGGGTATGATGAAATATCAACAAAGTTAATTAAAGAAAGTGATTCTGAGCTAAGTAACATGTCAAGCTATCTGTGTAACCAGTTGTTTATCAGTGGAATATTTCATGAATGGTTGAAATATGCTGAAGTTAAGCCACTGTTTCTACATCTACATCTACATTTATACTCCGCAAGCCACCCAACGGTGTGTGGTGGAGGGCACTTCATGTGCCACTGTCATTACCTCCCATTCCTGTTCCAGTCGCGTATGGTTCACGGGAAGAACGACTGCCAGAAAGCCTCCGTGCACGCTCGAATCTCTCTGATTTTACATTCATGATCTCCCTGGGAGGTATAAGTAGGGGGAAGCAATATATTTGATACCTCATCCAGAAATGCACCCTCTCGAAACCTGGACAGCAAGCTACACCGTGATGCAGAGTGCCTTTCTTGCAGAGTCTGCCACTTGAGTTTGCTAAACATCTCCATAACGCTATCATGCTTACCAAATAACCCCGAGACGAAATGCACTGCTCTTCTTTGTATCTTCTCTATCTCCTCTGACAACCTGACCTGGTACGGATCCCACACTGATGAGCAATACTCAAGTATAGGTCAAACAAGTGTTTTGTAAGCCACCTCCTTTGTTGGTGGACTACATTTTCTAAGGACTCTCCCAATGAATCTCAATCTGGTACCCGCCTTACCAACAATTAATTTTATAAGATCATTTCACTTCAAATCATTCTGTACGCATACTCCCAGATATTTTACAGAAGTAACTGCTACCAGTGTTTGTTCCGCTATCATGTAATCATACAATAAGGGATCCTTCTTTCTATGTATTCGCAATACATTACATTTGTCTATGTTAAGGGTCAGTTGCCACTCCCTGCACCAAGTGCCTATCCGCTGCAGATCTTCCTGCATTTCGCTGCAATTTTCTAATGCTGCAACTTCTCTGTATACTACAGCATCATCCGCAAAAAGCCGCATGGAACTTCTGACACTATCTACTTGGTCATTTATATATATTGTGAAAAGCAATGGTCCCATAACACTCCCCTGTGGCACACCAGAGGTTACCTTAACGTCTGTAGACGTCTCTCCATTGAGAACAACATGCTGTGTTCTGTTTGCTAAAAACTCTTCAACCCAGCCACACAGCTGGACTGATATTCTGTAGGCTCTTACTTTGTTTATCAGGCGACATTGCGAAACTGTATCGAACGCCTTCCGGAAGTCAAGGAAAATAGCATCTACCTGGGAGCCTGTATCTAATATTTTCTGGGTGTCATGAACAAATAAAGCAAGTTGGGTCTCACACGATCGCTGTTTCCGGAATCTATGTTGATTCCTACAGAGTAGATTCTGGGTTTCCAGAAACAACATGATACGCGAGCAAAAAACATGTTCTAAAATTCTACAACAGATCGACATCAGAGATATAGGTCTATAGTTTTGCGCTTCTGCTCGACGACCCTTCTTGAAAATTCGGACTACCTGTGCTCTTTTCCAATCATTTGGAACCTTCCGTTCCTCTAGAGACTTGCAGTACATGGCTGTTAGAAGGGGGGCAAGCTCTTTCGCGTACTCTGTGTAGAATTGAATGGGTATCCCGTCAGGTCCAGTGGACTTTCCTCTGTTGAGTAATTCCAGTTGCTTTTCTATTCCTTGGACACCTATTTCGATGTCAGCCATTTTTTCGTTTGTGCAAGGATTTAGAGAAGGAACTGCAGTGCGGTCTTCCTCTGTGAAACAGCTTTGGAAAAAGGTGTTTAGTATTTCAGCTTTACGCGTGTCATCCTCTGTTTCAATGCCATCATCATCCCGGAGTGTCTGGATATGCTGTTTCGAGCCACTTACTGATTTAACGTAAGACCAGAACTTCCTAGGATTTTCTGTCAAGTCGGAACATAGAATTTTACTTTTGAATTCACTGAATGCTTCACGTATAGCCTTCCTTACGCTAACTTTGACAACGTTTAGCTTCTGTTTGTCTGAGAGGTTTTGGCTGCGTTTAAACTTGCAGTGAAGCTCTCTTTGCTTTCGCAGTAGTTTCCTTACTTTGTTGTTGAACCACAATGGGTTTTTCCCATCCCTCACAGTTTTACTCGGCACGTATCTGTCTAAAACGCATTTTACGATTGCCTTGAACTTTTTCCATAAACACTCAACATTGTCAGTGTCGGAACAGAAATTTTCGGTTTGATCTGTTAGGTAGTCTGAAATCTGCCTTCTATTACTCTTGCTAAACAGATAAACCTTCCTCCCTTTTTTTATATTCCTATTTACTTCCATATTCAGGATGCTGCAACGGCCTTATGATCAATGATTCCCTGTTCTGCGCTTGTTGTGGTCTTCAGTCCTGAGACTGGTTTGATGCAGCTCTCCATGCTACTCTATCCTGTGCAAGCTTTTTCATCTCCCAGTACCTACTGCAACCTACATCCTTCTGAATCTGCTTAGTGTATTCATCTCTTGGTCTCCCTCTACGATTTTTACCCTCCACGCTGCCCTCCAATACTAAATTGGTGATCCCTTGATGCCTCAGAACATGTCCTACCAACCGATCCCTTCTTCTGGTCAAGTTGTGCCACAAACTTCTCTTCTCCCCAATCCTATTCAATACTTCCTCATTAGTTACGTGATCTACCCATCTAATCTTCAGCATTCTTCTGTAGCACCACATTTCGAAAGCTTCTATTCTCTTCTTGTCCAAACTGGTTATCGTCCATGTTTCACTTCCATACATGGCTACACTCCATACGAATACTTTCAGAAATGACTTTCTGACACTTAAATCAATACTGGATGTTAACAAATCTGTTCTGCGCTTACAAAGTCAAAAAGTTTGGGACTGTTTGTTATCAGTAGGTCCAAGATGTTATCTCCACGAGTCAGTTCTCTGTTTAATTGCTCGAGGTAATTTTCGGATAATGCACTCAGTATAATGTCACTCGATGCTTTGTCCCTACCACCCATCCTAAACATCTGAGTGTCCCAGTCTATATCTGGTAAATTGAAATCTCCACCTAAGACTATAACATGCTGAGAAAATTTATGTGAAATGTATTCCAGATTATCTCTTAGTTGTTCTGCCACTAATGTTGCTGAGTCGGGGGGTCAGTAAAAGGAGCCAATTATTAACCTAGATTGGTTGTTGAGTGTAACCTCCACCCATAATAATTCACAGGAACTATCCACTTCTATTTCACTACAGGATAAACTACTACTAACAGCGGCAAACACGCCACCACCGGTTGCATGCAATCTATCCTTTCTAAACACCATCTGTGCCTCTGTAAAAATTTCAGCAGAATTTATCTCTGGCTTAAGCCAGCTTTCCGTACCTATAACGATTTCAGCTTCGGTGCTTTCTATCAGCGCTTGAAGTTCCGATACTTTACCGATGCAGCTTCGACAGTTTACAATTACAATACCGATTGCTGCTTGGTCCCCGCATGTCCTGACTTTGCCCCGCACCCTTTGAAGCTGTTGCCCTTTCTGTACTTGCCCGAGGCCATCTAACCTAAAAAACCGCCCAGTCCACGCCACACAACCCCTGCTACCCGTGTAGCCAACTGCTGTGTGTAGTGGACTCCTGACCTATCCAGCGGAACCCGAAACCCCACCACCCTATGGCGCAAGTCGAGTAATCTGCAGCCCACACGGTCACAGAACCGTCTCAGCCTCTGATTCAGACCCTCCACTCGGCTCTGTACCAAAGGTCCGCAGTCAGTCCTGTCGACGATGCTGCAGATGGTGAGCTCTGCTATCATCCCGCTAGCAAGACTGGCAGTCTTCAGCAAATCAGATAGCCGCTGGAAACCAGAGAGGATTTCCTCCAATCCATAGTGACACTCATCATTGGTGCCGACATGAGCAACCACCTGCAGATGGGTGCACCCTGTACCCTTCATGGCATCCGGAAGGACCCTTTCCACATCAGGAATGACTCCCCCCCCGGTATGCACATGGAGTGCACATCGGTTTTCTTCCCCTCTCTTGCTGCCATATCCCTGAGGGGCCCCATTACGCGCCTGACGTTGGAGCTCCCAACTACCAGTAAGCCCACCCTCTGTGACCGCCCGGATCTTGCAGACTGGGGGGCAACCTCTGGAACAGGACAAGCAGCCACATCCGGCCGAAGATCAGTATCAGCCGGAGACAGAGCCTGAAACCGGTTCGTCAGACAAACTGGAGAGGCCTTCCGTTCAGCCCTCCGGAATGTCTTTTGCCCCCTGCCACACCTTGAGACGACCTCCCACTCTACCACGGGTGAGGGGTCAGCCTCAATGTGAGCAGTACCCCGGGCAGCCACAGCCGTAGTCCGATCGGGGGATGCGTGGGACGAGCTTGCCGTCCCCGACAAACCCCCATCCGGACCCCCACAGTGCAATGCGGGCTGAGTTGGCATCCCTTCGCTCCCAGGATCAGGCAGTGTTGGCTTCGGTCACGCAGCTTGAAGCTGTTGCCAATGGTCATCATTGCAACAGCTTCAAGCTGCGTGACCGAAGCCAACACTGCCTGAAGCTGGGAGCGAAGGGATGCCAACTCAGCCCGCATCCGAACACAGCAGTCACAGTCCCTATCCATGCTAAAAACTGTTGTGCGAAGAACATCTTAACTAATCTACAGAGCACAAACAATTTGACACAAAATTTAAATGGTTATTAAAATACAAGGTTGCCTAGTAAATGCAGTAATGCTGCTACTTCCGCACTGCTGACACACTGCTCGGCAGGAGAAGGAGACTACGCGATTTTACACTATTCAGGTACTAAAGCGCAATGCTAGAACTCTCAAATACTATAATACGCCCAAAATTTATGAATTAAACAATGCAAGTACCCAAAAACATGCAAAGAAATTAAGAATTAAACTACATAACAAATAAGTAAGCTAGGAGTATACGACTTGCTGCTGGCAGCTGCTTACCCAACGGCAGCAGGGAGATAAAGAAATAGCATCAAATTTCCGTCCAATTTCACTGTTGCCAGCATCCTCAAAAATTTTAGAAAAAGTAATGTACAATCAGCTCTATAACCATCTTATCTCGAATAATATACTGTCAAAGTCACAGTTCGAATTTCTAAAGGGTTCTGATATTGAGAAGGCTATCTACACTTACAGTGAAAATGTGCTTAATTCATTAGACAAAAAATTGCATGCTACTGGTATATTTTGTGATCTGTCAAAGGCATTTGACTGTGTAAATCACAATATCATTTTAAATAAATTATAATATTATAGTGTAATAGGAAATGCTGCAAAATGGTTCAAATCTTACGTCTCTGGCAGGAAACAAAGGGTGTTATTAGGAAAGAGACCTGTATCAAGCTATCAGGCATCATCCAACTGGGAACTAATTACATGTGGGGCCCCACAAGAGTCCATTTTAGGGCCCTTACTTTTTCTTGTGTATATCAATGACATTACCAGATGCCAAGTTAATTTTGTTTGCCAATGATACAAACATTGCAATAAATAGCAAATCAAGTGTGGTCTTAGAAAGATCAGCTAATAAAATATTTGTCACTAAACTTTGAAAAAACACACTACATGCAGTTCAGAACTTGTAAGGGGTGTCCCACGAGTATATGCCTAACATACGATGACAAGCAGATACAAGAAGTGGACAGTGTTAAATTCTTGGGATTACAGCTTGATAATAAATTCATCTGGGAGGAGCACACAACAGAACTGCTAAAGTGTCTTAACAGATCTCTATTTGCAATGCGAATTGTGTCAGACATAGGGGATATAAAAATGAAAAAGCTGGCATACTATGCTTACTTTCATTCCATAATGTCATATGGGATTATTTTTGGGGGTAATTCATCAAGCCAAGCTAAAGTTTTCCGGGCACAAAAACGTGCAGTAAGAGTTATATGTGGTGTGAACTCAAGAACATCCTGCAGAAGCCTGTTTAGGGAACTAGGGATACTAACTACTGCTTCCCAATATATTTATTCCTTAATGAAATTTGTCATTAAAAATATATCACTTTTTCAAACTAACAGCACAATTCATGGAATCATTACTAGAAATAAGAATAATCTTCACAAGGATTTAAAGTCACTTAGTCTTGTACAAAAAGGTGTGCATTATTCAGGAACACACATTTTCAATAACTTGCCGGCAGCTATAAAAAGCTTAACAACCAATGAAATTCAGTATAAGAGAAGTCTAAAGGATTTATTGGTAGCCAACTCCTTCTACTCCATTGATGAATTTTTCAGTAAAACCAACTGATTTGTATATATAAGTACAATATAACTTCTGCACAATTTCAGTGCAGTGTTCATTGTAAATATGTGTGTGTGTGTGTTTGTGTGTGTGTGTGTGTGTAAGTACAATCTAACTTCCACACCATTTTAGTGCAGTAATGTGTTCATTGTAAGTAAGTATTATAGTAGTTGTATTACACATTTATTACCTTGTTTGTTGTTGTTGTTGTGGTCTTCAGTCCTGAGACTGGTTTGATGCAGCTCTCCATGCTACTCTATCCTGTGCAAGCTTCTTCATCTCCCAGTACCTACTGCAACCTACATCCTTCTGAATCTGCTTAGTGTATTCATCTCTTGGTCTCCCTCTACGATTTTTACCCTCAACGCTGCCCTCCAATGCTAAATTTGTGATCCCTTGATGCCTCGAAACATGTCCTACCAACTGATCCCTTCTTCTAGTCAAGTTGTGCCACAAACTTCTCTTCTCCCCAATCCTATTCAATACCTCCTCATTAGTTACATGATCTACCCACCTTATCTTCAGCATTCTTCTGTAGCACCACATTTCAAAAGCTTCTATACTCTTCTTGTCCAAACTGGTTATCGTCCATGTTTCACTTCCATACATGGCTACACTCCATACAAATACTTTCAGAAACGACTTCCTGACACTTAAATCTATACTCGATGTTAACAAATTTCTCTTCTTCAGAAACGCTTTCCTTGCCATTGCCAGTCTACATTTTATATCCTCTCTACTTCGACCATCATCAATTATTTTACTCCCCAAATAGCAAAACTCCTTTACTACTTTAAGTGTCTCATTTCCTAATCTAATCCCCTCAGCATCACTCGATTTAATTTGACTACATTCCATTATCCTCGTTTTGCTTTTGTTGATGTTCATCTTATACCCTCCTTTCAAGACACTGTCCATTCCGTTCAACTGCTCTTCCAAGTCCTTTGCTGTCTCTGACAGAATTACAATGTCATCGGCGAACCTCGAAGTTTTTACTTCTTCTCCATGAATTTTAATACCTACTCCGAATTTTTCTTTTGTTTCCTTTACTGCTTGCTCAAATATACAGATTGAATAACATCGGCGAGAGGCTACAACCCTGTCTCACTCCTTTCCCAACCACTGCTCCCCTTTCATGCCCCTCGACTCTTATAACTGCCACCTGGTTTCTGTACAAATTGTAAATAGCCTTTCGCTCCCTGTATTTTACCCCTGCCACCTTCAGAATTTGAAAGAGAGTATTCCAGTTAACATTGTCAAAAGCTTTCTCTAAGTCTACAAATGCTAGAAACGTAGGTTTGCCTTTTCTTAATCTTTCTTCTAAGATAAGTTGTAAGGTTAGTATTGCCTCACGTGTTCCAACATTTCTACGGAATCCAAACTGATCTTCCCCGAGGTCCGCTTCTACCAGTTTTTGCATTCGTCTGTAAAGAATTCGCGTTAGTATTTTGCAGCTGTGACTTATTAAACTGATAGTTCGGTAATTTTCACATCTGTCAACACCTGCTTTCTTTGGGATTGGAATTATTATATTCTTCTTGAAGTCTGTGGGTATTTTGCCTGTCTCATACATCTTGCTCGCCAGATTGTAGAGTTTTGTCATGACTGGCTCTCCCAAGGCCATCAGTAGTTCTAATGGAATGTTGTCTACTCCCGGGGCCTTGTTTCGACTCAGGTCTTTCAGTGCTCTGTCAAACTCTTCACGCAGTATCTTATCTCCCATTTCATCTTCATCTACATCCTCTTCCATTTCCATAATATTGTCCTCAAGTACATCGCCCTTGTATAAACCCTCTATATACTCCTTCCACCTTTCTGCCTTCCCTTCTTTGCTTAGAACTGGGTTGCCATCTGAGCTCTTGATATTCATACAAGTGGTTCTCTTCTCTCCAAAGGTCTCTTTAATTTTCCTGTAGGCAGTATCTATCTTACCCCTAGTGAGACAAGCCTCTACATCCTTACATTTTTCCTCTAGCCATCCCTGCTTAGCCATTTTGCACTTCCTGTCGATCTCATTTTTGAGATGTTTGTATTCCTTTTTGCCTGCTTCATTTACTGCATTTTTATATTTTCTCCTTTCATCAATTAAATTCAATATTTCTTCTGTTACCCAAGGATTTCTATTAGCTCTCGTCTTTTTACCTACTTGATCCTCTGCTGCCTTCACTACTTCATCCCTCAGAGCTACCCATTCTTCTTCTACTGTATTTCTTTCCCCCATTCCTGTCAATTGTTCCCTTATGCTCTCCCTGAAACTCTGTACAACCTCTGGTTCTTTCAGTTTATCCAGCTCTCATCTCCTTAAATTCCCGCCTTTTTGCAGTTTCTTCAGTTTCAATCTGCAGTTCATAACCAATAGATTGTGGTCAGAATCCACATCTGCCCCAGGAAATGTCTTACAATTTAAAACCTGGTTCCTAAATCTCTGTCTTACCATTATGTAATCTATCTGATACCTTTTAGTATCTCCAGGATTCTTCCAGGTATACAACCTTCTTTCATGATTCTTGAACCAAGTGTTAGCTATGATTAAGTTATGCTCTGTGCAAAATTCTACAAGGCGGCTTCCTCTTTCATTTCTTCCCCCCAATCCATATTCACCTACATAAATGTCAGTAACAACAAGAAGTTTATTACCTTATAAATAAATAAAAAACTTTTTTATTTTAAATTCAGTGCATTAGTATTTGTAAAGTGACTCTTCCATATAGTGTTCATTAAAAAATGATGATCATTCCACATGGGACCTGTGGAATGGAACATTAGCTTATTTGTTTTAGTTGTAAATATTTGTCATGTATTGTTGTTTTTCTGACATTCTCTACATCCTGGAGGACCTCCTCAATATGGATCAAATGGAATGATAGTAAATCTAATCTAATCTAAACTAATCAGCTTCAAATGCCGATTCCCAAAATTTTCTCTATAGTGTCCCCCGAAAAGAATGTTGCCTTCCATCCAGGGATTCTCATTTGAGTTACCAAAGCATCTCCATAACTTTTGCATGTTATTAGAACCTACTGTAACAAATCTAGCAGCCTTCCTCTGAACTGCTGTGACCATACACATCAACCCTAACCTCTAAAACATAACGTGAAAATGTAAATAGCTACTGTACAGTATAACCCTGGGTTTAAGATGTCCAATGTCATAAAGGACACTGAACTGTACATATGTGGCACACAGATACCAGTAACATATAACAACTGGGTTTCTTTTGACACTTACACATTTCACAAAGTAATAATTTTTTCTGGCAAGAGGCTCTAATTCCTTTATTGCTCCATTTATTTCCTTCTTCCTGTTAGACTCATCAGATGCATATTTGCAATTATCACTTCACACTGAATAACAATAGGTGGTGATGATCAATAGGCCTATGGTTTATATAGGTATGAGCATTTACTTTCCTGACTAGCCAGTATCTCAGTGATTTTTCCAAGGATATATATTCATGCATGTTACAAGTAAGGACTATATTAATTACACAGTGCTAGGCAATTATTTTACTTTGCAGAGACCAGAATTTTAATCAGTTGGTTGAATACAAGTAAACCACTGATTCTTTAAAGAATTGAACTCTCATATACAAAATAGCTTCAAATGTCTGATTACTTCACGTATAAGTTAATTTGTTGAATATTTGCCTTTACACATATAAGCCAGAAAAAGTTCTAAGTGATAAACTTTTCCGTTTCACATTTGTGTGTGTGTGTGTGTGTGTGTGTGTGTGTGTGTGTGTGTGTGTGTGTGTGTGTGTGTGTGTGTGTTTGAAATTATGTGTAATCTTTGTTAGAAGTTGCTAAGTGCTCTCATTCCCAAATGCTGGATGAATGAAGTCTGTGTATCTGCATGCCCTCAGTTAACACTGCATCAACCCAAACACACTGTTTGAAACTGTAATACTTGTCTTATTTTACAAATACAAATGTTTTATTCCATCTTTGAGAATATTAACATGCAATTGGTGTCATCAGTGTTAACACAATAATAATAATAATATAAACTTTGAGATGACATATGTCATTAACTACAATATAATAACTTAAGTTGGATACAGTATGCATTTATGCAAATGTCAGTAACAACAAGAAGTTTACAAACAGATCAGTTACAAGATAAATGAACTACAGTCTAGTGAATGACAAATAAATAATCAAACAGATAATTAACAATAAATACATGAAACAGTAATAAAATAGTTGCACACTGTGGCATATGTATAGTTTGCAGTTAATTTATTGTTCATTCTCACAAGGAAAGTGGGTCATTTATCACATACTCAAGGAACTCTTGAGCAGAGTAAATTACTTTACTTTTCATCCACCTCGAAAGACTAGTTTTAAATTTATTTACTGGCACTGTGTAGGTATTTTCAGGTAATTTGTTGAAGTAGACAGGACCAAGATACTTGTAAGTGTTATCTGTCTTTACAAGCCTAGCATATGGCATATTAATTGTAGTCCACTTCTTATGTTATGGTCATGAACTGTCTTCCTTAAGTTAAATTTACTCAGATTCTCTTTAATGAAGACAAGGCAGTTGTAAATATACAGCCCAGGCACTGTCATTATATTCAGTTTCTTAAAATAATCCCGACTCAACTCATATGGGGTGACTCCTGCTATGCACCTTATGGCTTTCTATTACCATTTGAACACAAATTTTGAGTCTACAGAATTGCCCCATGATAGTATTCCATACTTCAGGTGGGAATGGAAGAATGCAAAATATACATATAACGAAAGTTCCTTACTCACACTGCTCCTCAGCTTGTAAAGCAGACAGATGACATATGCCGATTTGCCACATATCTTCCCCATGTGGGTATCCCAGCTGAGCTTTTGATCTAAATGAAATCCTAATAACTTTACTGTTTTGTTATCATGACTGGGAGCGTTCAGATTGAATACAATAGCTTCAGTTTTACTATCATTCTTCTATGGTACATTTCCCTCAAATCAAGTAGTGCATAGCCACTGCCATGCTGTGTTGCACATTTTCAAAGTTGGTATCACATGTGATGAGTGTTGTGTCATCAGCATTTGGCACTGCATCACATGGTACAACTGCAGGTTAATCATTTATATAAATAATGAAAAGGAAAGGTCCAACAACAGATCCTTGAGGTACACCCTTTACAACTGAGGACATTCTAAGATTTGATCATTTACCTTAACTCTTTTCTATTGTCCAAGTAAGACTGCATTAGGCATAGAACATTCTCTCTCACGCCATAGGGGTAGATCTTTTTCATCAGAATATTGTGGGACACCATATCAAAAGTTTTCCTGAGGTCCAACAGTGTTGCACAGATAATGTCTTTATTTCAAAGCAGTTGTATATTTTTGCTACCACACTCTCAACTGCTTTGAATGTAGAAACGCTGGATCTGAAATCATACTATGAGGAGGTAAGTATATCATTATGTTCAAAATATTAACTCATCTGTTTATGCAAGTAGTATTTTATTAGTTTTGATATTATGGGTATAAGTGATATTGGTCGATAGTTATCTGGAAATGCTATATCTCCTTTCTTATCTACTTGTGTAACTACAGATATTTTTAAACATTCTGGATAATTACCCTCATATAAAATTTCTGCTTACTGCTCATTTCTGCCAGCAGTGCCTCTACCTTACTCCCATCCTCCATTATGCAGTTATCTGATTGAGGACTGACAGGTGGAACTGGTGTCTGGTATACTTTTTTGTCACAGTTTATTTCTGTTTTAATAATTTCTCGTGCAGCTTTGCATTTATTCACTGAGTTCAGTATAAATGTGTCATTTGCTTTGCACTTAGCTGTCTAGATTTCATTTTCAAATAGATTTCCTTGTCTGCATTATTGTACTTGGACCTACCATGATAGAGTAATATTATGATTCTTATTCTACTGGGATGTGAGGTGTACCAGCTTTTTAGATTTTGTCATTTGGTGTAATGATTTTGCTTTGATATTTTCTTGCAGCATTTAGGACAACATGCTTCAAAATTTTCAGTTAACAGTTCTAAAAATTTGTTGGTATATTCATTGGCACCTGCAGCAATTATTATTTTATCCCATTTTATTAAATTCAGTTTACTTATCAACTTGTTTAGCATTGATTCATTAATTGGTCTTATAATCTTTCTACAATGGGTAGTCTATGGCAGCATTTTAAATTTTTAAATTGAATCAATAATACCATGAAATACTGAAAATCTTTGTTGTTCTTATACTACAACTGGTACTGAGTTCCAGGTTCTGGAATAGTGTTTCAATAATACAAAACATATTGGTCAATCAGATTAAGTGAAGTGGCAAAGTGGTTACGATTTTGTACTCGTATTTGGAATGAATTGGTATTAACTCGTCACTGTTTCCCTAAACTGCTTAAGATGAATGTGATTATGGTTCCTATAATGCAGCCACAGTAGACTTCTTTGCATGTCTTTGTATACTCTAGGTTCTAAAGACCTCAGTGTTGATAAGACCTTAAACTCAAACCTTCATGTTTCTAGCCATAACTGTCTTACCTCAAGATAGGAGAGCATAAAAAAATATTGAGTGTCTGCTTGTACTTGTGTGAATACCTTTTCCACACAGTGAATCCAAATAAATCTTGAACATCATCCTCCACATTCCTTAATTCCTATCCAGTACTCTTTATCCAGGCAATGTTGAGTCAGTACTGGTATGGTACTTTTCCAGTTTTGCGGAGAACCAACCGTACCCATATACAGACTCTCATTATAGTGGGGTTGCCACTCCCAAAGTCATGTTAAAGGTACTGTCAGCCTCCTCTCCCCCCCCCCCTCCTCCCCCCCCCCTCCCCCCTCCATCGGGAATCAGTGTATCCCTTCTGTCTGTGTCTAGTGTAATCATAGGGTCAAATGTGACCTCATTTTTCAAAGTGTTTGTGCATCGTGTATCTGAGGTGGGGTGGGGGAACCATCCTGGTATTTACCTATAAGGGGCCTTCAAAAAGAAACAAGTCAGAGTCTGGAATGTGCAAACCAGTGCCAGGAGGGTAATATTGTGCCGTGTGTAATGAGGTGTGGTTCCAACCAGAGCGTGGAAGTTGACAGCCCATCGCTAGAGGGCACGCGTGCACGAGTGCACATCATGTGACTATACAGAGCTAGCAGCAACAGCATGCATCAATCGTCCAACGCTGCCAGTCGCAATGCAAACAGTGACATGGAGGCATCAAAAGAAGAGCAAAGACATGTTGTTTGTTTTCTGACAATGGAAGGAGTAAGAGGAACAGACATTCAGCGACGAATGTCATAAGTGTACAGTGAACACTGCATGTCCCTTGCAAGGGTCAAGGTGTGGCACAAGCGCTTCAGGGAAGGACGGGTGTAGTTAGCCAATGATGCACAGTCTGGAGCACCACACTGCATTACCGATGACATTGTCCAACTGGTGGATGAACTCATTACCCAGGACTGCTAAGTGACAGTGAAAGCCATAGCTGCCGTGGTTTGATTTAGCATTGGAAGTGTTCACACTATCATGGAAGAATGACTGCACATGTGCAAAGTGTGTGCCCAGTGGGTGCCCCACAGTCTTCAACCACACCAGGAAGCATGTCAAATGGCCCATTGTTCTGCATACTAATAATGCTGTATTCAAGCATTACAGTCTTGTTTTTCCTTTGCATCTGCATTAACTTACATTTTTCTACATTTAGAGTTAGCTTGCATAGATAGTGGCCGAGGTTTCAAGTCCACTGTTGATGGCTTACAGATGATTTCATTGTTAAGTGTAGCTTTCTCCCCACAGGTACACTGACAAGTGCATGTACTCATACTTGAATCTGTGGTTTGGATTTGTGTAGAGGCATCACTCTTGGCAACTGGCTTCTTAAGGGTGATGCAAAAGAAGCAGCAAACACCAGAGGTCGCACAGCTTTGAAAGCTGTTTTAGCTTCACTATAGGGCAGGCTCCTGACAACTTTTAACTCCTGAATTTTCCTTTCCTCATTATAAACCTCACACTTCCTACTCCATACTAGGTGATCCCCAGAGCAGTTTATACATTTCAGAGGAAGTGTGCAAAAGTTGCCTGATTCATGAGCTGAGCCTCCACAATTTCCACTTGTAGCCCTCCCATTACATTCCACAGCAGTATGACCAAATCTTTCACATATGAAGTATTACATTGGATTTAAGATGGATATAGCCTGCAAGAATATGTTCAGGTGTTTCCAGTGTGTTGAAAATTAGAATAGAACAGTGTGTCATTGAGTCTTTCCATATAGTTCTGCACTTGCATGACACTCATATTTTTCCATTCGTATAGCTCCTCAGGGTCCATCCCCATTATATTGGAGCAGGTAACCGCACCTTTACAGAAGTTAATGGTGTCATGCAAGTCAGCCACAACAGGCTGGTCACCTAAGGCCTTGCATCCCAGAAGCTTAGATACTTGGTTTGATGTGACGGTTTCAAATAGAAGTGTTCCATAACAAAGTCATTTAACACTTCTTGAGGACCCAGCAATACCCTCCCATACCTTGTGATTATAGAAAGGGGAGACCTTTACAAAGGTTCCCTCTGCTCTCTTGATTAGTATGAAAGTGTTATGGCAGACTACTGACCTGTTACTATAATTTTAGGGCAGACTGACAAACCAAGCTCTCTTTGTTGGGGAGGAGTGGGGAGAGGGGTAGGTACTACCTGAAAATACACTTGTCCTGTCAGGTGCAGGTGTGAATTTAGATTGTTACATAGGGATCCCAGCTGCTAGGGAAACAAATGTCAAGCCACACAGAGCCCCGCATGCCTGAATGAGCCTTTCACAACTGCGGAGTGGCAGTTGCCCCAGAGGTTGCTCGCTAGAGACTATTTTATCTCAACAGCCATTCACCTCATCAGCACATAGCACACCTTGAGTTTTTTGTTAAAAAAATAAAAAAAAAGGTGAAGAGGTGAGTATCTTCCTCACAGTCGAGGTAGTGAAGCCAAGGCTCTGAAACACACAATTTTCTACCACTGTGCCTCACAATGGTCCCTGAAGTATTTTACAGTAGAAGAGGTCTGGCAGCACTGGCACTGGCAACAGTTTTGTTAAATTTTTGTTCCTGACCTTTCTGCATACCATATTTGTGTCCTGCTTACACTTCATGATCCACCCAACATTACAGCCTAACAACTTACACTGGAAATTCACCTTCATTATTGTTTCTGACAGACAAAATAATTTGTGAATTATTACTATGTTTACTGCTGAGTCATCAGATGTCAGTGCCTATTCTTAAATGAAAGAAAGTTACAGTCTATTTTGCGTAAACTAAAGCCATTTGATACCATAGCTGATAAACTTAATACTATTTTTTTTTCTTTTTATGACAGGAGGTTGGAACTGAACTTGATCCTAATCTTGCAACAGTATTTTTGGGACTAATGAGATTTGGAATGAGTATAGTAAGCACAATTTTGATGAAACATTTTGGTCGACGGAAACTAGTTATAACTAGTAGCCTTAGTATGGCAGCTTGTATGACAGCTTCAGGACTGTCAACAATGCATATAAAAAATGGTGAGAGTTTGTTTTCATTTGATTTATTTATGTTTGCTGAATATGTTGACTACTGAATTTTGTTGAGTCATGCCCTCTGCAGACATTTGCCAATCACTGGAGCAGTATTGCATATCAAATAGGTATTTTGTTTCCAGTTTTACACACTCCTGGAAATTGAAATAAGAACACCGTGAATTCATTGTCCCAGGAAGGGGAAACTTTATTGACACATTCCTGGGGTCAGATACATCACATGATCACACTGACAGAACCACAGGCACATAGACACAGGCAACAGAGCATGCACAATGTCGGCACTAGTACAGTGTATATCCACCTTTCGCAGCAATGCAGGCTGCTATTCTCCCATGGAGACGATCGTAGAAATGCTGGATGTAGTCCTGTGGAACGGCTTGCCATGCCATTTCCACCTGGTGCCTCAGTTGGACCAGCGTTCGTGCTGGACGTGCAGACCGCGTGAGACGACGCTTCATCCAGTCCCAAACATGCTCAATGGGGGACAGATCCGGAGATCTTGCTGGCCAGGGTAGTTGACTTACACCTTCTAGAGCACGTTGGGTGGCATGGGATACATGCGGACGTGCATTGTCCTGTTGGAACAGCAAGTTCCCTTGCCGGTCTAGGAATGGTAGAACGATGGGTTCGATGATGGTTTGGATGTACCGTGCACTATTCAGTGTCCCCTCGACGATCACCAGTGGTGTACGGCCAGTGTAGGTGATCGTTCCCCACACCATGATGCCAGGTGTTGGCCCTGTGTGCCTTGGTCGTATGCAGTCCTGATTGTGGCGCTCACCTGCACGGCGCCAAACACGCATACGACCATCATTGGCACCAAGGCAGAAGCGACTCTCATCGCTGAAGACGACACGTCTCCATTCTTCCTTCCATTCACGCCTGTCACGACACCACTGGAGGCGGGCTGCACGATGTTGGGGCGTGAGCGGAAGACGGCCTAACGGTGTGCGGGACCGTAGCCCAGCTTCATGGAGACGGTTGCGAATGGTCCTCGCCGATACCCCAGGAGCAACAGTGTCCCTAATTTGCTGGGAAGTGGCGGTGCGGTCCCCTATGGCACTGCGTAGGATCCTACGGTCTTGGCGTGCATCCGTGCGTCGCTGCGGTCCGGTCCCAGGTCGACGGGCACGTGCACCTTCCGCCGACCACTGGCGACAACATCGATGTACTGTGGAGACCTCACGCCCCACGTGTTGAGCAATTCGGCGGTACGTCCACCCGGCCTCCCGCATGCCCACTATACGCCCTCGCTCAAAGTCCGTCAACTGCACATACGGTTCACGTCCACGCTGTCGCGGCATGCTACCAGTGTTAAAGACTGCGATGGAGCTCCGTATGCCACGGTAAACTGGCTGACACTGACGGCGGCGGTGCACAAATGCTGCACAGCTAGCGCCATTCGACGGCCAACACCGCGGTTCCTGGTGTGTCCGCTGTGTCATGCGTGTGATCATTGCTTGTACAGCCCTCTCGCAGTGTCCGGAGCAAGTATGGTGGGTCTGACACACCGGTGTCAATGTGTTCTTTTTTCCATTTCCAGGAGTGTACTTTCTATACGGAATCTGACTGCTTGCTTAAAGATAAAATAGCTTGCACTATAAGGTACCCTAAATCACTATTTTGTATCTTTAAATAAAATCCTGAAATTAAACTGGTTAGGTGAATCTCGTCAGTATGTGAAATCTTGTTGTTTGCAATATCTCCACAGAAAATTCTATATTCCTTAGCTAACAGTAAGTGTATAGGTATAATTAGTTGATATGATCAAATTTACATTAGAGTATTTCTGTACCTGTGAACATTTTATGTAATCATTATTGTCAATGAATTCAGGTATATAAAAAGGATGCATGCTTATGTCACAATAAGAGACTTTTGTACCAATTTCTTTAGAAAACACAACTGCAAAGGCTAATCAGCTAACATTAAGCTAGTACAATACTACAAAAAACACACAGATAGATAGACAATGAGCATAGGTATAATTCTTATTGCTTGTATACAATGATAGTTATCACTGGACAAGTCGCTGAAGTGGCATCAAATCAAAAGATTTGCACCTGGCAAATGTTCTACCTGATGGGAGGCCCTAGTCACACGAAATTTACATTTTTTATGATAGTTAAAGAAAGTTAATGATAAAAAGTGAGTAGTATATTTATAATTTTGTACAAAGTGGAAGGAAGATTAAACCTTAATGTGCCATTGATGATGAGGTCATTATAGGTGGAGCACAAGGTCATATTGGAGAAGAATACTGGCCCTATTGAAGAAACCATCCTGGCTTTAACTTTAAGTGATTTAAGGAAATCATGGAAAACCTAAACGGCAATATGGGGATCTGAACTACTATCTCACAGTGTTATTTTGTAATTCTTCTGATCACATCTGTAGTTGCTACATTCAGGAAGATATTTGTTAAGTTGTTGCAAAAACGTGTGTCTTTACAGATGATTGATTTGATTTGATTTGATTTGATTTGATTTTAACAGGAGAGCTAAAACAGCTTAGGTCTACCCCGCCACTGTCCGCACCGAAACTAGGTTTATTGTGCGGTATCGCTACCTGTCTATCTAGTAAAGCCAACCTGTACCCTTAAATAGTGCAAGGAGTCCCTCTACCAGTTTTTTGTTAGACACAATTTCTTCAGGTCTAGTTGTCCCTAAGATTCTGTATCTTTTACTCTCCAATGCGATGCATCCAAAGATTAGGTGTGATGCAGTTTCTTCACCCTCATCACAGATCCTACGTTTAAGGTCCTCTTCCATTATACACATAGTGTGTAGGTGTTTTTGGAAGTTCCCATGGCTGGTCATCAGTCCAGTCATGAGTTTGATCTCTTTCCTGTTCAATCCCAGGATTACAGAGCTTCTTTTAAAACATGGCTTGGGCATCATTAACTTACCATGTTTTTGTTTATGGACCTTGGTCCAATATCCTACATGCTGTTTCCTCAGCCAGTTCCGTAGTTTTAATCTGATCATAGCCTTGATGATTGTCAAGACAGGTTCCGGTCCAATAAATGGAGTTGTTGCCCCATCCTAGCCAATCTATTGGCTTGTTCATTGCCACAGATCCCTGAGTGACCAGGGACCCACACTAGGTACACCCTATTGCTTCCCCCTTGCTCCACCAGAGCCCTGTGGCAATCTGCAACAACCTTAGATCTTGTTGCAGGAGCTGCCAATGATTTCAGGGCTGCCTGGCTGTCTGAATAGATGTAGATGCTATGATCATTGTAGCACCTACTCATATTCCCCTCCACACATGCCCTGATTGCAGTAATTTCAGCTTGGAATACAGAGGCCAGTTTCCCTAGAGGGATGCTGCTCTCCAGTCTTGGCTGAACCCTGTACAACCCTGCCTCAATGCCTTGATCTGTTTTCGACCCATCGGTGCACCACACAATGTCCCCCATACGGTTTTCTTCCATTGCTCACTACTTCCAATTATTATGTTGTAAGGCTTGTCAAAGTAGTTAGGAGTTATTATATAGTCAGCGGGCATTTCCCCAGCCATACCTATATTTACCTCACTCACTATGTTAGTGTGTGATTCTGGATATCCAAATGAGACCCAGTTTTGGCCAGTTTTAAGTCTGTATGCCCCAGCTGCTGCCTCCATCTTAACCCAAAGGTGAAGTGGAGGCATGTCCAGCATGGCTTCCATTCCAGAGGTTGGTGTGCTGCTAATTCCACCCATTATGGCTAAGCAGGCCAATCTCTGCATCTTAGCAAGCTCTTTAGCAGCAACCCGCTGTTCTACCTTCTTCCACCACATTACGGCCCCATAGGAAATCCTAGGTCTAACCACTGTGGTGCATATCCAGTGCATACCCCTGGGGCTTAGGCCCCAGTTTTTTCCACAAGCCCTCCTAGTACTCACTAAAGTGCTTTTTGCCTTGGAGCAGATACTCTTAATATGAGGGGTCCAAGTTATCTTCTCATCCAAGGTTACCCCTAGATATTTCACTGTCCCCTTCACAGGTAGAGTTTCATCGAAGAGCTTTAGATTCCAACTTGCATGCTGAATATGTCTTCGTAAATGGCACCATGACAGTCTTCTTAGCATTAACTCTCAGTTCCTGTTTAATGCATCATTTTTGCACAAAGTCCAATCCTCCTTGTGCCATATTCCTAACTGTGTCAGTGAATTTGCCAAGTATTACTATGACAAGGTCATCTGTGTATCCTTGGCAGAAGCATTGTCTGGGATTTAGTTCCTCAATGAGTTCGTTCACCACTAGATTCCACAATAGAGGAGACAAAACTCCGCCTTGTGGGCAGCCTCTAGTGGTCGTAATTACCATCTTTTCATTCATCATGGTCGCCTCTACCTTTCTTCCACTAAGCATGGCTCTGGTCCACCTACACATAGTGGTCCCCAGATCATGCACCTCTGCTGCCCTTCCCATGGAATCGAAAGTCATGTTACTAAAGGCCCCCTCAATATCCAGGAAGATGCAGAGGGCTATTTCTTGGAAGTGAAGTGCTTTTTCCACCTTCCCAATGAGTTGGTGGAGAGCTGTTTCACATGATTTACCTGGTTGGTATGCGTGTTGGTTCAGGTGTAGAGGGACCCTACATAGCCTCCTCTCCCCAACGTATACATTAACTAGTTTTTCCAGTGCTTTGAGAATGAAGGAGGACAGACTGACTGGTCTCATATCGTTGGCCTTGATATGATCAATTCTCCCTGTCTTTGGAATGAAGACAACCTTCTCTGCCCTCCAAACATTGGGAATAATTCCTACTGCTAAGCTAACCCTAAATAGCCTGCATAGGATTCTTATAAGCTTTCCTCCTGCCTGTTGCAGGAGGGCTGGAAAAATTCCATCCGGGCCAGGTAACTTGTACAGCTGGAATGTTCCCACCGCCCACTGAATTTTGTTGAAGTTCACACACTCCTTGGCCACTTCCCAGTCCTCTCTTCGAGTATCTGAGAACCGTTGTCTCTCTGGGGTCACATACTGGTCTGTGTTATCCGGCAGAGCATATTGAGGAAAGTGAGTTTTGAGGAGCAATTCCAGCGTCTCATGTGCTGTCATTGTATATTCCCCATCCTCCTTCCTCAACGTACCTCCTGGATTAGTTGGTACTCTAGTGAGAATCTTGTAAAGTCTGGCTTGTGCAGCCATGCCTTCCACTTCCTCACAGAATGCATTCCAGGATGCCTCCTTTGCTTGTCTTATTGCAAGGTTGTAACTGACAAGGGCCTCACGATATTTAGCCTATTGTCCTTTGTGTCTCGCAATATTAAACAGTCTCCTTACCTGTTTTCTTTGTGTTTCCAATTTGTTATTCCACTAAGGAACACTCCTATTTGTGCACTTCCTGGTGATTATGCAGTTGTCCTGATATGAGGTCACTATGGCAGAGGTAACAGCCTCTGCTACTTCCTCAAATTCTACTGGCTTCCTTATCGTGGTTTTAATTTCCGATAAGCCTAAGTCAAGGTCCCTTCTATATGTCTCCCAGTGTGTTTTCCTGGGTTTTCTATAAGTCATGGCCTGTCTGATTCCCATTTCAACCTTGAATTTAATGTACATGTGGTCCGATGGGGATGGCTCCAACACCACATGCCATTGTTTGACATAGCTACCCATTGTCATGGAACCAAATGTTATGTCAATTACTTCTTCCCTTTTGCTATTCCCGAATGTAGGTTCATTGCCTCTATTCAGGACCTCTCATTTGTTAGCTAAGAGGAATTCAAGATGGTACTCACCTCTACTGTTGGTGTCCTTGCTGCCCCACACTAGGTTGTGGGTATTGGCGTCGCACCCCACCAGCAGTTGGTCACCTTGCCGATGACAAGTCTCTACCAGTCTCCTCACCTCCAAGGGAGGGAGAGAACTGTCTTCATAAGGAAGGTATGCTGAGGCCAAAACAATTTCCCTTGTGATACCTTCCTCATATTGCTGCATTTTGATGGCCACTAAGTCCCTAGAGCAGAAATCCATCGTTGGCATGAAAGAAATGCCGTTTCTAACATAGATGCATGTTCTGGAGTTCCTTAGATTTCTAGCATAAATCAGCTTACCTCCAGTGCCTCTGAGGCCCGATACACCCCCTTTGTATAAATAGGGTTCTTGTATCAGAGCCACGTCCACTTCATGTCTCCCCAGGCAGCAGCTCAGGGCAGCAGAGGCCCGTTTACTGTGCTGCAGATTAATATGCAGCACCTCCAGGCACCGTCTTACTGCCATCTTTAAGGTCTTTGACAACCCTGACAGTGACCTGCGAGAACCCTAAAAACAGTTTCTGGTCCTGCTCCCACATCGCCTTCAGGGACTTCTCACCAACCTCCACCACCAGGGTTCGTCCTTCCAGAGCAACCGTCTGGTTAATCACTCTCCAGTCTTCTGTCAGGACTTTTGGGTTCTGGGCCCCTATTTTCCCGAACAGAGTCTTGGGAGAGACTTCCTTAAGGATCTTGGGTATCCATAATGATATCTTTGCGGTCTTAAGAAGCTCTGCTGCCACCTTGATGAGCAGCTTCGCATCTTCCCATGGGGATATCATGGGCACCTTGTCCTTGAGTCATTCTACTGTGTGCACCCATCACAGACAAAAATGAGTGCACCACAGTCTAGATAGACCCTCCTGAAGTTGGGACCTGGGCCAGCATCCCCCCCAATCTTTTCTAAGAGGGCCATCTGTACTAGTTCCTCCTGCTCCGAGGTAATGGCCACCAGTGGATAACCTTCCTGGATAACTGCCATCCTAAAAACCGAGACTGCAGTACTATAGGTCTGTTTCCCTATTTCTTGCCTCGGTTTTTTCTGGACTCGCTTATCCAGGGAGGAGGGAGTCTTTGATTCCTCCCTTATCCACTTACTACCTGTCTTTGACGTTGTGGGGGTCTGCATGTCCCCTTCAACCTGAGACAGTTTTTTCCTGGGGGTCTTTGGTTCTAGTCCCTTTACTTCCCTCCATTTGTGTTTAGGAAGCCATTCTTTTCCTTCCTTTTCCCTCTGTTCCCTGAGTAGCTTCCTCCTTTGGGCCCCAGACAAGCCTTTGATCTTAATCTGGTCTAGCTTCTCGGTTACAGTTCCCACTTCTGGGTCAGGTCTAAACCCTGATTCAGTATTGGAAGTGCCTTCCATCCATTCAGTTCCCGATGTTTGGGTATCTGAGGTCTCAATTTGCCCCTCAGTTTCTTTTTCTGTAGTCGTGTCCATGTTGGTCCCATGAGATTTGGGGATCTAGAAGGTCCACACCACGAATACCCCGCGTGGTGTAAGGCTAATTACTCAAGGAGGTCGCCCGGTATGCCTGAGGCTCCATTTGTGACACATCTTTCCATGTGCCACACACCCCTCAGCACGGATCGCATCACACCTTGGGTTGGGTCAGGGAATAGGGTAGGACTAGGAGTGGATAGGGAAGAAGGGACGTTGTGGGACACTCTTAGTCTGATCCATCGGCTGAGGCCTTTCCAGCAGTAGGTCCTCTACTTTCGGCATAACCCTCAGCTTCCCGCAGATACGCAAGACTCTCCACCTGCACGGACAGTGCTTCATCAAGGTAGTGTCCCCCAGAGAGGTTACAGATGATAAATACAGTTTAACTGTAGAGCCATTTCTCAATAACGTCAAGCCTTGGTCTCCTTCTACAATTTTATGGGGATAGATCCAGTCACCTTGCTGGCCAAGGTAGATTTCACAAACACTAAGACACGTTTAGAAACTCTTGCTGCATGCAGGCTGGCATTATCTTGCTGAAATGTAACCCCAGGATGGCTTGCCATGAAAGACAACAAAAGAAGGCGTAGAATATTGTTGATGTACTATGGTTCTGTCTTCGCTGGCCATCGGTGTTCAATTCAAAGCAGGACTCATCACTGAAGACAATTCTACTCCAGTCAATGAGATTCCAGAGTGAACATGTACCTGGAGATGCCCCGGACAGTGGTGGGTTACCAACTTGACTGTCACCCACCACATGGCCTGACGACCAGCAGTGAAGGTCCAAGGTGACATTACTTTTCATAGCAGGATACCATTTGTTCTCATCCATGGTACACTTATAACACAGTGGTATGTCAATGATCTTTTATGCACCATTTTGTTGCCCTTCATGGCAAGTCATTGTGGGCTTACATTTCAGCATGATAACACTTGCCTGCACATGGCAAGAGTTTCTACTGCTTGTCTTTGTGCTTACCAAACCCTACCTCAGTCAGAAAGGTCACCAGAACTCTTCCCAACTCAGAACAATCTCGCTATTTTGATGATCTAATGTGCCAATTGGACAATATTTGGCATGATATCCCTCAGGAGAACATCCAACACCTCTATCAATCAATGACAAGCTGAAAAACTACTAGCATAAGGGCCAGAGGTGAATCAATATGTTATTGACTAGCTCAATTTGTGAAGCTCTTTCTCTTGAACAAATCATGCAATTTTTCTGAAATTGTAACCACTTGTTTGTCTGTACATGCACATAACATTTATTGATTTCTGTGCCATTTGTATAATTTCTTCATGGTGCATTGTGTGTGTGTGTGTGTGTGTGTGTGTGTGTGTGTGTGTGTGTGTGTGTGTGTGTGTGTGTGTTTTTCTCTCTTTCTTAGAGTGTATTATTTAGATAGTATCAGAGTTCAAATAATCTGGACTTCAACTGATGTAAGTATATTATATTCCCAATATCTGAAGCAGCATTAAATAAAGCAGTATATGAAGGTAGAAATTATTTTATATGCACATAAATTGGACAAAACAGAAAGCAGGGGATTATTGATAAATCTGTAATTAATGAGATTTTCATCATGTTATAGTGTGCAGGTGAGAAAAAAAATTCATGTAGATCTTGGTATTTGTTACATGACTGATCCTAACTTATCCTTGCAGGAGGTGGTGGGACATGGATCCCTGTGGCATGTATTTTGGGATATGTGTGTGCAAGTATGATAGGACTACTTGGAATTCCATGGACTATGACAGCGGAACTTTTTCCAACGCAAATAAGAGGTCTTGCACATGGCATACTTATGTCATTTGCTCATATAGTCATGTTTGTTACCATACAGTATTATTTTGACATGCTGAATTTCTTTGGAGGAGCACATGTGTTGCAATGGTTTTTTGCAGTGGTCTGTATAATGGCTGCTGTACATGTATGGATTTTCCTGCCAGAAACACATGGTGTTGCGCTATCAGATATTGAAAAGTATTTCCGTGAAAACACATTTTATTTTATGTATGCTAGGAAACAGGCAAGGCAAACAAAAGTCACAAATCCTTAAAATAAAACAACTAAAAAAGATAAAATAACCAGGTAACCATTATTTGACTTTTCAATTGTTACATTGTCCCCAATTGCACAAATTCAGTGAATAGGTATTAAACTTAGTCTAGCTTTGTATGATACACCAAGCAAGACCTAAATAGGCCACAAACCAATAACAAGGCTTTTTTTGCTGATTAAATCATTTTTATGAGCTAGGACTCATTTGCTCACTTTGGATAAGTTGTATATTTTGTACTTGTAAATAGTGTTAGTTTTTTGTCAGTGTTACAGGTATACAATAAGGTTAGTGGAGATTTCAAATCCCACAAAATTATTTATTGATGTCAATTAATAAACAAATTATGTTAAATTAAAGTATTACATCATAAGTTGTATCATCAGGTGTTAATGAGGATAATTGGAAAGATCTAGGAGGAATTTTTGTTTTAAATGATCATTTTAATTACTGTGTGGGTTACCAATGCTCTGTATAACACATAAAGCTTCATAGATGTTATTGTTAATGTTTGGGTATCATATAAGATCTGCTTCTTCTTCCCCCTCCCCCCCCCCCCTTTCCCTAGTCACAGCAAAGCCTTTCAAATGCTGTACATAACAGTCTACCATACTGTATCCCTGTACAGTCCCACGGGCAGCATGACACCATCTTTCCCCACCCCTGTCCTGCTATTCCTCCCATGTCCCACCCCAAACCTCTTCCGTACCCCTACCCAATCGAGCCAAGATCGCTACTCACTTCAGTCTGGTCTCAGTGCCCAGAGACAACAGTGGCCGTGTGTGTGTGTGTGTGTGTGTGTGTGTGTGTGTGTGTGTGTGAGAGAGAGAGAGAGAGAGAGAGAGAGAGAGAGAGAGAGAGAGAGAGAGAGAGAGTACTTAGTTTTCTTTCAAATGTTCTTGGCTACTGTGCAATGCTTCCTTTATGTGGTGAGCAATGGTCTTTCCTAATTCATGTTGTTATTCCATCTTGGATATCCTGTTGTCAGATAAAATATTGCTTCACATCAATTCTTAAAGGAAGGAACTTACCAAAATAGTAAACTGATAGCTACTATCAGTTTCACATATTTACATAGGACAGGCAATATGCAGTCTTTGTGTATGCTTTGACAAATATATTGCTTTATCTCTTGCCTTCCTCTGCATATACAGAAGTTCTCATTATTTCACTGTAGAACAATAAGCAATGTTATTGTCATTATTTTAATTATTATGAATCAGTGACCAGTACCTTTCTAGGTATATGAGAGTATATGAGAGTAAGAAGTACGTGTAGCAGAAATTAGTAAAAAATAGATCCTCAAAAATTTCTAGATACTAGCAATTCATAACAGCAAAACTGTACTGTCTGTTAACACTAGAATATTATTTATTATCTATAAATGTGTAAAAATAAAAGTCAATGAAAAACTTTTTCAGTTCATTTTCAAATTTAGCTTTGCTGTATGTTCGACATCTTATATAGTTTTGTAAATGACCAAAAGTTTTGGTGGCAGTACTGTGCAGCAGTTTTTGTGCTAAAGACAACCTAAATATGAAGTAATGAATGTCATTTCTCTTCTGGTATTGTAATTATGTACATAACTGTTCCTTTAGAACTATAGTAGATCATTTACAGCAAAACTTTGTGAGAAAATAAATATACTGTGCAAAATGCCTAACTCCTTAAACAGTTGTCTACAAGATGATCATGTGTGAGCACCACATATTATCTGTACAGCACATTTTTCAGCAATGGAAACTTTCTTTATTAAACATGAGTTACCCTAAAATATTATTACATGACGTTATTGAATGAAAATGAGTCAACTTACTGACTTGTCTCTCCACAAGATTTGCAGTGATTCAGAATGCAAATGTGGCTGGAAATGAAGTTTGTTTTACGAGTTCCAAAATCTTTTTTTCCCAGTTTAAATTCTCAACAATACTGACACATAAACATTTTGATTTTTTTTTCCAGTTATTATTTTCTCACCACATTTTACACTTAACATTGGTGTAATACCTATAGATGTGCAGAACTGAATATGTTGTGTCTTCTTGAAACTGAGACTGATACCATTCACAGAAAACCACTCAATAATGCTTTTAACCCCATAAGTGATTTCTCCCATCAGTACAGTTTCTACTGCTTACATTTGTTGACTTATCAAGTAAACCTTTAAGCATCCTTTTGGTTAATTATGACATTATTAGTTGGTTGGCTGTATGATCAGTTCATATAAACCAAATTTATTTCAAATATTGTAATTTGCACAAATGATGTCAGTAGTGAAACGGGTCAGTAGTTATTGACATCTCTCCTATCACCTTTCTCATAGAGGGGTTTAACAATGGCATATTTTAATCTCTCTGGAAAAATATCCTGAGTTGGTAATAAATTACATTTCAGAAAGACAGCATTTATTATAGGGCAACAAATCTTTCGTACTCAGCTGGGAAAGCCCTCAAATCCACATGAACTTTTATTTTTGACAAAATATATCATTTAATTTCAGAACGAGAAGTGAGTGAGACAGCCAGATGATTGAATTTTATGAGAGTTGCTTTTTCAATATACTGCTTTGACTTGACCCTTGAGCTGGTTGGTTGGTTAGATGGTTGGTTTAAAGGAAGAGGAAGGGGGGGGGGACTAAACTGTCAGGTCATTGGTCCCTTGTTCCCAGTAAAATAACTACACAAGTGAAAGAAGAAAAGAAAGGAGATGTACAGCACAATAACAGGAGAATGGAAGAACCAGAAGAATGACAGAAGGATAACCAACACTGCTATGGATAAAACAGGAAATAAAACTACAGAGAGAAGCAAGAAACAGGTAGAAGGGACAAAAACAACAGGCATCAGCAGAGTGACCCCTGTGTGGTCAGGGAGCTGCAACCAGCAGGGTACATGGCAGCGCCACCACAATGGACTGGTTACCATGCTGGATATCAGGTGCAACCAAGCAAACAAGTCCATTATCATCGTCAGCATAGAAAACGATACTGTACAGATCATGGAAAAATATGCACTCAGAATGGTGACCTCACCCAACACTTAGAGAATGAGCAGAAGTGCAGATCCACATCGACGAAGGACGTGATAGGTCTCAGCACATTATGGATACGATGCACCATGTAAGGCGCCCTTCCCCATTTGGCTCGCTCTTCGGGAAAATTTTGAAAAATGAAGGTCAAACCCTACAGGGGACCATCACATAAAGACCAAAATGTGTGGACTCCTTTTAGTCACCTCTTATGACAGGCAGGAATACCTTGGGCCTATTCTAACCCCTGGACCCACAGGGGGTTGAGCTGGTTGTCCCTGTATTTTAACTACATGTAATAGGGATGTCATATTGTTTTATGGCCTGTTGGCCTGTCTTTCATTTCACTGCATTCTATATAGTCCTAAGTCTGTTGTTGGAATTATGTTTTGGGATACTGGTTCCTGACATAATGTGCACCCTCCTTCATTTTTTGAAAACTTTTCTTGGTAATTTTTGTTGTATTTGTGGTGTGAAACTACTGCAAGATCTCTACTTGTTCTTGTCAACAGATACATTACCCTTTCCTTTTACATGATAATTTACGCCTTCTAGTGAGCCACGGATTTTTACGTGGCTGTTAAATGTCCTTTCTGATGAGTACAGCTATTTTCAAATAATGATATGAATTTATCATGGAAGAGATTAAATTTACATCAGCACTTCATTCATTATCAACTTCATTCCATGTCATATCTTGTAAATTAACCTTAAAAATGTTTGTTCTAGAGTGATTTTTTCTGAGGAGTATCTATATTGTAAGGCACTATACTGGGTATACAGTTATTTTCTTGCACTGAGTTTCAAAGAAAATATTATTTGCAGCAATTGTCTGTAATATTAGAAATATTATATTCTGAAAGTAAATCTTTATTTATGAGCATATATGATCTACTAGCTTTCTACATCTCTCACCACCCTTCTCTCTTTCACATTTTTATTTTATTTTAAGCAGATTTCACAGGAAATATGAAGGAGAATGACAGTTTTCAATGGAACTTGTATTTTGTAATCCTGTTGTGAATAACATTCTCCATTTGCAGAGAATCCTCATAGGTCAATAACACAAAAAATTAATACAGTAGAGAGGGAGCATAAACATGGGTCAGAAACTTTAAAGATTTATTATAGAGATAAAAACATAAAAAAAAGTTTATATGAACATGGGTTCAAAAATCCTTGATTGGGAAGGTATGATGGGCTTTATTATTCCTGGCCCAAAAATGATACGTTTACATGTATGAAAGGATTCATTATTCATGGCATGAAAATAACACAGTTACATTTACAAGATTTTCTTGAAGTGATCACCTCCTGCTTCCTTGCATTCCATTCTTTGCACTACACTGGGGAAAACTCCTGGTGTGTTCTGTATCTTGTCAAATCCATTTTGAATACGCTCCCTCAGAACATGAACAGTTAGTGCCAGAGATGAATACACCAACAGTTTTGAGGAAAAAATTCATTGGATTAAAATCTGATGATTGGGCAGGCCATGCAATGAATCTCTCTCATTCAAACCACCTGTTTGGAAGCTGGTTATCATGACACTGATGAACTATCTTTGTACAGTGAGGTGAAGCACCATCCTGTACAAACTACATTCACTGGATGATGTCAAGAAGTACACTCCTGGAAATGGAAAAAAGAACACATTGACACCGGTGTGTCAGACCCACCATACTTGCTCTGGACACTGCAAGAGGGCTGTACAAGCAATGATCACACGCACGGCACAGCGGACACACCAGGAACCGCGGCGTTGGCCGTCGAATGGCGTTAGCTGCGCAGCATTTGTGCACCGCCACCGTCAGTGTCAGCCAGTTTGCCGTGGCATACGGAGCTCCATCGCAGTCTTTAACACTGGTAGCATGCCGCGACAGTGTGGACGTGAACCGTATGTGCAGTTGACGGACTTTGAGCGAGGGCGTATAGTGGGCATGCGGGAGGCCGGGTGGACGTACCGCCAAATTGCTCAACACGTGGGGCGTGAGGTCTCCACAGTACATTGATGTTGTCGCCAGTGGTCGGCGGAAGGTGCATGTGCCCGTCGACCTGGGACCGGACCGCAGCGACGCACGGATGCACGCCAAGACCGTAGGATCCTACGCAGTGCCGTAGGGGACCGCACCGCCACTTCCCAGCAAATTAGGGACACTGTTGCTCCTGGGGTATCGGCGAGGACCATTCGCAACCGTCTCCATGAAGCTGGGCTACGGTCCCGCACACCGTTAGGCCGTCTTCCGCTCACGCCCCAACATCGTGCAGCCCGCCTCCAGTGGTGTCGCGACAGGCGTGAATGGAGGGACGAATAGAGACGTGTCGTCTTCAGCGATGAGAGTCGCTTCTGCCTTGGTGCCAATGATGGTCGTATGCGTGTTTGGCGCCATGCAGGTGAGCGCCACAATCAGGACTGCATACGACCGAGGCACACAGGGCCAACACCCGGCATCATGGTGTGGGGAACGATCACCTACACTGGCCGTACACCACTGGTGATCGTCGAGGGGACACTGAATAGTGCACAGTACATCCAAACCGTCATCGAACCCATCGTTCTACCATTCCTAGACCGGCAAGGGAACTTGCTGTTCCAACAGGACAATGCACGTCCGCATGTATCCCGTGCCACCCAACGTGCTCTAGAAGGTGTAAGTCAACTACCCTGGCCAGCAAGATCTCCGGATCTGTCCCCCATTGAGCATGTTTGGGACTGGATGAAGCGTCGTCTCACGCGGTCTGCACGTCCAGCACGAACGCTGGTCCAACTGAGGCGCCAGGTGGAAATGGCATGGCAAGCCGTTCCACAGGACTACATCCAGCATCTCTACGATCGTCTCCATGGGAGAATAGCAGCCTGCATTGCTGCGAAAGGTGGATATACACTGTACTAGTGCCGACATTGTGCATGCTCTGTTGCCTGTGTCTATGTGCCTGTGGTTCTGTCAGTGTGATCATGTGATGTATCTGACCCCAGGAATGTGTCAATAAAGTTTCCCCTTCCTGGGACAATGAATTCACGGTGTTCTTATTTCAATTTCCAGGAGTGTAGATCATCAAGTAAATGAAGGAACTCATGTTGTTGTTGTGGTCTTCAGTCCTGAGACTGGTTTGATGCAGCTCTCCATGCTACTCTACCCTGTGCAAGCTGCTTCATCTCCCAGTACCTACTGCAACCTACATCCTTCTGAATCTGCTTAGTGTATTCATCTCTTGGTGTCCCTCTACGATTTTTACCCTCCACGCTGCCCTCCAATACTAAATTGGTGATCCCTTGATGTCTCAGAACATGTTCTACCAACTGATCCCTCTTCTGGTCAAGTTGTGCCACAAACTTCTCTTCTCCCCAATCCTATTCAATACTTCCTCATTAGTTATGTGATCTACCAATCTAATCTTCAGCATTCTTCTGTGGCACCACATTTCGAAAGCTTCTATTCTCTTCTTGTCCAAACTATTTATCGTCCATGTTTCACTTCCATACATGGCTACACTCCATACAAATACTTTCAGAAACGACTTCCTGACACTTAAATCTATACTCGATGTTAACAAATTTCTCTTCTTCAGAAATGCTTTCCTTGCCATTGCCAGTCTACATTTTATATCCTCTCTACTTCGACCATCATCAGTTATTTTGCTCCCCAAATAGCAAAACTCCTTTACTGCTTTAAGTATCTCATTTCCTAATCTAATTCCCTCAGCATCACCCGACTTAATTCGACTACATTCCATTATCCTCGTTTTGCTTTTGTTGATGTTCATCTAATATCCTCCTTTCAAGACACTGTCCATTCCATTCAACTGCTCTTCCAAGTCCTTTGCTGTCTCTGACAGAATTACAATGTCATCGGCGAACCTCAAAGTTTTTATTTTTTCTCCATGGATTTTAATACCTACTCCAAATTTTTCTTTTGTTTCCTTTACTGCTTGCTCAACACACAGACTGAATAACATCGGGGAGAGGCTACAACCCTGTCTTACTCCCTTCCCAACCACTGCTTCCCTTTCATGTCCCTCGACTCTTATAACTGCCATCTAGTTTCTGTACAAATTGTAAATAGCCTTTCACTCCCTGTATTTTACCGCAGCCTCCTTTAGAATTTGAAAGAGAGTATTCCACTCAACATTGTCAAAAGCTTTCTCTAAGTCTACAAATGCTAGAAACGTACGTTTGCCTTTCCTTAATCTTTCTTCTAATGTAAGTCGTAAGGTCAGTATTGCCTCACGTGTTCCAGTATTTCTATGGAATCCAAACCGATCTTCCCCGAGGTCGGCTTCTACTAGTTTTTCCATTCGTCTGTAAAGAATTCGTGTTAGTATTTTGCAGCTGTGGCTTATTAAATTGATTGTTCGGTAATTTTCACATCTGTCAACACCTGCTTTCTTTGGGATTGGAATTATTATACTCTTCTTGAAGTCTCAGGGTATTTCGTCTGTTTCATACATCTTGCTCACCAGATGGTAGAGTTTAGTCAGGACTGGCTCTCCCAATGCCATCAGTAGTTCCAATGGAATGTTGTCTACTCCGGGGGCCCTGTTTTGACTCAGGTCTTTCAGTGCTCAGTCAAACTCTTCATGCAGTATCGTATCTCCTATTTCATCTTCATCTACATCCTCTTCCATTTCCATAATATTGTCCTCAAGTACATCACCCTTGTATAGACTCTCTATATACTCCTTCCACGTTTCTGCTTTCCCTTCTTTGCTTAGAACTGAGTTTCCATCTGAGCTCTTGATGTTTATACAAGTGGTTCTCTTATCTCCAAAGGTCTCCTTAATTTTCCTGTAGGCAGTATCTATCTTACCCCTAGTGAGATAAGCCTCTACATCCTTACATTTGTGCTCTAGCCATCCCTGCTTAGCCATTTTGCACTTCCTGTCGATCTCATTTTTGAGACATTTGTATTCCTTTTTGCCTGCTTCATTTACTGCATTTTTATATTTTCTCCTTTCATCAATTAAATTCAATATTTCTTCTGTTACCCAAGGATTTCTATTAGCCCTCATCTTTTTACCTACTAGATCCTCTGCTGCCTTCACTACTTCATCCCTCAAAGCTACCCATTCTTCTTCTACTGTATTTCTTTCCCCCATTCCTGTCAATTGTTCCCTTATGCTCTCCCTGAAACACTGTACAACCTCTGGTTCTTTCAGTTTATCCAGGTCCCATCTCCTTAAATTCCCACCTTTTTGCAGTTTCTTCAGTTTTAATCTACAGGTCATAACCAATAGATTGTGGTCAGAGTCCACATCTGTCCCTGGAAATGTCTTACAATTTAAAACCTGGTTCCTAAATCTCTGTCTTACCATTATATAATCTATCTGATACCTTTTAGTATCTCCAGGGTTGTGCCATGTATACAACCTTCTTTCATGATTCTTAAACCAAGTGTTAGCTATGATTAAGTTGTGCTCTATGCAAAATTCTATGAGGCAGCTTCCTCTTTCATTTCTTAGACCCAATCCATATTCACCTACTACATTTCCTTCCTGAATAATTTCTTTTATTTCATCATACAGTTCTTCAATTTCTTCGTCATCTGCAGAGCTAGTTGGCATATAAACTTGTACTACTGTAGTAGGTGTGGGCTTCATATCTATCTTGGCCACAATAATGCGTTCACTATGCTGTTTGTAGTAGCTTACCCGCATTCCTATTTTCCTATTCATTATTAAACCTACTCCTGCATTACCCCTATTTGATTTTGTGTTTATAACGCTGTAGTCACCTGACCAGAAGTCTTGTTCCTCCTGCCACCGAACTTCACTAATTCCCACTATATATAACTTTAACCTATCCATTTCCCTTTTTAAATTTTCTAGCCTACCTGCCAGATTAAGGGATCTGACATTCCACGCTCCAATCCGTAGAACACCAGTTTTCTTTCTCCTGATAACGACATCCTCTTGAGTAGTCCCCGCCCGGAGATCCAAATGGGGGACTATTTTACCTCCGGAATATTTTACCCAAGAGGACGCCATCGTCAGTTAATCATACAGTAAAGCTGCATGCCCTCGGGAAAAATTACAGCCGTAGTTTCCCCTTGCTTTCAGCCGTTCGCAGTACCAGCACAGCAAGGCCGTTTTGATTATTGTTACAAGGCCAGATCAGTCAATCATCCAGACTGTTGCCCTTGCAACTACTGAAAAGGCTGCTGCCGCTCTTCAGGAACCACACGTTTGTCTCGCCTCTCAACAGATACCCCTCCGTTGTGGTTGTACCTACGGTACGGCTATCTGTATCGCTGAGGCACGCAAGCCTCCCCACCAACGGCAAGGTCCATGGTTCATGTCTGTAGATATTTTTAAATGAAAAGCCAGCTCATCAGTGAATCAGGTCAGGTACATGCTAAGAATCAGGTACATGCTAAAAATTGCAGAAACATAATGCATTGCCCTAACATAGATTGAGAAATTCTTTGTTAAAAGTCTGCCTCAATTAATCCTTGCACTGCTGAAAATGATACAGCTACAAAAGATTTTCATGCAGAATGTTCAAGATCATAAGATGATAAATGCTTTCCATTCTCGCAGTTCTCCTTGTACTAGTTGATGGAACTTCATGCACAGTACATTTCATGACCTTCCACCATCCACAACTTTCTTCTTACCTGAACCATCTCTTGCAAGCATTGGTGGTGTTGTAAAGATGTTCTTGCTCACACTATCTGCCTCCCTGGGTAAAATTAGCATAAAGTTAATGTGCTGCATCCATATTCTCACCTGCTCGGCCATATGTGTAGTGCATATTTATCATTTCAGACACTGAATACATTGTTGTGATGGATGTTACCCTAAAACAGAACAAACAACAATCAACCAAAACAAAACAATTATATAACCAAATGTAAACAATAAAATGAATAAACATGCACATTTGAGGTAATATACACAATCAGCAGTCACAGCTACAGAAGATTTTCAGAATTCTTTTTCATACATTCCTAGCAAAGGATTTTCAGACCCATGTTCATACGAACTTTTTGTAATGTTTTGATGTCACGAATAAATTCTTAAAGTTTCTAACACATGTTTTTATACATGCTGCATTCTCATAGGAAAATTTCAATGCTCTCAATGAGACTGATACATGATATATGATTATAAAGTTCCCATGATATCCTCAAATCACACTACTGTTAAACGTTCCCTTGAAATTTAAATTAATTTTTGTGGTGTCACCGCCAGACACCACACTTGCTAGGTGGTAGCCTTTAAATCGGCCGCGGTCCGGTAGTATACGTCGGACCCGCGTGTCGCCACTGTCAGTGATTGCAGACCGAGCGCCGCCACACGGCAGGTCTAGAGAGACATCCTAGCACTTGCCCCAGTTGTACAGCCGACTTTGCTAGCGATGGTTCACTGACAAATTACGCTCTCATTTGCTGAGACGATAGTTAGCATAGCCTTCAGCTACGTCATTTGCTACGACCTAGCAAGGTGCCATTATCATTTGCTATTTATCTTGTGATGCACATACCGTCAGACCGATGTTCACCAATTATGGATTAAAGTTAAGTATTCCAACAGAAACATACTATTTTTGCTAGTCTCATATCCCTGACCTGTTCCAGACCTCACGCCAGCCTGCGTGAGCTTAAACGCGTGCCTTTCGGCTTCCTCTCATAGTGACTTGGCTGCCTTGCCAAGTCACAACAATTTTAACAAAAATATGTATTTTAAAGTGGCTTAGAGATAAACAATTGGCAAAACGTCTAACTGTTATTGTTTAATCTCTGGCTGCTCCCAAGCACAGAGTATAACTGACACAGTTTCTTAACCAGTTCATTCAACATCATGATATCTTAAATAGCTAATATTCAGAACACCTGTATTCTCCACATAATTTTGTATCATTTATGAAACACTAATTGTACATAATAAGATAATTATTATTAGGTGGAAACTTGAGCTGAATAGCATGAGCAATTTATCTAATTAGGGGCATAAAACATTTCTACTGAACTTGAAATCATTTAATTAAGAAATATATTTGCCATAATGTTCCAGATACTGTTTTCTGCAGTCATTCCATTTTTATCTGCCTATGTTTTTATGGAAGTTTCTTTATTTATTACAAGTTCAACACATAATTTTATAAATTTTAGCTAGAATGAATGTGGGTGGGTTGTGCAAACTACCCCAAAAACATAGTTAAGATACCTAACATATCTCATGTTCTGTCTCTTCCAGCAGAAGCTGCTTCTCTACAGAAAATTGACCAATATTTTATTCATACAGTTAATGACGAATAAAATATCAGTGGAAGGTCTGGGTGTTCTGTACAGGAGAGACAGTGTGACAAGAGAGACTAGTGCACTAGACCCACCCACTTCATCTTTCTTACCTCACTTTACACAATCAGGTGTGATGACACAGGTAGGTCTCTCCATCTGCTTTCATTGGCAGTACTCCAAGACTCCAACTGCAGAAAATCTTGTCTTACACTATTCACCTACCCATCCATCCATCCCTTCCTAAGTCTTCCCACTGGTCTGTTGCCTGATAGGATCCAGTCCATTGCAACATTGGGCCATCTCGTTTCTCCCATTCTTACTACGTGTCCAGCCCATGAGAGTCTTTTGGTTCTCATCACTCCAATGATGTTAGGGTCCTTGTATACTTTTTCCAGTTCTGTATTGCAACATCTTCTCCATTCTCCAGTAGTTAGGTCCCAGACTGGTCCATATATTTTCCTGAGAACCTTTCTCTCAAATGTAAGGAGTCAGTTAAGGCCTTGTTTTCATGTTCTCCAGGTCTCACAACCATATAGTACTGCTGGCATTATTAATGTTCTATATAATCATAATTTTACTTGTTGTGGTGTATTTCTACATTTTAATAGTGGGTTTAGTGAGTAATAGCCTCTGCTTCCCACCAGTAACCTTGCCTTAATCTCTCCTTTAATTGATTTCACTCCAGTGCAAACTTGAACCAAGATATTTAAATTATCTCACTTGTTTATACCTGGTACACTTCACTGTTAGATCTTGGAAGTTATGGAGTTTTCTTCCAATGGCCAACTACTCAGTATTTAGAGTACTAACTTGTAGCCCAAGCCTTGATGCCACTGATTCCAGGGTATGAATACTTCTTTTCATTGTTGGTTTGAATAACCCGACAGTTCTTTCTGTTAAACTCCTGCATTGCCTTTTTGAGTGCCATACTGAAGAGAACTGATGATAATCTATCTCCTTCTCTTAATCCCATCTCCCCTCTTTTATTGCCTACACTAACCTTAGCTTTTGTATCATTTAGGTACATATTTACTAGTTTCATCAGTTTCCTTGGTGTGCTAAAATCTGTCATGGTTTTAATCAGACCTTGTCTATGGATATTATCATAAGCCTTCTTGAAGTCCATGAAGACAGATGTATTTGTTGGCCTTATTTGTAAATTTTCTCACATATCTGTTTTAAGACAAAAAATCTGGTCAGTGGTTGATTGTTCTGTTTGGAATCCTCCTTGGTACTCTCCAGTTATTTTTGTTGCCAAGGGGTTTGATTCATTCTAGCAGATGTTTGGAGAAGATCTTGTAACAGATGTTGAGTAGCACTAAGCCCCTATAGTTGTTCCACACTGATTTATCTTTCCTTTTGTGTATGGGGCTTATCACAGACACCTTTCATTCCTCTGGTATTGCCTGCTTTATCCAGATTAACTCAGTTAACTAGTGGATTTTGGAGCAGAGAGCTTTGTCACCAGATTTGAGCAGTTTAGTGGAAATTCCATCTTCTGGACTCTTGCCATTCTTAAGATTTTTAATCTGTTTTCTTACCCCCTCAATGGTGGATGAGGGATTTTCTGGATCCACTGTTACTAGAGCAAAAAACCTTATAATTCACTTGGTTCTTCACAATTTAGTAGGACCTGAGGTATTCTATCCATCTTCTCTCAATATTTTTATCTTCCATTAGCACCCTTCCATTGGCATATGGCTACATGCTGATCATCTACAATTTCTTTTAATGTATTTTGCTTTTGCTTTCCTTAGTGTGGCCTGTATTCACCATTGTACTTCTTCAAACTTTGATTTTCTTTTTTATTGCATTTTACTTTGTATAAGTAGTAATTTGGCCTGCTTTTTCTCTTGGATATCTTCCTCACATTCCTCATCAAACCACACTCATTTTCCCTTAGTTCATTTTGGAATTATTTCTAGGGCTGTTTCTTTAATTGCATCAACAATTACATACAAATTCTGATCTATCGTAGTATTTTGTCCTCTTCATTCTCCAATACTTTAAAATGATTGGGCTGTTTGATCTCGAAGTGCCTCTTATATTATGTTTGTTTAGACTTTCCTGATCATATTGAGTGATTTATTTGCGTTCCTTGGCACTTTATGGCTCTCCATATTGGCTTCATCACTACTCTGACAAGGAAGAGGTCTGATCCACAGTCAGCACCTCTTGCAGTCTTGACATTTTGTATCCACTTCTTAATTCTTGTCTCTACCTATAGATCTCAGTTTGGTTCACTATCTTCTCATCGAGAGATACCCAGGTTCCTTTACATATTCTTTCCCTATTGAAATCAGTACTACCTATGAGCATTCCATTTGCAGTGGTGAAATTAGCCAATCTAATGTTATTATCATTCACTACTTTTGCATTAAGATCTCTGATTATAATCTTGTAGTGTTCATTTGATATATTGTTCAAGACTGTCTCTAGTTCCTCATAAATATCTGTTTTGATATCATCACTCTGTTCATTCTGGGCATGAAAATTTACACATGCAATTTTGCATTTCTTGGTACATATTATTACAAGAAATTTTCTGGGGTTTGTTGATACTCTATACGTATATGCTTTCCTTACAACACATTGCTGCTCCAGCCTGGTACAGACTTTTGATGTTCCAGGTTGCTAGTCATATTTCATTTTGAATACTACATTCTTGTTCAGGTAGTTTTGTAGGAATCAGTCTTGCCCAAGTCCCTTGTGTGATGTTTTTATCAATAATTGTTTTTCCAGGATCAGTTGGTATCCTGTCACCAACGCCCAACCTGGAGGATCGGGATTTGTCAGCTGGGTTTATCTCCCATTGAAAGAATGGTTTCTCCACACATATAGAAGTCTTTCTACCCTTTGATTTTCTGTTAGGGTCTTGTTTCCCTTGGTCTATGGGCTAATTCATGCTCAAAAGACAGTAGGGGGCATCACTTACAATGGTGCTTCCTCACTTTGACACAGGGTCAGCAATGAGTATATGTGGTGTTTACTGAGTGTAGCTCTGCCATAAGCTATGCTCCCACACTTCATCCTGCTGCTTCTGTCCATGACTATTTATTCAGGTCTTCCCTTATTAGCAGTTAACCATAATATCTGAGGACCACCTGCTATCTACCACATGCAACCCATCCAGAAGCTGAGCTTGTCCCAGAACCCTCTTCATCATATCATACAAAATGCTGTCACACTAATATTGAATCTCAGCTAGTGCATCACATTTCTTGTGTTACAAAGCCTTCAATAACTCATACCATCATTCATATTTCACAATTTTTACATACCCCAGACTTGATTTGACCCCCACCCCCCCTCCCTCTAATCCTTGCTAGCCCCAGAGTAACTGCTTCTTTTTCTTCAATTAGTAAAGATAAAACCAAACATGAAATTGTACTATACTATAGCTCTGTGCACCAGTTGACTGTCTGTGTTTGAAACTCTCAGGCATGCCATAGCAAGTACAAAGAGCAATGATATAGTACCTAGGTAGATAATTATTTCATTTATATTCTCTTGTTGCATGCCTGTTTCTAGAAGTCTCATTTCTTTCTAGTTTTTTACCTAGATGGAAGGACTCACTAGCCTGAGTGTTAGAAATGTAGATTGAAAGCTTTATTTAAGAATATGGAAGGCAAACCAAAGATTGTGTTTCATTGATACAACACTTAGAAGCTGCAACAAATTTACTAAAGAGACTGCCTACACTACACTTGTTCATCCTCTTCTGGACTACTGCTAAACATTATGAGACTCTTACCAGATAGGATTGATGCAGGACTCTGAAAAAGTTCAAAGAAGGGCAGCTTATTTTGTGTTATAACAAAATAGGGGAGAGAGTTTCATGGATATGATAAATGATTTGGGGTGGCAATCATTAAAGCAAAGATGTTGTTCATCACAGCAAGATCTTTTAATAAAATTACAATCACCAACTTTCTCCTCCAAATACCAAAATATTTTGTTGACTGCCACCTGCATAGCAAGAAATGACTATCACAATCAATCAAGAAAAAATCAGAGCTTGCACAGAAAGATTTCTGTGTCCATTTTTTTCCATGTGCTATTTGAGAGTGAAATGATTGAGAAATGGTCTGATAGTGGTTCTATGAACCCTTGGCCAAACACTAAGTGTGAATTGCAGAGTAATCATGATAGATAGGTATACCAGAGTAAATGATGAAAGAATTTGGCATCTTGGCAAATGAATATTTAAACAGGCATAGACAAAAGAGGCAATTATTTAACCAAACACCAAGACATTGCACAAAAAATAGAAAAAAAAGGAATGAAAGTCTCAATCATGGTATTAAGACAACAAACCAGAAACTTATGTTGGGTTCAAAACACAATTCAAATGTTAAGATAGCATGGAGAAAATTGTGATTTAATAGAAATGCCTAAAGCTGGAAGGAAAGCACAATAAAAAGAACTAGCTCATAAATGAACACTGGTACAATGAAGACCTAATTAGCATTAGTCAACCAGTCTCCATTAAATTTTATTCTGCCTTTAGTAGGAAAAACACGACTAGGGGTGGTGTAGCAAACTTCACTGCAAAAAAAAAGTAATTTCAGTGTTATTGACATAAGTGCATTGTGCTTAGAAGGAGTCACAGAATTTGCAGTGACAAATCTAAAATGGGAGAGAGAAAATACAACAGTTATTGGTATGGACAGGCCACCTGGGGCATGTATGGATACCTTTCTCAAAAATCTATCTGACTCTGATATACACACATCAAACAAAGTTTTGCATCACTTCGGTTGTGACAGTTCTGGGAACTGTACAGAAAATTGGAATAGAGATCAGCATAAACATCATTTTCAGTTGTACCACCATACAGTGAGACCTTCAGAGGTGGTGATCCAGATTGCTGTACACACCAGTATCTCTAATACCCCATAGCACATCCTCTTGCATTGATGCATGCCTGTATTTGTCATGGCATACTATCCACAAGTTCATCAAGGCACTGTTGGTCCAGGTTGTCCCACTCCTCAATGGCAATTCGGTGTAGATCCCTCAGAGCAGTTGGTGGGTCACATCATCCATAAACAGCCCTTTTCAATCTCTCCCAGGCATGTTCAATAGGGTTCATGTCTGGAGAACATGCTGGCCACTCTAGTCAAGTGATGTCATTATCCTGAAGGAAGTCATTCACAAGATCTGCAATATGGGGGCACAAATTGTCATCCATGAAGACGAATCCCTTGCCAATATGCTGCCAATATGGTTGCACTGTCGGTCGGAGGATGGTAGTCACGCATCCTACAGCAATCACAGCGCCTTCCATGACCACCAGAGGTGTACATTGGCCCCACATAATGTCACCCCAAAACAGCAGTGCACTTCCACCTTCCTGCACTCGCTGGACAGTGTGTCTAAGGCATTCAGCCTGACCAGGTTGACTCCAAACATGACTCTGACAATTGTCTGGTTGAAGGCATATGGCACTCATCTGTGAAGAGAACGTGATGCCAATCCAGAGCCGTCCATTCAGCATGTTTTTGGGCCCATCTGTACCCCACAGCACGGTGTTGTGGTTGCAAAGATGGACCTCGCCATGGATGTCGGGAATGAAGTTGTGCATCATGAGCCTTTTGTGCACAGTTTGAGTCATAACACGACATCCTGTGGCTGCACAAAAAGCATTAGTAATCATGGTGGCGTTGCTGTCAGGGTTCCTTTGAGCCATAATCCATAAGTAGTGGTCATCCACTGCAGTAGCAGCCCTTGGGCAGCCTGAGCAAGGCATGTCATCAACAGTTCCTGTCTCTCTGTATCTCCTCCATGTCCAAACAACATCGCTTTGGTTTACTCCAAGATGCCTGGACACTTCCCTTGTTGAGAGCCCCACCTGGCACTAAGTAACAATGTGGACACAATCGAACTGTGGTTGATCTACAGACAATGCGAGCCGTGTACCTCTTTCCTGGAACTGATCAAGCTGTTGGAACATCTCTCTCTAATAGGCACTGCTTATGCATGGCTGTTTACATCTTTGGGCAGGTTTAGTGACATCTGAACAGTCAAAGGGACTGTGTTTGTGATACAATATCCACAGTCAATGTCTGTCTTCAGGAGTTCTGGGAACTGGGGTGATGCAAAACTTTTTTTTGGTGTGTGTATATAGACAGTACATTTTTTGGGTTAAATCACAATGTAAATATTATAATAACAGGGCATATAAATATGAAGTTATTAACCAATGACGCAAATTCAGTCTGACACCACTTATTCATGAATCAGCAAGAGGAACGGGCAACAGCAAAGCATGCCTGGATAATGCTATAGCAAGAACAAATGCAGTTTATGGAACATAGTACTTTATAGAGCAACATGTAAAATACAATGAAGTACAGGTTGTGTGTAGCTCTGAACAAAATGACTGGACAACAGTAATACAGGTTACAGAATGGGTTGAGCACTCGTTTCCAATCACTTAAATAATACTCTTCCTTTGGTGGTTCACCAGAGCATGCCAGGGGTCCAATCCAGGTGACACCACAAGCAGGCCTGAGAACTGTATGGTCACAAGATCTCAGAAATCATGCACATCATGAGTGAAGGTACATGACTCCTCCTTTCTAGAGTGAGGGAAAGCCACATACATACATAAAAACACTAGGTACAGAGAAATACATGGTATAGAAAAAATGCATGGTACTGAAAAAGCACTGATCTCAAAGGCACTGAGAATATGAGTCACAGAAAAAAACCAATGATGGTGCTGATATCCATTTCATTGCATGATGATGGTGGCTGCTGCAGCATGTGGTATGCAGTCACAGGCAAGTAGAGGCACTAGTGATGGGGCTGGCTGGCATGTCGTCCTCTCTCTTGTGAGAGGCCGTAGGGCAGGAACGGAGATGGTGCCTCCATAGCAACATCCTCATCAAGGTCAGTGGTCAGTACTGGAAGTGTCAGCAGGGGGATCGGAGGCGATGGGTGCACACAACCCAGCAATGGAGGTGGTGGCAGCTGCAGCATAAGGTGCAGTGGCGTCTGTGGCAACAGGTGCAGTGGGGGCTGCACTGGCAACAGCAGTTGAGCAGTGGGGGTGGAGGTAGCAACCCCATTGTGGCACAAACCTGTCATCTGCAACACAGGAACAGGCATTGGTGGCCGTGGGGGCAGGGGAGCTGGTGGGCTCTCCAGAACAGAGCTCGGTGTGCGCCGCCATAGCTGTTTGAAGTGACGTGACATCTGCCCATCAGAAGTGCCAACAACACACAGCCACTAGCGTCAATGATGCTCAATGACAGGAGGTACCCCATTGGGCCAGCAGCCGAAACCATGAGCCCAGGCAGATGAACCTAGCCAGAATCGTTGTGGAGCCAGCGATGCAGTGTCAGACGCTGCAGGTGAAAGAGGGTCCATGGTTCACGACCATCAGCATCTCCACCAGGCTCTTGTTCCCCACTGGATCGAATTGGTACAGACTTAAAAAAGTGGTCTAAAGCAACTTCAGGGGACCAGCCAAATACATATTTCTGCATCTGAATTTTAAAATTCCGTACTGTGCATTCAGCCTCACCATTAGATTGAGGATGAAATGGGGTAGCTGTGAGATGGCAAACACCACTAGTCTGACAAAACGATGCAACAAACTAGGGGCCATTATCTGTAACCATGGTATACTGAAGCTCTCAATTGCAAAATCCTTAGACAGGGCTGAAATAGTGGCAGCTGCGGACGTCGATGGACAACATGCCATATAGGGAAACTTGGACTAAGTGTCCACTACAATGAGCCAATACTGATTTAGGATGGGTCCATCAAAATCGATATGTAGATGCTTCCACAGCTGCTGTGGCATTGACTAGGGGGAGAAAGATGCCCACAAGGCCACCTGTTGCTGAACACAGTGAGTGTAAGCGGCAATAAGCCATGTAATGTCCCCATCTGTGCCTGGCTTTGGTGCAAGAAGTCCCCCAATGACTGACATGCAGAAGCCACAGTACATTATGGTGTAAGGAAGCAGGAATCACAACCCAGAGAGCAGCATCCTCTCTAGTTAACAAAAGAACCCCATCAAACACAGAAAGGCAGTGCTGAGGGGAGAAGTAATTATGCAAGAGATCCAAGATATGTGCTGGGGGGTTTTCTTGCTAACTGTGCTGCACTAAACAGAGGACCCAACTAAGTACAGGATCCATGGTGACGGCAAATGCTATCATGGCACTAATGAAGGGAAAACCATTAACCACATTCTGGTTCTCAGCATCTATATAGAAACAAAGCAACTCATTCTGATCAAATGCCGGGTCCATCCCAATCGGAAGGTGAGATAAGGCATCAGCATTGGCTTGTTGCACCATCAGCAGGTAATGGATCTGATAAAGATAATTGGAGAGGAAGAGAGCCCACCACTGCAAATGATGCACTGTCTTGTCTGGCACAAAAGCTAAAGGGTTAAAAAGAGCAACCAATGGCTTGTGATCCATGATTAAAAGGAACTTAAAACCATACAAGAAGACGTGAAATTTCTGGAGGCAGAACACAGTCACTAAAGCCTCCATTTCAATCTGAGAATACCGCTGCTGAGTGGGGATTAAAGTCTTAGAAGCGTAACCAACTGGACATTCAGAACCTTTCATATATTTGCGCATCAACACCACACCAAGATCATGCTGTGAGGTATCTGTAGTGAACATGAGATGCTGACCCGATTGAAAAGTGGCCAGACAGGTGGCAGACTGAAGCTTAGACTTAAGCAAAAGGAACGCTTAGTCATGAGCTGGGGACCAGAAAAAAAGCACATTTTTATGCAAAAGTACATGCAGGGGTTGAGCTACAGTGGATGCGTCAAGCTAAAACTTATGGATGTATGCAACTTTACCTAGAAATGTCTACAATTCTGTAATGGAGTTTGGCCATGGAAAAGCTGTAATTGTGCCAACATGGTGATGGAATGGTTTGACCCCTGTGCAAGAAACCTCAAAAACTAGGTACTCAACTGACAAATGAAAAAACTGAGAGTTGGCAAGACTGCACTTGAGACCTGCAGATTGCAAACCAGAAACCAATAATCAGAGATTGCTAATGTGGTCCTCAGTGGAAGAACCCAAAGCTACAATATCATTGAGGTAATTGATGCAGCAAGGCACAAAAGGCTAAAAAATGCTGAAAAATTGTGGGTGTGCCAGTGATGCCAAGAGGCAAGCTTTGATATTGGTGTAGGCTGAAAGGCTTATTGGCAATGAGAAGGCACCTAGTGGGCTCATCCAAGAGGAGCTGGAGGTATGCTTCCAACAAATCACTCTTGGAAAAGCAGTGGCCGCCTGATAATTTTGTGAGCAACTGTTCAGGGTGGGGTGGAGGGTATGTATCTATCATAGACTGTGCATTAATCATGATGCTGAAATTGCCACAGAGGGAAAGCTTACCCATCAGCTACTTAATAATGACCAGTGGTGTAGCCCATTCACTGGAACAGATAGGTTGAATGACACTGAGTGATGTCAAACAGTCTAATTTGGCCTTAACAAAGCTGCATAATATGACACTCACCTGCTGTACCCGAAAAAAAATGAGAGAGGACAGAGTCTTTCATGGTAATGTGGGCCTGAAAACCATGGGCACAACCAAGCCCAAGGGAAAACAGAGATGAAAACTTAGAGCAGAGGAACTCCAGTTGCTGATGTGGAGCTTGATCTGACATTAAATTTACCTCACTGGCAATGGAGAAATCAAAAGCATTAAACACATCCAACCCAAACTGTTCTGCGGTACGGGAATGATCCATAACAAGGAAGGTGAGAGGGCAAACAATAGATTTTTCAGAGACGCAACTGGAGAACTGACCTAGGATCAGAATCTTCTGTTTATTGTAGCTAACCTACTTCTGTGAAATCAGTGTGAGGAGAGGGAAGCCCAAGTCCACATACATTTATGTGTTTACTAAAGACACTGTAGCTCCTGAGTCCACTTGCATTTTTAGCAGTTTATTAAACACATACAAGTCAATAAACAGTTTGTTTGGGGAGACAGTCATTGTAGAGATGCAGCTTATGTCCACACATACTACTGTGTCCGCCACGTTTGGAGAGGAGTTACACATTGATGTAATGTGGCCTTTCTTTTGACACTTGCAAACAACCCAACACTTAGGGCATGCAGCATGCTCATGTTGGACAAAGCAGTATGGGCAAGACATAAGGGGGCCATGTGGCCACTGTTGTGATGTGGCCTGTTGATGCTGTGGCTGTAACCAACACTGCCCCATGTGATGCTGAGTCAAAGGTTGGATAGCTGCAATGGCTTCCCCATCATCCTGAACACTTTCAGTGTGCTTAACAGGGGTTGACTGAGCAACTTCTGATACCTCTCCCCATGCAGCAATCTGATCACCTGCAGCCCGTGACACTTTAAAGAACTGTACTATATTTACCACACCCATACGCATCGGATTCTCACATTGATATGTTTTTTGTGGACTTCCCTGTCCAGGAACAAACAAATAAAAACATCATGAACCATGTGATCAGTGTAGGACTCATGATGGGTACCAGTGACATATTTACAACAACGGCTTGCACATTTGACCAAATGATACGCTGACTGGGTCTGCAAAGACACAAGTTATCACAACAACTGATAAATGCATGGCGAAAGCCAGGAAAGCCCTACACCAGTTCGCATCACTTATGTGAAAAACTTGGAAATGTTGGCATAACTATGTCTCATAGCAATCCCAGCCTCCAGCGAATTCATCATATGCTGGAAACAGCAATGGTTGCATTGACGGGAGAGTGACCTGTCACAAACACACAGATGCCAGTTGGTTGAGAGCAGTGGTGACAGACTGCTGTTGTTCCGCAAAAGCTTGCTGCTGGGTAATGACACATTGGAGTATTTCTTCCATCAAGATGTTTGTCATGTGACTGAGCACTGACACTAACACACAGAGAAAAGGTAACCCTCACTTGTTGCCAATTTTGCTACTGCAAGAACAAACACTATTTATAGAAAATAGTACTTTATAGAGCAGTAAAATGAAGTACACGTTATGTGTAGCACTGAACACATTGACTGGACAACTGTGATACAGTTTACAAAATAGGCCAAGCATACATTTGCAATTGCTCAAATAAAACTCTTTCTCTGGCGGCGCACCAGAGCATGCCTGGGGGGCACTCCAGGTGGCCTCTATAAGTAGGCTTGTGAACTATATGGACATGTGATCTCTGAAATAAGTATGTCATGAGCGAAGGTACAGTGATAACATAATAACAAACATGATCTATTTTTCCTATAATACATCTGTTCTAAAACTAGCCATCTCTGATCACCATCCAGTGCAAATTTCAGTTGGAGGTAAATGAGATGCCCTATGTCACTAAACAGAAGTCATATGTAAGCAAAAGAATTATGTATAATGATAATATCAGCAGACTGAATTGCATGTTAGCACACACACCATGGTTTGAGAATGATAGCTTTTCCTATGATAGCTTTGCTACTTATTCTATTACTGTTTTGATGCCACATGCCCAGTTGTAGTCACAAAAGTTAAACAAACAAAAATACATACAAAAGTATCTGGATAAATAATGATGTCATTGAAGCAAATTAAAATTACTTCATAGAGCAATGTTGAACAAAATCAAGAATACTATAAATATTTATTAATATGGACTAGGAGCAACTATGTTGCAAACAAGCCTCAAGTTTCACACAATGTTACTACTCGTGTATGACAAGTGATAAACATTATATATAAAAAAGAAAGATGAGGTGACTTACCGAACAAAAGCGCTGGCAGGTCGATAGACACACAAACAAACACAAACATACACACAAAATTCAAGCTTTCGCAACAAACTGTTGCCTCATCAGGAAAGAGGGAAGGAGAGGGGAAGACGAAAGGAAGTGGGTTTTAAGGGAGAGGGTAAGGAGTCATTCCAATCCCGGGAGCGGAAAGACTTACCTTAGGGGGAAAAAAGGACAGGTATATACTCGCACACACGCACATATCCATCCACACATACAGACACAAGCAGATGATATATGTCTGCTTGTGTCTGTATGTGTGGATGGATATGTGCGTGTGTGCGAGTATATACCTGTCCTTTTTTCCCCCTAAGGTAAGTCTTTCCGCTCCCGGGATTGGAATGACTCCTTACCCTCTCCCTTAAAACCCACTTCCTTTCGTCTTCCCCTCTCCTTCCCTCTTTCCTAATGAGGCAACAGTTTGTTGCGAAAGCTTGAATTTTGTGTGTATGTTTGTGTTTGTTTGTGTGTCTATCGACCTGCCAGCGCTTTTGTTCGGTAAGTCACCTCATCTTTCTTTTTTATATATAATTTTTCCCACGTGGAATGTTTCCTTCCATTATATTGATACAAGTGATAAACAGTTGTAGAACAGGCCAAGACAAATCCTGTATGGACTTTACTATTGACCATAGTGGGAAGGTCATAAAATACCACTTGAAATTGCAAATATTTCAATGAATATTTTTCTTCAGTAGGTGAAGCTATCAATGACAAATATAATAACTTGCAGTATAATTATGAAGGAAATCCATCTGAGCATAGCATATATCTAGTCTCCACAAACTGCAAAGAAATAATGAACATCATTTCGGCAGATCATGGTGACCTCAGTATTAATGTATTAGAAGTGTGTAGACAAAGTGTCTCTGCACCTCTGTCCGTAGCAGTAAATAATATAATACAATCAGGCACCTTCCCAGACAGAATAAAAATATCCCAGGTAAAATCAGTCTTTAAAATGGTGACAAATACAAAATTGGAAACTACACATCAGTCTCGATACTTCCTGTCTTTTTCTAAACAATTGAAAAAGTCATATACCAGGGCTTCACAACATACGTGCTCGCGGAGCAAGCTGTGAGCAGCAAGGCGTGCGCACGGAGCAGCGCGAGCACGCTACCCCCACTACCGGACCAGAGCGGAGAGTGGAGAGAGTCACGTGGGGCACACAACAGCTGCCGCCAGTCAATGTAAATCCGCGGCCACCTGCAGCGATATCACTCACGAATTATTACTGTGACAAATGAAACAAATAAAGGAGAATGTACACGTGCCACATAATTTTATTAGCTTAGTGTATGCCTCTACATTCGTATTAATTTGTGAACTTTTACACAATCAAAGGTGTCACTGAAGTGTGGGATTCTTTTTGCCCTTTACAATTGCGTCTGTGTTCGGAGTAATTGTTCTTGCGCATCATAGGCGCAGCGTGCAGTTTAAATTTCGATCAGACAATGCGTTTCTCAGGCGCGTCTTGTTACATTTCATTGCAGAGAACAGTTATTCACAAACATACATGGAACCGAACATTGATATTATTGTAGCCGCCAGTTTGTGCAAATGAGGAAATCTATCCTGAGGGAAGTGTCTGTAAAATTCCAAAATGTTTTTCTTGTTCTGAAATTTGTCTCTGTATTCTCTGTCACACTGCAGGTCAATAATTTCTATATTATTGTAGCCGCCAGTTTGTGCAAATGACGAAATCTATCCTGAGGGAAGTGTCTGTAAAATTCCAAAATGTTTTTCTTGTTCTGAAATTTGTCTCTGTATTCTCTGTCACACTGCAGGTCAATAATTTCTAGTTGCAGCTCAGGACAAATCTCTTCAATATTCGCTGAACATGGAGAGGAGAACAGATCAGAATCACTGTCTAGTGCTGTCAGATCTTGAAGGCGTTGATCAAATTCTTCCTTAAGGGCAACTAAACTATGTGAATAACGTTCACAGTCCTTGTGAACATCTTGCATGGATGATAATTTAGGAAAATGAGCTAGATTTCCTGTTTACAGCTGACTCACCCAAAGTGTCAATTTCATTTTAAAAGCTCATATTCGATTTATGAAATGAGTAATTAGCAGATCTTTACCTTGTAGTGAAATGTTAAAAGCATTCAGATGGCTAGTTAAATCTGCTAAGAACGCGAGATCACATTTCCATGAAGGCTCTTTCAATTCAGGAACACACATGTTATTTATTTCCATGAACATATTTATCTCATCTAGTAGGCAAAAATTCGATTTAATAATTCGCCACAACTAAGCCAGTGGACCTCGCTGTAATAAGGTAGGCTACCATACTGGCTTTCTACATCCTCAAGAAAGCTTTTAAATTGTCTGTGTTGTAGCCCATGCTTCCTTATATAATTGGTTGTACGAACAACAACACTCATCACATTTTTTAGAGTGATACTCTTTGCACATAAGTTCTCCTGGTGGATCACACAGTGAACGCCCCTTATTTCATTCGGCACGGTCAGTTTTTGCATTTTCTCCTTCAACAGCGCAACGAAACCCAATTTTTTCCCTGTCATCGCTGGTGCACCGTCTGTAGACACTGAAACTAAAGAATTCCACGACAATCCTATATTTTCAACACTTTCTTTAACACTACTTAAAATATCACCTCCAGTTGTAGTGTTCTTCATGGCTACTACATCGAGGAGCTCCTTCCTCACCTGAAGATCTCTATTAACACCTCTAATAAATATGGAAAGCTATGCTGTTCCAGTGATATCAACACTTTCGTCCAGAGCTAAAGAATACGCCATAAAATCTTTATAGATATTTGCAAGCTGGCTCTGGACGTCATCTGCCATGTCCTGTATGCGACGCATAATGGTCATGTCAGATAATGGCACAATTCGAAACTGTTCAACTTGAGAAGGACACAAATGTTCCGCTGCAACTACCAAACATCTTTTATTAAATCGCCATCAGTGAAGGGGCGCAAGGATTTTGTTAAAAACAAAGCAATTTTGTAGCTCACTCTGAGAGCTGCCTCAGTTGATTTTTCTTCGCCATCCAGATCTTCTTCGGATAGCTTCCTTTTCAGTTTAATAACTGCCTGTGCACGATCTGATCCATCACATTTTCCACTTCCGTAGTCTTTCACATGGTACAACATATAATGTCGCTGCAAATTAAATTTCCTAAAAGAATTCAGCGTTTTGTGACATACTAAACATTTTGCAGCACCATCTTTTTCTATAAACAGATACAATTGCTCCCAATGGGGGTTGAACTGCGAAAGCATGGTTGGGGTTACACAACGGCGACTTGACATGATTCTTGACCAGCAAAGTGACTGTTAGAGCTGATCGTAGTACTTTTAACGTTACACAGTCGGCACGAATTCAATAGGCCCACTGCGGTCCTATTCATACGTGCGCGCGCATTTCCCCTCCCTCCCCTCCCTCCCTACTCCGCGACCTTGCACCTGCTCGCGAGCACGTGCCTGAGCAGACGCGAGTACTCGCGCTCAAAATCGGCCAGTTGTTAAGCCCTGTCATATATAATAGAATTACAACATTTCTCAACAAGCTCAAGCTGATGTTTGAAAATCAAAATTTATTTTTAAAATACAAATCAACTAGCACAGCAGTTGCTCAGTTAACTGAAGAGGTAATAAATAGCATTGAAAACAAGCAACATGTTGCAAGTATTTACTGTGGTATTGAGAAAGCTTTCAACTGTGTGATTGCTACCATCCTATTAGATAAGCTACAGAACACTGAGGTACTGCTCATGACCTAATAAATAATGAACATAATTGAAAACTGTTTGTACTGCGTAAAACTGAAAGTGGTGTTCACAAATCAAAAATCACTAATATAAAATATGGAGTGCCTCGGGGCTCAATATTGAGTCCTCTTTTGTTTCCGATTTATGTAAATGACATAAAATATCATGCTCAAAGTTCCAAAATAGTTATGTATCTGGATGATACATCCATCATGTGTAAAAAGAAATCATTTAATGAACTAGAGACCCATTGTAATAATGTGAGAAATGAAATTGTTCAGTACTTTAATGAAAGCGACTTCAATGTAAGCACCAGTAAAACATGTCTAATGAAGTTCAACAACAATAGTTTTAATGATGAAATTAAACTATATATCAGCAATGAATTGGTAAAAAAAGTGTTTTGCATAAAATTCAAAAAATGTTCAAATGGCTCTGAGCACTATGGGACTTAACTTCTGAGGTCATTAGTCCCCTAGAACTTAGAACTACTTAAACCTAACTAACCTAAGGACATCACACACATCCATGCCCGAGGCAGGATTCGAACCTGTGACCATAACGGTCGCGCGGTTCCAGACTGTAGCGCCTAGAACTGCTCGGCCACCCTGGCCGGCAGCATAAAATTACCCAGGTTAACAATTCAAAGCAATCTTTGGGTCACACATGTTGACATTCTAGCATGTAAGTTGTCTAAGAATATATTTGCAGTCAATATGATTAGCAAGTTCTGCAAAGACCATGTTGTCCTAAAGATTGCATATCATACTTTATTTTCCTCTCATATGAATTATGGGATAGAAATTTGAGGAGCAACACCCAAACCAAATCTAAATAAGCTATTGCTGCTTCAAAAAAGAGTTATAAGAACCATCTTTGGAGCAAAATATAAGGAATTATGTCACAGCTTGTTTCCAAAAACTAGTGTGTTAACTATAGTAAACATGCACATTCTAAAAGCTATATTGCTTGTTAAAAGACTGTGACCCAACATTTCTTCTGATTTGTATCAGCACAATGCCAGACATAAAGAAAAATTTTACATCAGCATCCACAGAACAGCACTCTATGAAAAGGATCCACAGTATGCACGTTTAAAATTAGCCAATGCACTTCCCAGTACAATTACGACCCTTCCCAAAATGAAGCTTAAATTTCAGCTAAAGACATTCGTGTTACAAAATCCCATTTACACATTAGAAGAATATCATAATTACATGCAAAATAAGAACTGCTTTCAAAAAAATTGTAAATAGTTTTAAGCAAACATTTTATCTCTAATCTAATAATTTTATTAATCAATGACATATTCAGAAGAATGTATTATTGAGTTATGTATCAATAATTGTAACCTGTTTTTGTACATATGCAGTGACTCATGCAATATTGAATAAAGTATTATTATTATTATAAAAAGCTTCACTCAATAGAAGCATTTCTATATGAGATTATTACAAAAATTCACACAAAATCTTGAAAATTTTGGCATGGCTTTGACCATATGAATCTAGAATTTATAGAGATGATCTTCACATCTCTTGTAAGATTTCACCTTGCCTTCAGTTCTTTTTCTCTGTGCAAATCTCCAAAAATTTAAATTTAACATGATTTGCCCTTGAACACGACATTCTTCCATTTGATACCAAAACTTCAAGACATACTGTCAATATTCTTTGAGCTACTTCATAATTTAATGTAACTTCTGCATTAAAACAGGAAATTGTACATATTAAGTTCTATTTGATGGGTGATCTTTCTTGTAACTTTTATAGTATGACAATAATCCATGTTCATGTGATTTCCTTTAGCAACAATATTTCTTCTTCAGATACATTCTTAATTTTTCTAGTGCACAATATTTCTTCTTCAAATACAGTCTTAATTTTTCTAGTGCACTTCTTGTAGCAAAATCCAGATTGAGATGTATTGCTGCAGTCAGGCTCATTACATCCTTCAAGTCAATTTTTATTAAAGGTTAGTTAAGTTTTTGCTTTTTATGACATCTAGTTTCACAACCTGCTGCATTGAAATGTTCATAAGATTATGTAGTTCATCATATAGAAATGGAGCCATTGAGATATTGCTCTAAAAATCCAGTAAAAATGGTTCCATAAAATATGCTGTTGAACTGAGGAATGTCAGTTTTGGAGCTAGCAATTTGTTGTTGGCAGCTTCAGAAACAATTCTGAAACTTAATGACTGAGGAATGGTTGGGTTCTTTATATCAGTAACATAAGTTTGAATGTTTCTGAGAATATCCACAGCTTTTTCAGATGTTTTGGCATTTTTGAACTTTTTTCTTCTTAAAATGATGTAGAAAAGGATGAAGATCCAGTTATCTCAGTGTACTGTAATCTCCATGCAGGTGAATCATGATACAAATAATAAAGCGCTCTCAAATATGACAATTTTCCAGTTAGCTTTGAATATGCATGTTTTGAAAATAACACGTGCAAAACGTAGGTACAAATTTGCAGCAGTTGTAGACCATCAAAGGATTTTTCCAGAAAAATAGAATAAAAGTAACATGTCTCTATTAATGATTTATCATGGTCCCAGAATTGTACATCTAAATCCATCTGGGTCCTCAAGAAACCATATTCATGCTATGAGGGTGGTTTGAAAAGTTCTTGGAGCGGGAGAAAAAAAGTACTTACATCACTGAAACTTTTTTATTTTTCAATGTAGTCTCCTTGTAGATTAATGCACTTGATCCAGTGTCTTGATCCCATCTCAAAAATGAGTTTCCTCCAGGCCTGCAAAATAGTTGTCACCTCAGGCTACCAATTCTTCATTTAAAGTGAATCTTTGACCACCAAGACAAATTTTCAGTTTTGGTTGGGTTGGGTTGTTTCGGGGAGGAGACCAAACTGCGAGGTAGTCGGTCTCATCGGATTACAGAAGGATGGATAAGGAAACCTGCTGTGCCCTTTTCAAAGAAACCATCCTGGCATTTGCCTGAAGAGATTTAGGGAAATCACAGAAAACCTAAATCAGGATGGCCGGACTCGGGATTGAACTGTCGTCCTCCCGAATGCGAGTCCAGTGTGTTCAGTTTTGGGAAGAGATGGAAGTCTGATGGAGCCATATCAGGTGAATAAGGTGGGTTTGACAACAATTCATACTTTAGTTAGTGTAACTTTGTCATGGCAATGGACATGTGCATGGGTGTGCATTGTCTTGATGGAAGATGACTTTTTCCTTGCTAATCTTGGCCTTTTTTCGCGTATCTTTTGTTGCAATTTGTCCAAGAGGTTAGAATAGTATTCTTCAGTAATTGTTTGCCCAGTGGGGAGATAATCTACAAACAGAATCCCCTTCGCATCCCAGAACACTGATGCCATGTCCTTTCCCACCAAAGGAATTGTCTTTGCTTTCTTTGATGGCAAAGAATCGGCATTTTCCATTAGTTTGACTACTGTTTTGTCTCTGGGGTGTAGTAGTGCACCCAAGATTCAACTGGAGCAAAAAATCTTGTTTCTTTTTTTCCTAAAATGGGCCAAACATTGTTCCGATATGTCCATTCTCATGCGTTTTTGATCCAGCATCATGAGTCTCAGCACCCATCTTTCAGATATTTTTTCATGTCTAATTCTTCCGTTAAAATGTGATATATGATTTCAGATGCATCTGGCAAGCATGAGCAATTTCACGCACTTTCAAGCAGCGGTCCTCCATGACCATATTGTGCACTTTTGCAATGATTTCTGGAATAGTGACACATCCTGGCTGACCACTGCGCAGATCATAATCTAAGCTCTCCCGACCAAATTTAAATTCATTTGCCTACTTAGCAATAGTTGAATATGAAGGAGCAGAGTCCCCCAGTGTATTCTGGAAATTGGCATCAATGTCCTTTGCTTTCGTACCTTTCTTTACGAAGTACTTAATCACTGCTCGAATCTCGATTTTTTCCATCTTCCCAAATCACTATGTGGGAACTACAACAGAGCCAAGAGCACTGACATGGCACACGTATACAGGCAACAGTTAGTTCAATGAATATCATTGCGCTAACACTGATGTCTCTTCTTGGTGAATTTGAGTACAATCATTTCACAATTTCACATTCATCAGTGAGGTCAGTAACTTTACATCTCATGTATGGCACACCTCTGTAACAAAGCTTTGATTTTTGCAGTTGCATTATCTAGTTGCATAATTTGACTATCTGGAAATAATGCTATACAGCGCACTGAGCTGTGAATTGACTAATGACTCCTGATGGTGCATGAACACCATAAAAATTCAGCTCATGTAACATCATCTCATAGTAAACAGGACTAAACTGTAGAGCATTTCATTTGAACATTCTATGGCTCTGAATATATTGCCTTGTTTGATATTAGAATTCATATTAAGAGTGATAAATTATCTGTATCAGCTAGTAAATAATACACATTTACAAATTAATAAATTATACTTCAGGCTAAAAATTGTTTATAATAAAATTTTCTCAATATTGAGAAGAAATTCCCATTTCCCTCCTTAAAGTTACTCATAAAAATACCTTGTAGTGGTATATGATTGATTGTGTCAAAATTTGTTGTTAGAGATTTGGAACATTGCATGAATGCATCCAGTGGCAGCAACTTTTGCAAAACTGCACTGAAACTCCGGTGCTTCATGCTCCTGGTGTGACTTTCTGATGCTACAATTGCAGGTTCGAATCCTGCCTTGGGCATGGATGTGTGTGGACGCTCGCAAACCTTTGGAAAAAGCTGGAGTGTATAGGATCCCATGCAGCTGTGGTGATGTTTATGTGGGTACAACTAAAAGAACTGTTTCTAAACATTTGGAAGAGCATAAGGGAAATTGTAGAAGAGGAGAAACGGAACGATCAGCTGTTGCGGAGCATGCTTTCCAGCCAGGGAACCACAATATTCGCTTCGAGGAGACGCAAGTACTAGCGGCCACAAGCGGATACTACGAAAGGCTCTACAGGGAGGCAATCGAAATCGCTAAACAGCCAAATAATTTCAACCGAAAGGAGGAGGGCGTGAAATTAAATGGTATATGGATGCTGGTGTTAAAGAAGATGTGTACCACCCGTCCACTACTGGGTGATGGCAACAGCGATCGACGGCGACGGACAGCGGCCAATTGCACTGACGTTTTCAAAACACGTGACGTCACACCGCGGTGCGGGAGCGCGCGGACACGGAATTTAGTGGCAGTCAGTAGCGAGCCAGTGGGTGTGTTGGACCTTCCATTGACCTACGGACCCCCTTGAAAACGTCTCCCGCAGTCGGAGACGAAACGTTGGGAATTGAGAGAAAATTCATCAACCGACCACGGCATAACAGCCCAGATAATTATAATGGACATGGTGTCCTTAGGTTAGTTAGGTTCAAGTAGTTCTAAGTTCTAGGGGACTGATGACCTCAGAAGTTAAGTCCCATGGTGCTCAGAGCCATTTGAACCATTTTGTGACTTTCTGAAGCATTTTTCATCATGCTGGAAATGTTGATAACTTTCTTGCACCAAATACAAATAGCATTTGTACTGTTTGTGGGAATACTGGGTAGCCATGATTGAGAAGAATGATGCACAGACACCTTGGCAAATAATTCCACACTTTATTACCACTGTTATGCACTGAGTGGGTAAAAAATGAATTACTGTGATGCACACTACCCAAGAGAAAAGCAGGAACTGATGAACAAAGATCATGATTTTGGTGCAGATAAAGCATGTTCATAGTTGCTGCAGTCAATGTGTTGAGAAGAGTTAATTAATCCTGATGATCAATGCCTCCACAGTGACCCCCTTCCCCCTCTTCCTATGCAGAAAACTGCATAGTGGGTAGGGACAATGGCTCACTCCTGCACATAGCCCCATAGAAATGATGCCATAGTGGGAGCAGGCAGAGTTGCTGTTGGTTATGTTTCTGATGTGTAGATGCAACTCCAGTCCTAATGTCAAAGCTGTCATATTGGCATGAAGATCAATATCAGAAGGGTTGGGGGTGGGAGAGGTAGAGATGAGACGGATCGAAAGGTCTTCCTCCTCCTCTGCTGTTAGCACCCAAGCATGTTTGAGCTGGTGGACAGATACTATTATGAGTTCGTCTTTCACTAGTATTGAGAATGTTTGTTCCCTCCATAAAAGTACTTTGTATGGGGTGGCACACAGTTGCTGGAGTGCAGCTCAGACTGTGTTGTGTAGCATTACATAGGAGACATTGCTTAGCCTGTTGGGGATGAAGATTGGTCGTAATGCATGAGCATGAGGTGGGGGTGTAAGAGTTTTGTTAATGAGGCACTGGAAGTTTGGTACCAACAAAGGTAGTTCTGCAGGCACCATTCGTGGGGAAGGTAAGAGAGACTCTGCTGGGAGGATGAAGTATTTGCCGTATAACACCTCCGCAAATGATGACTTCAGGTTGTCTTTGTATGCTGCCCGGGTGCCTAGCAGAACCCAGGGTACAGTGTCTGTCCATTGGGTATTGTAGAACATTCAATTGGCCTTCGATGTCTGATGCCACTAACCTGTTGTTCTGTAGATGGTAGGCCATCGTATGAAATCGTTGCATGCATGCTGCATAGTTTGTATTGCTCAGAAAAGAGGAGTGATTCATACTGCTGGCCCTGGTCAGCTGTGACAGATACAGTATTACTATTACTATTACTATACTGCTGGCCCTGGTCAGCTATGACAGATACAGTATTACTATTAAAGACAATGAGACCATCCTAACCAACAGTACACAAGTAGCTCATGTATTTAACAACCATTTCTTAAATGTAGAAGCAAATATTGGTGAGAATAGTTCAAAAGAAAAAGCCAGGCAGTACATGGAAGAGTCAGTTTTGAAAAATTTTTGTCAGATTAAGTTTCACCTAACTATGTCTTGTGAAATAAGTAAAATTATTAAATCTTTGAAAAATAAATGTTCTGTTGGAGTAGATGATATCTTAAATAAGATATTATAACAATGTGGAGCAATTACAGCTGATGTTCTGAGTCACATATAAAGGGCTTATTTCAATAGTGGTACAAGTCCATTACCTCCACTCTTCTGTCTATAATGCTTCTGAAATTAAACAAACAGAAAGAAAGGTTCATCTCTAGCAAGAAGCCATATGCTTGAATATTTCTGGTATCTCAACTGCAGATTTTTCAGTGCTCATTTAACTTTAGGACTCTGTATCTCAATATGAACAAAAATGGATTTGTACCACTATTTAAATAAGCCCTTCATACATAATTCATCACTAACTCAAGGTATTTTCCCAGACAGGTTAAAATATGTCATTGTCAGGCCTCTCTACAAAAAGGGGGACACCACAGATGTCAACAATTATCAGCTAGTATCCTAGCTTACAGCATTTTCAAAAATCTTCGAGAAAATAATGCACCCAAGAGTGATTAGCCATCTCAGCAGTAATGGGATACTTAGTAAATCACAGTTTGGATTTCAAAAATGCTATTCCACTGAGACAGCAATATAGTTTCACTGTCCACATAACAGAATCTTTAAATAGTAAAATGTCACCAATAGGAATTTTCTGTTGCTTGTCCAAAGCATTTGATTGTGTGAACCATGACATTTCGTTACCGAAATTACAATTCTATGGCATAAATGGAATAGTATATGAGTAGTTTAAGTAATACCTACAGAACAGGAAACAAAAAGTTTCTTTATATGGGTCAAGTGATTTAAATAATTTTGCCACTTCATCTGACTGGGGTGAAATTACATTAGGTGTTTCACAGGGTTCAATCATGGGTCCCCTTCTGTTCTTGATATATGTGAACAACCTATTTTCTTATCTGAAACAAGAAGCTGAACTGACACTGTTTGCTGATGATACAAGCATCATTATTAATCCAATAAAAGAAACTCCAATTGAAAATGATACAAATAAGGTCTTTGGAAAAGTCATTAACTGATTTTCACAAATGGGCTTGCTCTAAAATTTGAAAAAACACAGTACATTCAATTTTCTGCTGCAAAAAGTACCGTTCCTTCAATAAATATAACACATCAACAGAAGTCAGTAGACACATATATATTAAAAAATCTTGTTTCATATGTGCATTTCTTGTACACTTGACATGTTCCAGATCATAATGGCTTCAGTACCGTGCAGTTGATCAATGGAACATTCAACCAACTAACTAACTAATGACAATCGGCATGGGAAATCCAGGTGTTAATGAAAGTGATTGGGCTGCGATGTCGTGTAAAGGGACTGCTTCAACTCAATGGGTTGTGCGGTTGATGGCTGATAAAATGTATTTGTAACCTTTGGACTCACATAAGGGGCCAACTAGGTCTAGGTAAACATGCTGGAAACATCCTTTCGGTTCAGTGAAGGTGCCTTGTGGGGGAATGCATCTGGTCTTCCTATGCTGGCATGGGGCACAGGCCCTCACCCATTTCCCATAGTCTTATTTAAATCCTGGAAAAAAAAAGATTCTGTAATGAGTCTGATGTTTGGGCAAACTCTTGGGTGTGACAGGTTGTGGGAGCTGTCAAAACTTGATTTCCTAAATGGCATCGGGATCCATAGGCATGGCCTGCCCTGTGATGTGTCACATCATAGTTTGGTGGAGAGTTGGGTAACCTTATTTGTTCAAGCTGTATGCTTATATTGGGGTCATTTGAGGGTTCACATAAATGATCATCTTGTTCTTGTGCATTTGCTAGGTCCTCATAGTTGATTAATGGGCTGATGGCATGATTACAGGACATGTAGTCCACCACCACATTTTCCCTGAATCATGTGTTGGATGACTGTTGACAACTGTACTACAAGGTCAAGGTGCTGGAAGTGGCAGGATGATACGTCCAGACTAGGTTCGTGAATGGCATATACCAGGGGCGGTGTTTATAGGGAAGTCCTCCCTGAAATACTTTACTGCCTCATAGAGCATGAGCAATTCACACTCATATGTGGACCACAACCTTGGGGTCCCTTTAATTTGCATGAGAAAAATTTTCAGGGTTATAATTAATGGTTTGCTGTACGGCAGCCCTGATGGCAGTGTCACTATCGTTGGCAGTGACTGACAAGTGGACCTGTGGTGAGGTATGGTCCACGGTCACAGCCTTCTGTAGTGACTGTCTGATTGCTTTTAAAGCTTGATATTTATTCCAACAATGGAACAGTTCAGTTGTCTTCGGTGTTGTTTCCAGAAAGGATGTTGGTGAGGGGTGTCTTGATTTCAGCTGCCTGTGGGATGTGGCACCAGTAGAAATCAACCATCCCTAGGAATCTGCATAGCTCCTTGTTGGTAGTGGGCCTGAGAATAAGTTGCATGAATTCCATCCTCTCTTCCATTGTCCCAATCCCTATTCATGAAATGGAATGCACAAGGAATCTTAAGCTCTGCTGAAGTAAGTGTCATTTTTTGGTGTTGATAATAATGCTTATATTCTCTAAGATACGGAAAACCTGTCAGGTGCAGTATTCACGCCTTTGGGAATAGCTGAAAATATCAGGGTATCATTCAGACATGGAAAACAGAATGGGAATTTGCATAAGATGAGTTGATGAATCTCTGCCATATTTGAAGCATGTTTGTAATCTGAATCACATGAAAAGATATTCAAATAACTCAAAGGGGGTGATAATGACAGTTTTAGCAGTGTCTTCAGTCACCATTGGTATTTCCAGAATGAGATTTTCACTCTGCAGCGGAGTGTGCACTGATATGAAACTTCCTGGCAGATTAAAACTGAGACTCAAACACGGGACCTTTGCCTTTCACGGGCAAGTGCACTTGCCCACGAAAGGCAAAGGTCCCATGTTCGAGTCTCAGTCTGGCACACAGTTTTAATCTGCCAGGAAGTTTCACCATTGGTATTTGTATGTATGCCTTTCAGCAGTCTATGATTCTGAAGATCTTTGTGCTTGATAATTAGTCGGCAAAGTCCTGGATGTTAGGTACTAGGTAGCGGTCAGCAATTGTCCAAGTGTTGAGTAACCTGTAATCCCTTCATATTTGGAATGTACTTTCTGCAGGTCACATGTACTAGTGAAGCCCAAGGGCTATTTGAAGGGCAGATAATGCCCATGTTAAGCAACTCATCTATTGTGCCTTTGGCAGTTTGAAATTTGCCAGGGAGGAGGCAGCGTGCTTTGCGATTGGGAGGGTGTCTCAGTTTTTCCGAATCTCTATACTGTGTCATCAATAATGCCATCGGGGAGGGATGTTGGGAGGTACTTGGGGGGGGGGGGGGGGAGGAGGGAAGGGAAACATGGCTGTTGTTGTCATGTGTTGCTCAAACACTGATTGCACTGTCTCTTGTTTCTCTGGCAGTAACCTGCTCATGTATAGTGTTTGCCGAAGGGAGGTATTATGCCGATGGCGAGGGGTGACATTCGCAGACTCGAGATGATAAATGCAACGTTGGATGGTATCCACTCCTTTCTTGCAGTGGTAGTGGGTGTGCATGTTGCCTTTAGTGCCCATGGAGTCCAAGGTAAGTAATCTCTGAGTTAGTAATTTGTTGAGGTGGCGGTGTTTGTCATGTCACCAGGGCTGGTGGCCAACTTCTGCTCTCTGGTATGGGGATCCTCCACTGTATACCATGCATCGACTGGGTGTGTGTCCTGAGTTGATAGTTGTTCCATGGTGGCAATAGGTGAGGCCTGAAGGGACCTAAGTTGCAGTGTTACCTCTGGTAGCTGATTTTGACACTCATGCGGTAATACCTGAAGGAATGAATTTTCCTCTTGTAGTGCAAGACATTCTTTCTCTGTGTCGATGTACAGTTGATCTGTTGTTATCAATTTATTCTCAGTGGAGGATTGTAATGGTTGTAGCCTGCATACTGATGAAAGGTATGTGTCCTCATGTTGTCATGTAGCTTGTGTTGCTGGTCATCCAATCGTGTCCTTGATGGTGACATCTTATCTGCAGAGTCGCACGCCTTCCCGTAAACACACGCATAAGTAGAATTGTCATAGAAAATCAGCCTCAACCAGTGGTTCATTCACACTGATGTATAGCAATGTCCATGTTAAGTTTTGGCTGCTGCCGAGGTCAATGTTGTTACTCACAGTTCCGTAAGTTGTGATTCGGTTCCGTTTGCTGTTTGTATTGTAGATGTGGAGGCAGGGGCATGAGGGGGCGGGCTGGTATTCATAATTGTACTGATTTTGGATCCTGTTCCCACGTGGCTGAGACTGGTTTGGTTCAGTAGGTACGATGTGTGGTGAACTTGGGTGATGCCATGGCTTCTGATGCCTAGTGAAGGTCACGACAGGTGTTTAGGTGGTGGCAGGGCTGGAAACACTTGCGTGCGAATTGGGTATGAAATCAGCACCACTGCATGATCTGTTGGCTGTTGTCTATATCCTGTAGTGCAGGTGGTGTCTAGCTATTTGTTGTAATCAGATGTCTTGTGGGGTGTGGCATAGATAGCCAGGGTTGATGACACACTGTGTTGGCATCAGGCATCAGCAGGTACATCCAGTAGTATTTGCTTGTGGCCTGTTGTGTAGGAGGGGGGTAGAGGAGGGGGGCAAGACAACCATCACTGTTCCCAGTTGGCATGTTGGGGAGCCTCGGGATGGGTCAGTGTCATTCAGTTGCCATCTGCCACCTCTGTGTGCACTATGGCTGCGTGCAGTATGTAATGCCAGTGGCTGCCGGATAGTGAGGCCAGCCATTATGCAAACCATGTATGTAATCTGTCAACTGTAATTTATATTCCAGTGGGAGTGCCTCACTGCATATTAATAGAGCTTGGATTTCATGTGGCAGTTGGCTTGAACATGTGGCCCACAGCGTAATGTCGAGCACTAACGAGGGAATGTCGAGCACTAACGAGGGATCTACCATGGACCATAAAAGGCGCCACACCGTGACTGTGATGGCAATCGTCCAGTTAATTGTACCACATGGCTAGCTTGAAGTACTTTTTGTCTCTGGGTCTTGCACAGCCTTAGAAGCAAAGATGATTTGGCCGCCTCTAAATTGTTGTATTTAATTGAAGACAGTAGGATGTCACTGACTGTTGCAGTATATTCACCTAAGTGACACAGTAAAGTTGAGTACTTCAATGTACCATCAAATGTATTGTGTGTGGTGAACAATGAATCAGTGATGACGTACCAGGTATGGGTTTAGTCTGCCAAGAATGGAGGCAGTTTTGGAGGTGTATGTGGCACTGCTGAAGTGTTGTAGGAAAGATGTCTGCTGGGCACTGATTGATTACATATAAGGGTAGCGGCATGTGGAACCTTATTGATCATCCACATGCAGTAGGGAGACCATAAATGTTTTGGCGTGGCTCAGCTGGCCAAGCTCCACCCATGGGTAGAAATGGATTTGTCACCCGAGAACCAGACTTGCTAGCATAAGTCTTGGTGGGGGGTTGTATGTGAATACTGGGGTCCTGCGGGAGGATGGGGTCATCATTTATGTGCATCAGATCCAGTTGTTGTTCTGTAGGAGGTGAGTTGATCAGATCCATTGTAATGTGTTGTGAATGGTGCCCTGCAGTGCAAGAGTTTCGAGTCTATACATAGGAAAGTGGAAAAATTCATTTTTGCTCACACTTCCTGCTTTGATATATCTAAATTGTGTGTTGCATTGTGGAGTCCATGGAGGACACAGTCAAGCCAAATGAAAGGTCCGTAAAGCCCCTGTTGATCACTGGTATCCATTGTCCATTTAAGAACATGGGGAATGAACTGTAATCTGGGGTCACCAGTACAGGAATCGTGGGTAGCCAGGGTTGCATAGAATGATTTACAGACACCTTGGTGAAGAATTCCACACCTTATACCCACTGTTATATACAGAGAAAATATAAAATGTGTTATTGCAATGCACACTACCCAAGAGACAAATGGCAACTGATGAACAAAGATTATAATTTTCAGCTAGTGATTAAAACAATTCATAGTGGCTGCAGTCGATATGTTGAGCGTAATTGATCCTGATGGCCAATGCCACCACAATGTTTTTGGGATCAAGTGCAACGCATGGAAATAAAAGCTCATATGACTTTTGATACCGGTCACACTTGCATGTGCTTTTGACATTTTTGAGATTTCAGCACCCTCAAAAGAAAAAAAAACTAATTTGAATGAACTACTGTCATGAATTTGTTTGAAGACACACTTTAATTTTGTTCTGTTACTTCTTTTTCCATTTGTTGTTGTATATACAGTGTTACCAACTGCAATTACCAAGCATGCATTCTTTAATTTGATGGCCTGTGCAGCTACAGATTCTTTTTTATTTATGTCCTTAGAATACAACAACACATTAGAATGAGAGTGGTTTTCTCTGTCCCTTAGCCTCTGTTCTTCATGCTGCTTGGAATTATTGCCAAGCACATTGTCAGGGATATATTACTACTGCCAAGCAACACAGTCCAACAGTATATGGCACCAGCTAAGTTTCCATGACTGAAGAAGCTACTCCTGACCCATCCCCAATTAAAAGTCCGTTGACACAGGGTGAAGTGAGAAATATTTTTGTAAATGTCACGTAGTGCTGTGAATGGAAGAAAATGAAAACAGGCAGGTTGAGTGGGGTGAATAATTACCTAATACTGATAACTATATTAATGCTGCAAAATGAGACATTATAATAAATAATTAGAACAGTACTGCATAAGTGAATACATCACTTAGTAAAATGTTATAAACTGGTAAATGAATGACTTTAATATTATGCATTTTGGAATAACCCATCATCAGATATCAGATACATCAAGTTGCATAGATGGACTGAAGATATGTGTTACATACACAACGTTCAGAAGCAGACAGTTATGTATTTTACATATAACTTCAGTTCATCTGTGCAACTCAGTGTATCTGATATCTGGTGATGTCCAAGATTATTACCACTCCATTCAGCAAAATTACCAAGCAAGCATTCTAGCTTCTTCATTCATAATATTTTGTTAGTCTGTGCTGTCAAGAAGTCATTTGGTGCCATACATCTGTTTAGTTCAAGTCGGTAACCTTTGTAATTATGATGTCCTGTTTTCAACTGACACCAACAACAATTTTATTTGATCTAACCATTGTTATAATAAGCATTACAAGATGTTTAATTTAATTTCAGATATTTTACTAAACTGAACATGAAAATCTTAGTGAAGTACTTTTACAAAATTTATTATTTTCATGTCTTATTTCTACCACAGTAGTTGAACAGCACTTTGTGGCTGACTTGGAAATAATAAATTCTGTCCTCTCTCCCCACCTCTCAAGTGGCGGCATTAGTCAGCTTCCTCGGATCACAGCCTCATGCGACAGCTCGATGGGTATAAAACAGTTACAAATCTTTGTGTACACATTGTATCACCAACGGGTAGCATTAATATAACACATACATCTACATACACACTCTGCAACCTTCAAAGTGGTGCATGATGGAGAGTCCCTTGTACCAGTACTAATCATTTCCTTTCCTGATTCATTTGCTGCTCACAGTTTCCCATCAGGACTATTACATGTGTATGGAATAAAAGTAGTCCTGTCACACTTCCCTGGGACATTACTGACAATACCCTTGCTTCTGAAGAACACTCACCATCGAGGACAACATACTGGTTTCTATCACTTATGAAGTCTTCAAGACACTCACATATCTGGGATCCTAGTCCATATGCTTGTACCTTCATCAGCAGCCTGCAATGGGGAACCATGTCAAATGTTTTCCGAAAATCGAGGAATATGGGATCTGCCCATTGCACTCCATCCATGGTTTATAAGATATCATGTGAGAAAAGGACAAGCTGAGTTTCACATGAGCAATGCTTTCTAAATCTGTGATGATTTGTGGACAGAAGCTTTTCTGCCTCAAGGATATTTATTACATTTGAACTCAGAATGTGTTTAAGAATTCTGCAGCTAATGATGTTAAGGGCATTTGTCTGTAATTATGTGGGTCAGTTCTTTTATCTTTCTTATATACAGGAGTCCCGTACACTTTTTCCAGTCACTTAGGAGTTTTTAATGGGCGAGAGATTTGTGATAAATGTAGGCTAAGTAAGGGGCAAATGCTGCAGAGTGCTCTTTGTAAAACTGTATTGGGATTCCATCTGGATGTGGCAACTTATTTGTTTTAAACTCTTTCAGTTGATTCTCTGCACCATGGATGCCAATTTCTATGTTCTCTATGCGGGGCTCTGTATGCCAGTCAAACAATGGTGGGTTTGTAGGATGCTCCCGCATGAATGACTTCTTAAATGTGACATTTAAAACTTCAGCTTTCCTTTTGCTGTCTTCTGTTGCTACTGTACACTAGTTGATGAGTGACTGGACAGAATCATTTGACCCACTTAGTGATTTTAGACACGACCAGAATTTTCTCAGTTTCTTGACAAGGTGTTTTGCTAAGGTATGATGGTGGAAGTTGTTGTATTCTACATACATTGATCTTCTTACAGACACATAAATTTCTACTAACTTTTGCCTGTCAACACTCATGCGCTCTTTTTTCAACCAAGAGTGCAACAATCTTTGTTTCCTCAGCATTTTATGAATTTGATTATTAGGTCATGGAGCATCCTTTCCATCCTTCATCCACTTAAATAGCACATATGTCTCCAGAGTGCAATTTACTATCAGTTTAAACTTTGCCCATAATCCCTCTAAATCTGTCATACTGGAATTAAATGATGTCTATTCAGTACCTAAGTGAGATGCTAACAACTGCTTACCTGCTTTCTCAAGCATAAACATTCTCCTGGCCTTCTTGATGTTTATACTGAAGTGCAGTATAGACAGGGTCAGGCCTGTTTGTAGCTACAAAGTCTGAAATATTTCCACTGTGTGGAGGTTGTCTACTTAGGTTTTCAAGGCAATTTTCAGATAATGTCTTCGAAAGTACTTCCCAAGACTGACATCTATACCACCTGCTGTGAATCCATAGACATCCCAGTCTATACACGGTAGGTTACAGCTGCCTCCGACTAATATGGTATGATCTGGGTAGTTCCACATTACTGAATATACTCTCCTTGAATGACTCTAAAACTGTCACAGCAGAATCAGGTGGCTGGTAAAAACATCTAACAGTTAACTTGATTTCACTTATACCTTTTATACATGTCCAAGTAACTTCACTGTCACACTCAAATTGACCTTAATATTTTTGTCAACTGCTATGAACACTTTCCCTCATATGGTGTCTAATCTGTCTTTCTGATATACATTCCATGACTTGCTAAATCCTTTGGAACTTTCTACTTGAGGTTTCAGCCAGCTCTGTTCTGATGAGAGTGTGAAATTTCTTGGACAACAGTAAACTCAGAAACTTTGTTACAAATACTTCAAAATTTACTGTTAAAATTTTCACAAATTGAAGTGTCTCTGCCTTGTATGTGATCTGGTTTCATTCTCTGTGTACTCACCAGTGAGCATTTATTAGAGGAACTAAAACTACCTCCTAATATTAAGAAATGCCCAGATGCTCTCCACAAGTATTCCACTAGCAAACCAGCTGCTTCCTTTGTGCAGTGCACCCCTCACTTATTAAGGAGAGTCCTACAACTCTGTAACCTACAAAATATGCAGCCATGATTGTCACAGAACTGACACAGCCTCTGATTGAGGCCCCCCACTTGGCTCCAAACCAAAGGACCCCTTTCGACCCGGGGTATGATGCTGCAAATACTGAGTTCCGCTTGCATCCCGCGAGCAAGGCCAGCAGTCTTCACCACTTCACCAGCCACCCAAAGGAACTGAGGATGTCCTCAGAACCCAATTGACAGGTGCCATAGGTCCCAATATGAGCAACAACTTGTAGACTACTATAACCTGCATACTCAATAGACGCAGGCAGGGCCTCATCCACATCTAGGATGAGCCCCCCACATCAGACAGACCAAGTGCACATTGGAATTCTTTCCAGAATCCAATGCTATTTCTCTAAGAGGCTCCATAACATGCCTAACACTGGAGTTCCCGATAACTAGTAAACCCCTCCTCCCATGCGGCTGCTCTGACCATGCTCAAGGAGTGGCCACCTGTCCATGCACAGAATGAATGGGTGAGGCCAGACGACTAGCCTTCACATTGACACTCTGCCTCAAGTTATACAATTGCATTATAACTAGCCACACATCCTGCAGCGAGTACAGATTCCCTGAATTGGGTATGCTGGAAAGCGCCTCACCCGTGGGCAAAACAAGTGACACCTGATGTGTCCCATGCGACATGACTGTTTCTCCACTGCTGCCACACCCTGAGACAGCAGCCTGCTGATGGGTGACATTGGCTTTAAGTGTCTTCAGCTGTTCGCAGATCACAGCCGACTCTTTGTGTGTCTGCAGACAGCACACACACTCCGTATTCATCCCACCAGTACTAACTTGAGAATTAAAAACAAATGGAAAAAGTTTAATATGTGACTCACTAGTCTCCTGGTGCTTCACTAATAGAGAGTGGCAGCTGACTGAGCTGTGGTTCAACAGTTACTGGCCATCAAACTCCAAAAAAACAAATGACTGCTGCACTACAGACTGAGTAAATGTACATGTTACCATGAGTAAAACATGTTACTGTACTTCTCAAATGCAAGACTATGCAATGAATTAAACTTTGCAAGCACACTAAAATATGGAAAGAATTTAAGAATTAAACTGAGAACACAAAAGAAACACTAAATATGCTACTTGCTAGTCTCCTGATGCTTCAACGACAAAAGCTGATGGCTGACTTCCTTTGAATATTCGAATATTTTTTGAAATATCTCATACAGTTTAAACTGACAATATAAGAATATAGCAAAATTTTGAACGTGGCTGAAGCAGCAACTGTTGAAAATCTTCACAGTAAATGGTAACAGCCAAACAGTTGCAGAACAAAGATTTATTGAAATCCTTGACCATGGTTTCGCTATATCTAAATATACCTTCATCAGAAGCAAAAATACACCTTAATAGGAAGACACCTTCATTAGCAAAAAACTTGGCAACATAATTGAGACAGAAGAAAAAACACAGGTCCAGTTTGTATTGTACTATTGGGGCACGGTTAGAACTTTGCATTAAATCTGGAGTTTCCAAAATTACTTGTAACGACTGCCCCAACTATTGTGTTGGACAAACAGGTAGACTCATTAAAGTAAGATATAACGAACACATGCTAGGTACAAATGGGGAAAATGTGTACAATTCCACGTTTGCTGAACATCTATTGCTCTTACAACATACACCATGTCAACGGGATGACATTGAATTGATACACAAACTGAGTAAGGGTTACAAACTGGACCTGTTTGAGGAATTAGAAATTTTCAAGCATCTGTCTCGAAAAGATGGGTTTATTCTTAACGAACAGGTGCAGCTTAGAAACAAAAATGTTTTTGATAGTTTCAACCCCCTTCTTGCTCTAACATAATATAGTCTTGGCTAACTAGAGGCTAGTTTTCTTGTCTGTTCATGCTGGTAAGATGCTCCTTTCCTATCTTGTTGGGATTTTACGTAATTTTGATGATTGTTGTTCACGGTTTTCAATGTGTTGTGTGGTTTAAGTGATTCTGTTATGCTTTTTATTCATGATGACAGACAGTTTTGATTTACAACATTTTGTTTGTTTCCACTAGTACGTATCCTAGCCTTTAATTTGCACGAGATTCTCGTGCATAACACAAGTACCCTCTCTCATGGGATATGTTCCTTAGCGCAAGTTTCACCTGCTTGACACTAGGACACAGGCAAATTGGTGTTCAGATTTACTATTGTTTGCAAGTGTTTTAAATGGTGCTGATATATTTTATTTATTAAGACAGAGGGTTTAAATTAGCACAACCTTTAAAATTTTGATGTGCATGAGTATGTATCCCAGTGTTTAAATGGGTGCGAGTGTCTCATCCATACCACAAGTGCCCTTTCTCGGTGAAATTGTCTGCCCTAGTGCTCCCACACCCTCTTTACACTAGTTCACAGGCTAAGTACTGATAGTATGCCATGTTCGCATTGACCGTCTCTTTATAATTATGCTGCACAGATGGAGGTGATATTTTACTTTTAACTACAGATGATGCCTTTGGCATGATTGTTTTATGCAACTCCACTGCAGGAGGTGATTTTAGTAAGTGACTAAATGTTTTTGTGCTTGTAATACTTTGGTAATTTTCATGGTTACTTAAAGCTATAAGTGTTTTTTTTTCTATCTCAGTTACGTTGCTAAGTTTTTTGCTAATGAAGGTGTCTTCCTGTTTAGGTGTATTTTTTTCTTCTGATGATGGTATATTTAGATTTACCGAATCTGTGGTCAAGGATTTCAACAAATCTTTATTCTGCAACTGTTTGGCTGTTATCATTCACCATGAAGATAACAATATAGATTAAATTCACTTAAAAAAATTAACAGTTTTTTCCCTGATTTCGTAAATTCCCAGCTTTTTTCAGGTTTTCAAGATTCCTAGGTTTGCTGGACACCCTTTGCTGGCAATAAAAGCATTTTAATTAAACCCACCATGTATAATGATAAATACAATGTTGACTAACATTATCAGTTGGTTTTCTGTAAATGCAGTATCACTTTAAAAACATTCATAGTGTTCTGCACATGACTGAGAGAAAATGACTAGGACAGTTATGGAAAAGCATTTGAGAAAGTTAATATGCAAAATAATGTTCAACATTTCTGGGTACGCATATTTATAACTTGAAATTAAAATTATATTTATATTTTGTAATTAAAATCACACTCGTACTCTTAAATTCGGCAACTTTTGCCCTGCATGTGATGGCATCCACTATTTAAGTGTTAAATATGATTGGCACCCAGAGGTTACAAACTAAGCACCTGACTTCCTGATTAATTATAAAGCTGACACACAAGAACATCAATTTTGAAACAGAACTGAAATAATTATTTTTTAGTTTGGCTATATATAAAAGAACATTAAACAGAGATAGCAGTTGAATTACAAGGAGGCGGTGGCTGGCCAGTACATGGTGTATCAAAAAGAATCATACAATTTAAAAAAAATCATAACTGTTATGTTATTTGAGATATGTGCATGAACAATGTACTCTTGGAAAGAGCAACCTTGTGAGGTTTTTTGTTCCCACTAGGTAGAGCTGTGTGCGCTCACTTCAGTTCTAGTAAAAGTGGTGTCGAGACAACAGAAAGCGTTTTGTGTTCTACATTCTGCACACTGCGTGTCAGAATAACTGTTCAGCATGAATTTCGTGTTAAGTATGGTGTGGATCCTCCTACAGCACAGAGCATTAGATGATGGCATGAACAAATCTGAGAAACAGATTGTTTGTGTAATGGCAAATTGCCAGGCCATTTCCGAGTGTCTGACACAGACATCAAACGCATCCACCATAGTTTCACAAGGAGTCTGCAGAAATCTGTTCACTGTGCAGCTCAACAGCTCAACATGCCCCAAAAGGATGGGACACTGGCTCACTGGCATCTGGAAGTGCGGGAATTTTTAAATCAAAGACTTGCTGAACGATGGATCAGTCACACTGGACCAAATGATTCAGCCTTACATTACTGGCCTTCAAGTTCATTGGACCTGACTGTAGGTGATTATTTCTTGTGGGGGTTTATAAAAGACTTCGTTTATGTGCCCCTGTTACCAACAACAATGAATGAACTGAGACATCACATAACAGCAGCTATGGAAGCTGTAACTCAATTGTTGGAACAATTTGAATACAGCATTGACATATGACATGCATCTCAAGGAGGGCATATTGAACACTTATGAAAAGGTATGAAAAAAAAACTTTTTGAGTTTCCTGTTCATCAAAAAACAAAATTCGTTGTATATGTTTATTAGTTTCAGAAATATAGATGTGCTAAATCAGATGATTCTTTATGATACACTCTGTATTTACATTCAGATGGCCAAATATCTCTGTCATCCATTGTTCTTCAATGGGACTTGGAATTTCACCTCCTGAAAGAAAAAAGCGGCCAGCCATTGTACATACAATACTACCTGGAGACGTAAGGTTTTGAAACAGCTACATGGGAATTACAGTGTCCAACTACTTGTTCATATGCCGCACAGATGTCATTCATAAGAGAGTGAATGTCTCTATGAGTTTCTCTGCTTCAAATTACCCTTTGTTACTTTCCTTTTGGCCAACTATCTATCTGCAGTCAATTACTGATTTATATCCTACTCCTCATCAAGAAGATGTAATGGTCAAACCAAATGTTCTAGACTACATTTGTCCCCAGGCTTATCCACTATAATAATGGTGTGCTTCTGGCTGTTCTGCTGAGTTGTTCTTTCTATTTGATGCAAAATATTTCAGTGAATGGCTCAGCTATCTTCTTCATCTGTTACAAGTTTTGCTGTTATGTGTACTCGCCACCTGGCCTCCAACCAGATTGTGAACTATTGTTGGTCATGTGCTGCTATTTACACTTGAGTTCAGTTCCTGGTACTCACTACACACTTTGATGCTCTTTTGTTTTTCAAAGCCTACACTGATATTCTATGAAACACACATTTTCTCAGCATTTCCCAGCTCTGGTTCTTTTTTTATATATTCTATATACGAGGGGTGACCCAAAAGTAACCAGAATCATAATGCTGCACATCGTGTACTTGTAGTAGCAGGTTGCGCCACCAGAGGGTTGTAGTAGGAGCTCTGCTGAGTCATTCTGCCACGCGGCATCACCCAACAGTGAGAAATGTGGTTTCTTTGGCAGTTCTTTGAGTGTGCATACAGTGCAGACGTGACACGAGGAAATGGCTAGTTCTTACAAACAACGTGTGGCAGTGAAGTTTTGTTTCTTGCTTGGCAGAACGCAGCAGAAACTGTTGTGATGATTCGGACAGCCTACAAAGACCAATCTCTTAGTAAAACGCAGGTGTATGAATGGTTTTCTTGGTTTAAAAAGGGAGAAATGATGGTTGAAGACCAGCCCCGTTCTGGTCGACCTTCAACTGCTAGAAGCGAAGACAACATTGACAAACACCGTGATCTCATCAGTGAAGATCAATGCAGAACAATTGACCAACTCGAGAACTTGTCCAGGTTGTCCTGGAGCTCAATTCAGTGCATCTTGGCCATCGATTTGGGGATGCGAAGAGTGGCAGCAAAATTCGTGCCGAAGTTTCTTACTGGAGATCAAAGGGATCATCGCATTCAAGCCTGTCTCAAAATGAAGGACGCGTTCAAAGATGATCCACATTTTTTCAACAAACTCATTACAGGTGATGAGTCATGGTGCTATGGATACAATCCAGAAAGTAAACAACAGTCATCACAATGGAAGTCACCTGGCTCATCTCGACCAAAAAAAAGCTTGACAAGTGAAATCAAATGTGAAAACGATGTTGATCTTTTTTGACATCAAAGGGATCATACACTCTGAATTTGTCCCTGAAAACCAGACAGTAAACCAACAATTCTATTTGGAGGTTATGAAATGGCTTCGCAGAAGTTTGTCGTGAAAATGTCCGGCTTTGTGGAATTCTGGTGTGTGGTTCCTGCGTCACAACAACGCTCCTGCGCACACGGCTCTCAGCGTTCGCCAGTTTTTGGCCTCAACGAAGACGACTAACTTGACCCATGCACCCTATTTGCCGGATTTAGCGCCCTCGGACTTCTCTCTATTCCCAAGGATGAAAAGAAACTTGAGAGGGAAGCATTTTGCAGATGTGGAAGATGTAAAATGCAATGTCATGAAAGTGCTAACAGGTATCAAAGAGGACGAATTTAAAAGGTGCCCCGACTCATAAGATATACTTGCTGAACAGTTAAAACAAAACTTGAGTCTCATTTCAAATAAGTACCCCGCTCATACAATTATAGTCGGTGGTGAATTTAATCTACCCTCAATATGCTGGAAAAATTATACGTTTAAAGCCGGCGGCAGTCATAAAACGTCATCCAAAATTGTACTGAATGTTTTCTTAGAAAATTATTTTGAACAATTAGTTCATGTGCCCACTTGAAGTGTAAATTAATAAGTGATGGTACTGACCCCCCATGGTACACAAAACAGGTCAGATTGTTGTTACAGAAGCAACAAAAAAAACATGCCAAATTTAAAAGAATGCAAAATCTCCAAGATTGGCATAGTTTTACAGAAGTTCGAAATATGGCACGTACTTCGATGTGAGATGCTTTTAATAATTTCCACAATGAAATTCTGTCTCGAAATATGGCAGAAAACCCAAAGAGATTCTGATTGTACATAAAGCACACCAGTGGTAAGACGCAATCAATACCTTCACTGTATGATAACAATGGTGAAGTCACAGATGACAGTGCCACTAAAGCAGAGTTATTAAACACAGTTTTCCGAAACACCTTTACCAAAGAAGACGAAGTAAATATTCCTGAATTAGAAATCAACAACCACTGCCAAGATGAGAAACATAGGAGATATCCTCGGTGTAACGAAGCAGCTTAAATCACTTAATAAAGCAAGGCCTCCGGTCCAGATTGTATACCAGTCAGGTTCCTCTCAGAGTATGCTGATAAAATAGCTCCATATTTAGCAATTATATATAACCACTCGCTCACAGAAAGATCCGTACCTAAAGACTGGAAAATTGCTCAAGTCACACCAATACCCAAAAAGGGAAGTATAAGTAATCTGCCGAATTACAGGCCTATATCACTAACGTCCATTTGCAGTAGGGTTTTGGAACATATACTGTATTCGAACATTATGGAGTACCTCAAAGAAAACGATTTATTTACACATAGTCAGCACGGTTTCAGAAAATATTGTTCTCGTGAAACACAACTAGCTCTTTATACTCATGAAGTAATAAGTGCTATCGACAGGGGATGTCAAATTGATTCCATATTTTTAGACTTCCAGAAGGCTTTCAACGCCGTTCCTCACAAGCATCTTCTAACCAAACTGCATGCCTACGGAGTATCGCCTCAGTTGTGCGACTGGATTCGTGATTTCCTGTCAGAAAGGTCACAGTTTGTAGTAATAGATGGAAAGTCATTGAGTAAAACAGAAGTAATATCCAGCATTCCCCAAGGAAGTGTTATAGGCCCTCTATTGTTCCTCATCTATATTAATGACATAGGGGACAATCTGAGTAGCCGTCTTAGATTGTTTGCAGATGATGCTGTGGTTTACCATCTTGGAAAGTCATCAGATGATCAAAATGACTTGCAAAATGATTTATATAAGACATCTGTATGGTGCAAAAAGTGGCAATTGACCCTGAATAAGGAAAAGTGTGAAGTTATTCACATGAGTACTAAAAGAAATCAGCTAAATTTCGATTACGTGATAAGTCACACAAATCTGAAGGCTGTAAATTCAACTAAATGCTTAGGGATGACAATTACAAATAACCTAAATTGGAACGATCACATAGATAATATTGTGGGTAGAGCAAACCAAAGACTGTGATTCATTGGCAGAACACTTAGAAGGTGCAATAGGTCTACTAAACAGATTGCTTATACCCTATTCTGGAGTATTGCTGTGCAGTGTGGGATCCCCATCAGGTGGGACTGATGGATGACATTGAAAAAGGACAAAGAAGGGCAGCTCATTTTGTATTATTTCAAAATAGGGGAGATAGTGTCACAGACATGATACGTCAATTGGAGTGGCAATCATTAAAACAAAGGCGTTTTTCGTTGTGACGGGATCTTCTCGTGAAATTTCAATCACCAGTTTTCTCCTCCGATTGGGAAAACATTCTGTTGGCACCCACCTACATAGGGAGAAATGATCATCACTACAAAATAAGAGAAATCAGGGCTCGCACAGAAAAATTTAAGTGCTCCTTTTTCTCGTGTGCTGTTCAAGAGTGGAACGGTAGAGAGACAGCATAAAGGTGGTTCATTGAACCCTCTGCCAGGCACTTTATTGTGAATAGCAGAGTAATCATGTAGATGTAGATCTTGTTGCTGTTCATGTGGAGTTTTACTGCTGCCAAAACAGTCATATAGGGCACGGGCAGCAGAACTACATGGACTTAGCCGTCAT